>NC_137970.1:21337053-21937053 GCF_963924665.1 Micromys minutus | reverse complement strand
ATCATGAAGGGTATCTTTTCCCTAATTTCTTTCTCCACAGGTTTGTCCTTTGAGTAGAGGAAGGCTACTGATTTGTTTGAGTAAAGTTTATGTCCAGCCACTTTGCTGAACTTGTTTATCAGTGGTAGGAGTTCTCTGTTGGAGTTTTTGGGATCACATAATTTCTTTCTTTATTTCTTCTTTGACCCTGCTATCATTTAATAGAGCATTGTTTAGTTTCCATATGTATATGGGCTTTTTGTTGTCTTTGTTGTTATTAAAGACCAGCCTTAGACCATGGTGATCTGAAAGGATGCATGGGAGTATTTCAATTTTCTTATATCTATTAAGGCTCGTTTTGTGAGCAATTATGTGGTCAATTTTCGAGAAAGTGCCCTGAGGTGCTGAGAAAAAGGTGTATTCCTTTTTTTTTTTAGGATGATATATTCTGTAGGTATCTATTAATTCCAGTTTGTTCATAACCTCTGCTAGTTTTATTGTGTCCGTGTTCAGTTTCTGTTTCTATGTTCTGTCCATTGGTGAGAGTGGGGTTTTGAGGTCTCTCACTATTATTGTGTGGGTTGCAGTGTATTTTTTGAGCTTTAGTAAGGTTTCTTTTATGAATATGTGTGATTTTGTATTTGGAGCATATATGCTAAGGATTGAGAGTTCCTCCTTATAAATTTCTCCTGTAATGAGTATATGCCCAGGAGTGGAATAGCTGGGTCTTCAGGTAGGACTATGTCTAATTTTCTGAGCAGTCTCCAGACTTATTTCCAAAGTGTTTGTACCAGCTTGCAATCCCACCAATGGAGGAGTGTTCCTCTTTCTTTGCATCCTCGCCAGCATCTGCTGTCACCTGAGTTTTTGATCTTAGCCATTCTGATTGCTGTAAGGTGGAATCTCATGTCTGGTTCAATTTTTATTTTTTAGGTGACTAAGGGGGCTGAACATTTCTTTAGGTGCTTTCCAGCTATTTGAGATTCCTCAGTTGAAAATTACCTGTTTAGCTATGTTCCCCCTTTTCAATAGGGCTATTTGGTTCTCTGGAGTCTACCTTCTTCAGTCCTTTGTATACCTTGGATATTAGCCCTCCATTGGATATAGGTTTCGTAAAGGTATTTTCCCAATCTGTTGGTTACTATTTTGTTCTAATGACAGTGTCATTAGTCTTACAGAAACTTTGAAATTTTATGAGGTCCCATTTGTAGATTCTTGATCTTAGAGCATGAGCCATTGGTGTTCTGTTCAGGAAATTTTGCCCTTTGCCCATGTGTTCAAGACTCTTCCCCATTTTCTCTTCTATTAGTTTCAATGCATCTGGTTTTATGTGGAGGTCCTTGATTCACTTGGACTTGAGCTTTCTACAAGGAGATAAGAAAAAAAAACAGCCAAAGAAAATTATACATTTTCTTTTCAGCTTTACATTAAAAAGTATGTTTCATTTACCATGCAATTTTATGTATATATTTCTGTGCTACTACCATCATTAATATAGATATTAATATTTTGATATCTACATTAAGTATTATAGTATCAATTGCCTTTTAATACATCCTCCCTTACTAATGTTTGACATCAAGTACACTGTGTATTTCCAGATATAATTACATTTAACAGGAAAATATAAACAAATTTTAGAAAATTTGTTTCAAGGCCCAACTACTGAAATAGTTCAAAATGAACTGTATGTAAAATCTGCTATTTATCACAAGAAAAAAATAAACAGAAACAGACTCTTTAAAAAAAAAGAGTAGATCAATTTACATTGAGAAAATATTTTCTGTTCCCATCTGTTTGGTGTTCTATAGACTTTTTGTATGTTCATGGGTATCTCTTTCTTTAGGTTAGGGAAGTTTTCTTCTATAATTTTGTCAGCATGAAAAGTTCCCAGAAATGAACTGCAGGATATTTTTAATGTTCATTCTTGGATGTATAAGTGAAGCCTTTTTTAAAAAAAACAAGCTTTGGGTTTTATAGTTAGCGCAGTAGGTCATGTAGATCTTGAATGTGTCAGATATCCAGTGCTCCTGGGTATGTCTGATCCCCTGGGAGTCGAGCTTCTTTTGTGATCTTGTGATCCTGTGACCATGGGCATGTCAGAGCACCTGGGAGTAGACCTTCTTCTGGGTGTTGTGAAAATGGGTACAGAGCCAATGTCCAAGGTCTGCTCAGGGCACAGGTTCATATAGGAAGGAACTCATGCAGCTGGCTGGGTAGGCATTCCTGCATTCCTGGATCCCAGGGGGTCCCATTACTCCAAGTGGTGGGCAGTGTTGTGGCCTCACCTGTAATCCTTGGCATATTAGAGAACCTGGGGTTCAAGCTTCCTCTAGGTGTTTGTAGGAGTGTATGCAGAGATAGCACCCCTGGTCTGCTCCTCCAGGTGCAGTCTCACACCAGAAAGCCACAAATGTCTCTTAATTTTATGTCTCTCTCAGTTTTCCCTCCCACAGTCCCTCTCCACTCCCAACCTGATCCTTCCATTCCATCCTCTGCAGTACATCCAAAACTATTACATTTCCCTTTCTTAAGTCTGCAGTTTTCCCTCTAGCCCCTTACTCTATACCTACCCTCTGTGGTGCTATAGATTGTAGCTTGGTTATCATTGACTTAATAGCTAACATTCATATATAAGTGAATTTTTTTTTTTTGTATTTTTCATTTGGAGTCTGGGATTCCTCACTCAGGATGATTTTTTTTTCTGGGTATACCCATTTACCTTCAAATTTTGTGACATAATTTTAAATGGCTGAATAACATTTCATTGCATAAATGTATACATTTTATATATTCTCTTGAGGGACATATAGGGTTCTTCCCCCCATTGTTTTCAGACTATTGTGAATAGAAAAGAAGTGAACATCATTAAGCAAGTATCCTTATGGTATAGTCGAGTGTCCTTTGGACATATGTCTGGGAGTGGTACAGCTGGGTCTTCAGGTAGATCAATTCCTAATTTTCAGATAAACCACTATATTGATGTCCAAAGTGACTCTAAATGTTTGAGTTGAGCCATCATTTGTATTATTGATCTTAGCCATTCTGACAGGTGAAAGATGAAATCTCAGGGTCATTTTGCCTTGATTGGCATTTCTCTGATGAATGTTTCTCATCCATTTGAGTTTCATTTATTGAGAAGTCTCTGTTTAGATCTGTACTCCATTTTTTTAATGGACTGTAGTTTTGTTTTTTTTTAAATATCTAGTTTCTTGAGTTCTTTATATATTTTGCATATTAGTCCTCTGTCAGATGTAGAGTTGGTTAAGATCTTTTCCTATTCCTTAGGCTGCTGTTTTGTCCTATTGACAGTGCCCCTTGCCTTACAGAAGCTCTTCGGGTTCATGAGGTCCCACTTATTAATTGCTCATCTTAGGGCCTACATTAATGCTGAGGACAAAGCAGAGGAAAGCAGTGGAAAACTGTCACATACATTGCTTCACTTCTACACTGTGTAAGTTGTTTCTGCCATCCATGACTTTATTGTCGGTACCTAAGAGAGTCTAACAAAGCAACTCCTATGAGTGGGTCTTTGGCTGGAATAGCCATTTTGCCAAAAATATTTTGTTTAAAAGTGGAAGCAAATCTATCTCTCACACTGTACAAAAATCAATTAAAATATATCAAAAATATTCATTTAAGTCTTGAAATACAGGGATGTTTCAAGAAAAATGTAAGGAAAACACTGCAAGATGCAGGCACAGACAAAGGCTTTCTGAAAAGAACTCCAGTGGTTAAGGAAATAATACCAGAAATTTACAAATGATATTACATGAAGTTAAAATGTTTTTGCACAGGCAGGTAAACAATCCACAAATGAACTGAAAGTTTACAGAATGGGAAACAGTCTTTACATCTGAAGCAGGTTAATACCTACAATATAGAAAGTGAAAAATTCCTAAATAACCAAAATAAATAATAATGTCAATAAGTGTAATAAAATGGACAATTTCTAAAAGATAAAGCACTAACAGACAAAAAATCCTATGAAAAATGTGTAACATCCTTGACTATCAAGAAAGTGCAAATTAAAACTATTTTGTGATTTAGTCTTAGCCATACTCAGAATGTGTGTCCTTATGTAAATAAATAACAAATTATGGGAAAGGGAAAGAGGAACACTTATTTGCAGATGGAAGGAATGTATATTATTTTAGACACTGTGATTATCAGCATGGAGGTTTCTCAAAACAATGGAAACTGGAGCTATCATATGAGCCTTCTATATAGTTCCTGGCCTGAGGACTTCAGATCAGCATACCATAGAGGTATTTGTACATCCACGCTTAATATAACACTCTTCACAATAGCCAAGATTCAGTACCACCTTACATGTCTGTTGGCAGATGGGTGGGTAGAAAAAAAGCATTATGTATGCACAATAGAATTTTATACAAAAGAATGAATTTGTGCCATTTTTTGGTCAATGGGTAAAACTGGGCATTATGGATATTATTATATTAATCAAAATAAGTCAGACTCAGAAAGACAAACAGTTCATATTTTCTCTTATTTATGAGTTCATGAGACCTTGATGATATACATAGGTGTGTGTGTGTGTCTGTGTTTGTGTGTGTGTGTGTGTATTAAAACCACAAGTGAGATTGTTGGGGGGGCAAGTAGGAAGGAGAGAAATGGGAAATAATAAGATGGCAAATATGGTTAAAGTATACATATTTGAATAAAAATATCTTAATGAAATCCATTGCTATGTACAGTGAATATACATCAATCAAATGTAAAACGTGGGAGTAAATGCGTTATAGAGCTCTCACTGCAAACATGAAACCTATATGTTTACAAACTTCGTATTTTGTATTAGACCCAGGAGATCAGAATGCCATCTCTTATCTCATTAGAAAAACCCAATTGATCTATTCGTGCTAAATCATCAGACAGTTTACCTGTAGCATTTTCTTCTTGATTGATTCACTACAAAATGTGACACTACAAAATCGTGGCTACATTCTTTTTGTGTCGGTCCTTCATCATTCCTGAAATCAATTTGGAAAGTGATTTCCGATAGCTGGAACGAAGGAAACACAAGGGCACCATTACTACTCTGAACAAATAAAGCAAAGGCCATTTTCCCACATCATCCTGAGGCTTGATGGTAATCTGGGACAAACACAGTTGGGTATTTTTGATGAAGAAAGCATTGCTGTGTCTGGTGAATAGATGCAGCAGCCCCCTTGACCCAGATATGACTTGGCTCAGGTCACATCACTTCACCTCCAATTTCAGAAAGAATTAAATGTGTGCATTTTTACACATTGGGGTATCTTTAAAAACAACAACAACACCCCTTTTTTTTTTCTAAAAACACAAGAAGAAAGTGTTCCAGCTACCATGTGCTAAAAGGCCAGGAGACCCTAGTTCCTTTTGTGTGTTATAAATAATAGATTTTAAGAGAAATATGGAAAATAGTCACCCTAAATTAAGAAAGCAGCTTTGTTTTAATTTCCTTCCTTGCAAGTTGGCAATTGAATAAAGAAAATATTTTGACACCTAGAGACGTTACCGTCCCACCTCCAGCCTCCCTCCTGGCCCTGAGCTGTTCTCTGTCTAAAAGGTGACTTTTATGGCACTTTCTGGTTAGACCTGATTTATGTCTCTTTGACAGGGATTTCTGGTTCTTGTCCAACAGAGCCTGCATTAAGGAGGCTTTGGTGGCTGCAGGAATCTAAACCCTAATCACATCTTTCACCATCATCCCTCACCTATGAGACAGGAATGTTAGTTTCTTGATAAGGTTCTGCTGAGCTGTCCTGTACACAAGGTAATTTGTTTGTTTCATCATCCTTGAAATGTATTCTCAAAGCCTGACTGTGATATTAAAAAAGTAATCTGTACTTTGGAAAGGTTTGGGGAAAGATCAAGTTTGCCCACCTTATCACCTTATTTATATAGCAGCCATTTAGTAAGCAAAACATTTTTGAGCTGCTGCTATGTGCCTAGAAAATGTGCTGTGTGTTCAGGATATAGATGTAGAAAGCACAGGCATGCCCTGTATTTGCCCAGGTAATAGGCAGAGAACATCCCAAACTCTACTTTCTGTATCTCTCCTTTCATGACCATGCCCACTCTCTTTCTCTAATTTTTTATTATTTTACTTCTACTTACTCATCTGCAGCTATTCCACTTGAGGTTTTATTCTTCCTGAGAATCTAGGAAGACTTTCACATGGCAGTCTCCTGTCTGTTTCTTGACCCACCTGCATGAGATTGGATCATTTTATCAGTTTTGCAGCAGGGTGTCTAAAAAGTAGCTATGTATATTACTCGTGGCTAAGGTGATAAATGAACCTTCAGCTTTGTTTAAACGCTCTATGAGACATCTCCATTTGGGTGTATTCTCTATCAGTGAAAGTGAATGGCAAATAAAAGAAGCAGAACCTCCTCCCCTAATAAAAATCTACAGCAAGACTAAATTTATTTTTGTTATATGAAGCCAACAAAGTTTCATGGCCAAAGATCTATCACCACAGTAGAACTTAACCAAATTTGATTAAACAATCCCATAATAGTAGAAAGTACTATTACCTCCATTTTAGAAATGAGGTCACTCATTTAAGCATATAAAAGCAATGGTTTACAGACGAATATGTAGCTGGTGAGAAGCAGCAGCGACTGTGTTTTAATCCCCATGGTAAGTTGCATGGGAAACACAGATGGGAAGCATGTGAAATAATTGGATTAATGCAAAGGAAGTACAGTGAAAGCTTTCAGCACGGGGAATCTTCTCTGTGCTGATAAATGCAGCATAATCTTGATGAAAGTTAGTCCTGTATGCAGTTTCCATCGTTAAAAAACAGAGTAATACAGACAGTGGATTAAAATGGCATGCATGTGTTTTTCCATAGCTTCTTTGTCAGAAACTCAGGCATACTTAACTGGATTCCCCACTCAGGACTTTACAAGACCACAAACATGGCATCATTTAGCACTTGAGCTAAGCATCTTTTTGCAAGAATTCTAATGTTGGCTTAATTTAGTTCTTTGCCATTGTAGAACTAATAATACCCCTTTTCCTAAGGCTCCCTTTCTTATAAACTGTGAGCTATGGGTTTGCTAAGACTTTAGAGGACCTCATTCATTGTCATATGGCCATATCAAAGTTTCTCTCACAATATGAAAATTTGCTTCACAAAATTTACTATGAGACTATCTCAAGTCAAGTGCCATTTTGGGATACTATGACATTATTATAGAAATAACATTCTATAACTTTGGCCATAAAAGATATCTCAGTTTTCTGGAGAGTCTGTCCTCTTTATTCCATGATCTAACAAAGTTGTAAAAAAGAGGTAATAGCAGTGTACTAAAGGGTGTGGGTCTTGTGGGTTGTCTTATAATTCTGTTCACCACAACCAGTGGACAAAGTGAAGTTGTTTTACCTTTTCCTTAGTCAAATTCATTGGAAACTTACTCAGTGTAGAACAGATTTGAAGTCTCTAGAGGGAATAACTGAATATTCTATATGAGTCATGTGTCAAGGAAAAATGAGAAACTAAAGAAAAGTCGCAAAAATTGTGGTTATAATGAATTGGGAATGTGGTTAAATATAAACAGATGTGCAGGTTAAAATGAGGTATTATGGCAGTTCCTGGTTGTTTGGGGTTATTTGGCATATTTGAGGTCTTTTGTACTTCCACCTGAAGTTTAGTATTTCTTTCCTGCTTCTGTGAGGATTGTCACTGGATTTTTAATGGAGGAATCACTTTGAATATGTAGATCGCTTTAGATAATATAGCCATTTCCACAATATTAATTCTGCCCATTTATGAACATGGGAAGTCTCTATATTCTATTGTCTCTTTTGATGCTTTCAAGTTTTTATTGTATATGTCTTTGATTCCTTGGTTAGGTTTATTCTTATGGGTTTTACTTTTTGAAGCTTTTGGGAATGTTATTGTTTACCTGATTACTTTTTCAGCATTTTCATTATTAGTACATAGCAAAGTTATTGATTTATTTTATCATAGCTCAAGAAAAGACACTAGGACAAAAGATTCAAAAATAAACCCACATAAGTAGAGCCATTGAATTTTATGAAGGGATGAACAGTGTATGTTAGAGAAAAGACAACCTTTTTAAACAAATGCTATTGAGAAAGCTGAATGCACACATGTTACAGAATCAAAGTATAAATGTAAATGCATAAAATATCCAGTAAAAAATATTTAAAAAGAATGGAAGTAAACACCCAGTTCTGACATTATACAAAAATCACACCAGGGAAAACATATAGAAGCACTTCAAGATATAGGTATAGGTAAGAAACCTCTAAAAATATTTCTAAAAGCTGGGGAAATAAGAATCGATAGATGCAGTTGCATTAAACAAAAGGGTTTTGAAGAGTAAATGAAGCAAAGAGAGTACAAAGGCAGTTTACAAAATGGAATAAAGGTTTATTAGATATACGTCTCACAGGGGATTGATTTATAGGATATATGAAGAATTCGATCCACAAAAATACAAATAGGTCAGTCAATAAATGATGAGCAAAGGAAATGAACAAAGGGCAGCCACTATGTGAAATGTGTTCAATATTATCAGCTATTTGGGAAATACAACCTCAAACTTTTTAAGATTCCCTTTCAATTTAACCTATTAAAAAAGCAAGCAAGCAAACAATTAAGCAAAAATGCTAGTGAGGATGGGGATACAAGAAGAAATCTGTATACTTCTTGTGCGAATGCAACCTTCTACAACCACAAGTCTGGAGGCTTCTCAGAAAACTAAAACTAGGCAGGAAGTAGAACAAAATCCTGTCATTTGTAGGGAAATAGAAGGAACTAGAGATAATTACATTAAGGAAAAATAAGTCATATCTAGGAAGAAAAATATCATATTTTCTCTTGTATGGAGAATCTAGATTTAAATATAAAAATATCCTACAGGAAAATAGAGGGGGAATCTGAAGGAGGTCAAAGGGAGGTGACAGAGGATACTTGAGGGAAGAAGACAAGATCTACAGTTTTATCCCATTTGTAGAATCAAGACAAGTTATACAAACATGCATGTGTCTACACATATATGTGACATGAAATCAGAAGGGGGAATGACTTAGGGAAGAGAGTGGAGACCAGAGATGTGCGACAGGAGAATGTGAAAATCTTACAATGGAACCAATTATTTTTTTATGTTAACCCCCCCCCAATAATCTATATTTAAAGCAGGAAGACAAATTTAGCATGTAATTTCATTACACACATACAACACATGAAATAATGAGTTAATCATTTACTAATTGTTTTCTTCTGTTTTATCTTTTTAAAAACCAATAGCATATGTCACAAAAATGTCATTGAAATTCAATTTAATTAATAGTAAATAAACTTATGGCCTGGATGGATCCATAGTTAGGAGGATATGTTGCAATTTCATATAAGCCAAGTTCAGTTCCCCACACGCATATTAATTGGATCACAACAATCTATAACTTCAGCACCAGATCCAAGGGATATGATAGCTCTGGCCTCCATAGGCATCTATACTCATGTGGATATAAGCACATGCAGCCACATTCACCTAGACATAAATTAATACAAATAAACCTTAAAATAAACCTAAATGGCACTTGGCACGTATTTATTATGGGTAGTGCAATTCACTCAAATTATAAAGCAAATTTTCAGAGAGCTAGTTGTAGACAACGTTCGTGGAAGTATAGTGGCATCTCTTTCAGTCGTGCTCTCCCCTCCCCCATACATCCATGGGCCAATGTCTTTTTTCTCTTTGTGCTGATTTCGGGTGCATCTTATGTCATATGTTTTATCTGATCTTGCTTTGAAGATAATATATTTTTCCCTGTTTTGAAATTGAAGGACTATGATAATCTGGTGTTGAACAAGTATCATTTCTCCCACAGCTCGGATAACCATTGGCTTTCTTTCTTTCTTTCTTTCTTTCTTTCTTTCTTTCTTTCTTTCTTTCTTTCTTTCTTTCTTTACTTATTTATTTATATCAATGATGTCTTTTAAAATTAGATACATACTTTGTTGTTTCATGCATAATACTATTGACCCATAATAGACCATAATATACTACAACTTGAAGTTGTATGTGCACTGGGAAATTAAAATATCATAATTGACTTTATGATTATACTTTATTGCAATGGCAACAAATGGAACTCATAATAACTGTCAGGTATGTCTATACCCTTTTCAATCTCAACCTCATGGAGACCTACTCTGATGACTTTATTTGATGCCAATTGTCTTGCCTCTCTACATCCAACTTCCTCCTGATATTTCCCCATCCTGCTCTGCTTTATATTTCCCCTTAGTATTTATCACTGTCTAACAGCCAAAATATTTACATTCCCTTCACTCTTGATTATCTGTTTTCTTTTTTCATCACATAACCTTCATGGGACTGGCAATTCTTATGTGATATTGTTTCGATTGTATCTTGGATTCTTAAAACAAAGTATAAGGCATAACCAATGCTCAGTAAATATTTGTTTAAGGAAGACATCTCTACCTGTGGCATAGTATTTTTATATGTATAGTCATACAAAACAGTTACAATGAAATCATAAGATGTAGATAGCATCACTATCATTTATGACAAAAGCAAATTTTAAGAGATAGTGTAGCTTTCTAAACGACAGATAGTTGATTTCTCTCCGCAAGAGTTTTGTCTATAGGTTGCTATATGGAGCCTTCCAAAGGCAGATGTGCTGAATCAGGCACTATTTTCCTGCACTAGTAACCCACAAACAATTTGTATGTTTACCCACACTGGGTTTTTGATTCATTGGTTTTTGCCAAGCCAACTCCTTATTTTTGCCTTGTTGCATTTCAAAGTATGAGAGTGGCAGGCTGCCGAGGCATATTTCTGAAGAATGAGCTCATTTCCTGGCCTCAGCCTCGCTAGAGTCTTCAGTAAATTTATTGAATCTTTTGCAAAAGGTTGGACACCATCATGTTTATGGTTATCTTGTTTTAAGCCAAGTAGGAAACCAGAAGAATCAAGATTTGAGTCATTAAAATAACACTGTATTAGGAACCATTCTGTTAGAAAAAAGATTGTGTTTAGTATTTGTTAACACTTTTTAATTAAAATTTATGTATCTTATTTATTTATTTGGGTGTGTCTGTGTGTCTGGGGGTGTGTACACGCATGAAGGTCAGATAATAACCACTTGCATTAAGTCAGATCTTTTCACCACATCTGTCTTGGGGACTGAACTCAGATATACAGACTCAGCAGCAAGCTTTTCACCTTTTGATCTGTCTTGACAGCTCAAGATTATGCTATCCTGCTAAATATCTTATAGCAAATATTATTTACTTTTATTTTGAGGTCAAGTCTTCCTATCACATAATAAAATTTCCAGTCATGGACATTGGAAATTCAACATGGATTCATTTCTTTATTTTTCTTATTACATGTTTTCCACAACTATACATATACGAAAATTCAATGAAGGCATTTTGTTTGGGAGACAATCTTAGTAACACACTGAGGGAATATGCAGATGAGAAAGACACATAAAGAAAGCCAATAAAGGTATTAGTGCGTCAGTGGTTTTGATTAACTTGGACTCAGTTCTACTGAGTGTTCAGAAAATGTATGCAGAACACATATCTTTGAGAGATGATGAAGTAGGGTCATTTATGCCTCTATCTGCAAACTTTCCTGTGCCCTGCACTTCTAGCCTACTCTGTTCAGGGGATCCAGCACACCCCTTTGGCCAGACACTGAACTAAAGACGAATTAAGGTAGGTTTGTTTGTTATCCAGTTTAATAAAAGTGAATGTCTCCCTTGGGGACAAAGGTTAGGCAGGGTTACCACCTGTTATAAGATTTCAGTCCCATAACGTCAGGATTCATCACTTGTAATGAAATCCATGAGCATGTGAGCAGCTGTTGCCAGATCTTTAGGTCACCTTGTAGGAAATGGAGAAAATGATGAAACTCTGGCTGCTGGGTATTGCTGTGAGTAATTGTCCTTTCATCTCTGAGTCAGGTGTATCATGTCTTCTGCCATTATCTGTGAAACTGTGACAGGATGACTTGTTGGCTTGCAAGTAGGGTAAAATGTCAGAGCCCTCATATTTTTGGGAGACATTGACAGCAAGCCCAGGGGCTAGGGATGAGTTTCTAGCAGTGCTTCCTTTAGCCATTGTTTCTCTTTGAGAATAACAATGTCATCCTGCTATTGTCAAATCTCTATTTTATCTTCTATGTTTGATTAAACATCAAAGTTTCTTACTATATTCTGCTAAGTACTATTAGCCCCGTGTTAAGAATAAAAAGAACAAAACATTGGGAGGGGTAGCCTCTATGCTCATACACATTTATTGTACATTGAATACTCATTACTTTCATTTTTCAACCCCCAGAAAGGTTTTTTACTTTGAGATATAACACTGACATAATATACATAATATACATAATGTAATAATTGAATATAATGAACACAGCAGTTATTATTATTTTTATCTAATCATGCCGAATATTTAGGAAATGTACAGGTTTGTATTTTGTAATGGTAGTTTGATGTTTATGTTTTCATACTAAAATGTTTCATACCAAATACTCTTTCCTTTCATCATTGGTACAAACTCTATCACATAGTAAAAATGTCAGTCTTAAATACTAGAAATCCAGCACAGACCTATTTCTTTGTCTTTGCATAGATTTTTCCAAACCATAGCATGACAGTAATATGTTTCCATTTTCAAGCAATGCCTTTATGCTTTGTAGAAGGCTACAAATGGCCATTAGGGTGTCGTTTTCTGGACTACTTCTACTCTTAGCCTCTGCCACTGGAAGACCTGACTGGGTACTTGAAGTTTTTCCTTTCCAAGATGTCAAGGTCTGTAAGTAAATTCCGACTCGCTTTGAAGTTTTCTGTGTCTTTTTCATCATTCTTGTCAGAGTTTCTAGGTAATACAATTCTACCTACTTATTTTTGTTTTCTTTCAAGAAAATCTTGGTCATTACCATCTTTTTTCTAATTTACTGCCAAGACCAATAGTCAATTTGCAATTTGATTACATTTTATTGAATATACAAAAATTAAGGAGAATTGTCAACCATGCTATTTTTGTACTTTTCATATGCAGGAACAATGTGTTTTTCTCACTTCATTTCCTGGGTGCCTTTTAACAGTCAAAATGTCTAAATTCTTTACTTAAAAGTCTTGACTACTTTTGATAGTTTACATAACATATGATTCTACAGTTACAAATGGAACGATTTCTAATATTATATTTTACCACTGGTGGTTGAAAGTTAATGCAAATTGTTTTTTTGTAAATTGAAATGACAGCACTCAAGTGTTAACTTGTGTATTGTCTGTAGATCATGACTGTGGGTTAGAATTTTTAACAAAGTTTCACACAATCACTTCATTTGATTCTTCCAAAACAATCAGCACCCACATTTTAGAAGTTAGAAAATAGTCAAAGTTTTTTTTTTCAATTTTATTGAGTATTCTCTGTATTTACATTTCAAATGCCATACCCTCCTCCCCTTCCCTCCTCCCCTGCAACTTGCTTCCATGAAGGTGCTCCCTCTCCCAATCACCCTCTCCACCTCAGTGCCTTGGTTGGTTGATGTTGTTCTTTTCATGAGGGTGCAAACCTTTCAGCTCTTTCAGTCCTTTCTCTAGTTCTTTCATTGGGGTCCCCGTGTTCAGTCTGATGTTTAGTTGCAATCATCCTCATCTGTATCTATGTGAGAGTCAAACATTTTTATATGACCTCTCATACATGCCAATTGATTCACATAGAAGAATCTAGGTTTCTGTATTCTTCATTCACACAACATTATGCCTATTAAAAATCAACCTCCTTATAAAGGAGGTAGAAACTACAATCACAGAGATGATAGTATCAGGAGTGTATATGGAAAAGAGGAAAATAATTTCAATTGCCATGTGAACATCAAAATAGCACAAATCTTCCAAGTCTTGATTTATTAGCCACGGGGACTTATAAATGTATTTTACATTTTTTCCAAGTTACAAATTTCCGCATCACTGCTCTGTTTATAAACTTTACCATCTCAGTTTTGCCCCATTGCTACTGAGGTAAGGAAGTCATTGGCAATACTTAGATGAGTGTGACCACATCACTTGCTACTGTTTTGGAGAGTCATTTTGTAAGGAGTAGGAACTCATATCAGTAATCATCCTATGTCTCACAATACTTTTGTAGTATAAAAATAGGTCACCAAAGAGTCTACTCCTGTTTATGGTAGTCATTATTTCCAGTGGAAGAGCACATTTTTTTTTTTGTTTTTATTCTGGGGAATCTGCTAAAGTACTTTAGATTTTGGGTCTGGTAAAAATGGATCCCATTTCTTTCTGTGGTCATTTTCAAAAGATGATCTGGAAAGCAAACGATGGAATTTCCATTTGGTAAACATAGAAATTATTTCCACCACCTTGGAGAATGTGGTTCATCTTCAATGTCCAGTCAATACATTGGATTTTTCCCAGTAAGCAATCAGGGAATATTATCCAGGAAAACTCATTGAAGAGCAAGTATTGTCCATGTTTATAATAAAGATCTGATGAATCTCTACATTGTGCTTGAAAAAAAAGTGTATAAGAAGACAATCAGTTTCTATTCCAACCAAGGTTAACTCACTATTGAACCATGGCCTGAGATGGTTCCAGCTATAAGAAAACCTGGATTGAGGGCTACATACTGAATAACAAACATTTTACAGAATTTCTGGCCTGTGTCATGAAGTACTTCCCATGGCCAGGTGGATTAAGTTGTGCTTACTTTCTAAGTTACTCCAATCTAGAAAAAATCTGTTTCACATGAAAATGGAAATTGAGGCTTTACAAGTAGGACTTCCATCTGTGAGTGGCTCACCCATCAGTAAATGAAACAGCATCAGCCTAATCAACTCCCAAAACTGAAAACCACATTCTGTGATTCTTTCCAGCACAAGCCCATGTGGAAACTCACTATAGGAAAACCTCTAATGAAATCAAATGACAGATTGTTGGAAAGCCTCTTAAAGGGGAAACTACGTTTTTTTAAATCAGGTAGTTATTATATTGAGATATATTATACCCTTTGCTTATTTGAAGACAAGAATATTTAGATGCCTGTTGTCTTTTTTTTTTTTTTAGTACTGCTGCTCTGAAGAAAGTGTTTTATGACTTCTAGTTCACAAGTGCTTTTATAGAAAATGAGCTTCATTTTGGAAGGCTACATGTAAGACTGTCAATTTCTCAAATGAACCTTTAAGAAATGGCTCTTTTGGTTTCTGGAACAGCATGAGACAAAGCCAAGGAAAGAACATGAAATAATACCTGGGGTGCAAGCACCACAAGAGATTTGTCAGGAAGACATACTATTAACCCATCTTGAAATATAAACATTACCAAAACTAAGAGTTGACATATAACTTTGCTTACTTTTCTTAGATTTATGGGTCATATACTTTGAAAGGCTTGGAAATATATTACGTAACTCATGTAGCTTCGTTTTGAAGAGTTGAAAACTACTGTTGGTTCTCCCATAAGCAGTTTTAAAACAAGTCAAGTCTTCCCTATGAGCTTCTTTAGGACATCAAAATGTTCAAAACAAAGAAATACTGCACACAGTGCTTTTGTTCCTTTCCCATCTACCACCACCCTCAGCCTCTGTGACCAAATCCCAAGCATCTCTCAAGTGCTCAGAAATCTCAAGAAACAGTTTCGCATGGCTGAGTTTCCCATGAGAGCAAGAGCATACTGAAGCTGAGACAGCCAAAAAACATTTACTAATTTGAAAGGGGGAATATCTAGAAACATGCTGAAATGTTGTAAAACACATTCATATATGTTCATTTGTTCCTGCCTCAGTGTGCTTTGCTGGTGCCTACAAAGGTGCACCTCTTACATAGCCTGTGGTGTGCACCAGTGAGGGATAACTTTGGAGATCTTGCCAATGGCAATTTCGCAAAGCTAAAAAATAATTGTCAATCTCATTTAGCTTCTGCATGGTTTGCTTTGCTGTTTCTCTTAACAATTCAGTAGGCTTCCTGCCTTGGACAGGCCCCAAAGGAGTAGTCATTGGGGGGAAGTTCTTATGTGGAAATGTCTGCTTCCAAGACAAAATCTCCCTAGAGCAAAACTCTGATTCAAGCATGCTTCTTGAATGCAACATTGAATATTTAAAACTTGGAATTTTAAATGATTTGTCATTTAGAGGCATGTGTTCTTCTGGGGGTATCTTTCTAAATGGAAATGGTTGTAAAATATCCCATATATAATCCCTATCAGAAGTAAAATTCAGATCAAATACTTTTATATGTTAGGGCACTTAACACCTGAACACACACTTCTGGATATTTGTTTCACTAGGTTATGTATACAAAATTATTGTGTAGACTGTCCAACATTATAGAAAAAATGGTGCGTTGTTCAAATCTGCTGTACAGAATAGAGAGTGGGTATTTAATGAATAAATGCCATAGGCACCTTAAGGGTATCAATAGGACATGTAGGACCTCAGACTATGTTTATAGTAAACTTAAAACTCTACCAAAAATTCTCAATTTTGTGATAACATGTATTTTCTTGCTTTTCTAAATTTTTGTGTGAGTTTCTTGTGTTATGCTTTGATTTTGCTCCTTTGTCAACGGACAAAGATCTCAAATCAACTGGAAGTGGCTTCCTTACTTCAGTCGACTTAAAGGGAATCACAAAGGTAACATGGGCACAAGATGGGGAAGATACTCCAGACAGAGGCTGAGGGTCCAGAAGAGTGGATTTGCAACATCCCTGCAGTACACGTTTCAATAACTTTTCATCAAAAAGTGACCTGAGCAATTGACAAAGAAGCTTCAGGGTTAATGCACGCTCCCCACCCGTGCTGCCATGCTTGATGCTCTTTAAATACAAAGCCCCTTTTAGTGTTAAGAGTATGTATGTATTTAAATGCTTATCATCGTTAATAATCAAGGGTTTCTTAACTCCAGTGCTTGGACGCTTGGATGCCTCTGTTGAAGCAATTAGAAAACCAAGTCAGGTGGCACCAGGAGCCTGCACTGTGAACTCATAAGGGTAGAGGAAACACACTCTGGCTCTGTTGCTATGGCGACAAGTGGTTCCGCATTTTGATTCCAGGATAGTTATGCTTTCCATTTGGACAATAGAGAACAAAAGAAGAAAGAAAGAAAGAAAGAAAGGAAGAAAGAAAGAAAGAAAGAAAGAAAGAAAGAAAGAAAGAAAGATGTGGTATTTGCCATACTGGTTGACTCTTGAAACATCATGTCACCTTGGTTTTAGGACTGCATTTGCTGTGTGTGGAACACAGAGGGTGTTGTGTGGGGTAGGTTGTTTTATTGATTTTATTGTATATACCAGTCCACCAGTGGGGATATTTGAGTCTCTTGCTGTGCTTCCAGTGAAATGCCATTCTTTGGACCAGTGGTTCTTGGCATGGGGTGAAAAGATGGAGGAGAATATTTGTCTCCCTGTGGGGCATTATTAATGCATTTAGACATTTTTGCTGTCACAACTGATGGGAGTACTAATGATATAGAGCGAGTGAAGGTCAGGTATGCCACTAGCCTTGTAATGTTTAGAATGAGCCCTGCCACTCCACTTAGTTATTGAGCCCCAAATATTTATAATGCTAAAAATAAGGGGGGAAACCTCTTGGACCACGATTTTCATGTTTACAAGCAGCTGACATTCAGGAAGTAATAGCACAGTTGTGTATAAATATGATCCTGTAAAAGGGATTTCTTTAGGCAAAGTTTTCTGAAGCATCTCATAGATGGAAAGATGCAGTTTACAAATAGCTCATGTGCAAGCAAAATATTGGCCAGGAAAGGATCACTTTGCACATTAACCTTGACAAGATCAAGTGCTTAATTTCAGGAACAAAAACTTTTGGCTCCACATTATTGGTTTAAAATTTAGTCTAGGTTAGTAGAGCACATCTAAATGTTCTATGTGCCTTAGTTTGAGCATCATGTGAACAAGACTTCCAGACAAATAAGCCTTTAGTAGAACCCAAACCTTTTAATCAGTTTTGGATTAAACTCACAAGTGATAGCAAACACACACACACACACACACACACACACACACACACACACACATACACACACACACACACTGGCACCCCTTTTTTTATTATTCTAGAAAGATATCCACAGAGGAACAAGAAGGACAAGCTGCCTTCTTGATATTTGGACGCCATTCTGATGATGACTGTGAAGTTACACAGGTCTAGAATCTGCTCGCTCATCAGTTATTGTTGTCAGGGTGAGTTTCTCACCTGTCATAAGGAAATGACATTACAATTTTGTACATGCCTTTCAATGTTTCCCAGTGACACTGTGGAACTTGACAACCTGTCTTTTTTTTTCTCTCTCTAAGCCCAGGCTGCATGCCATGTTGTCCCAGAAATATTTTGTCACAGATCTTTCCAAAGCACCAGTGCTCAGTCATGTCAAGCAGTGATAAACCATGCTGGAATTCCGAAACCCTGGACTTCCATCCTCCCATAATCCCTGATGAATGCTATATTTGGCAATGGATGTAGATCTACAGTTTAGGGAGTAGCTTCTCCTGCTTTCAGAGAGAGAGAGAGAGAAAAAAAAACAAGTGAAGGGAGGAGGCACACATGGAGAACAAATGATAACATTTAAACAAGAACCTACATATCCAGTGTCTTCTCAGAGCTGGAACTACACATTGGTCTCTGGGTATAAGGAGAAGCTTCAGCAGAAGAGATGTGACTTCAGTGCTTACCCATCAAGTCAAATATGACAAAAGAGTGAAAGAAGGATCTATATATCCCCAAATTTGACTACTGTAGGGTACTCAAGGGACTCACAAAAACCATCCAGTGGTTGTTAGAATTGATATTCTAACATTCTGATAACCAGTCTACTTCTGATAAGATGTATTTGATTGAAACACCCTTTGAGATAGGCTGGTTTTATTAATGGAGAGAGAATTCATTGATTGTGCTTTGGGAAGGTACAGTTGTGAGGACATGATGATTAGTGAATAGACTACTGGTAATGACTAAAGGGAAGTGATGAATTAGGGAGACTTCTGACATAGATACATTGATATAGAGCCTTTTTGGTTTAGGTCATGATGCTGATATGTTGATTAACAGAAGTAAAGGACAGCTTATTTTGGGAAGAATCCAATTTCCCAAGTTTTTGATGAGTATCTTGTTTCTTATCACCCAAGATAACCATATAAAATAATTCAAACTAATCTATTCTCTAGTTTCTAAAAGGTACAAGTCAAATTATGGAGTCATCAACTGGCTTGTGGATTAGAAAATTAGATAAAGGCTAGAGGATTTAGGGGAAAGACACAGAAGACAGTAGGATGTTGGAATGGGCAGTGTTTGGTATTTCACTGGTAAGTTTGAGATACTCATAGACTGCCTTTGAGAGTTAAACTCCCAGATGGTCTCTAGACCCATGGTGGCAGATAAAAACACATTCTCAGGATCCTCTATGGTAGATTTCTCTCTGTGAGAGGAGGTAGCATTAACTGGTGCAGATTGAAAACACGATTTAGGAAGAAGAGTAGAACCTAAACCAAAAGTGGAAGTTCCTGAAGTCCCAATGTGATTATGTCCAGTCTGTATGTTTGTGAATTTTATGCCAATGTTCTTCACATCCATCACAAGGAAGGGGGGTGTGGTTTGATATTTATAAGCAATAAACTCTCAATCATTGCCATCAAACAACAGATAGCTTGGATGGTTTCTGTAGCTAACTTTGATATCCAGGCTGGAAAGAAAGGCATAAAATTAAAATCAGGGTTGATTATCTGCTAGATAATCAAGAAGGAAAGGTTGAAAGTTACATTCATTGACCAGAATATTTAAATTCAAGATTTAATGTTACAATGAGAGTAGACACATGGGAGAGACTGGCCAAGTTGGCTTGGAGATCAAATGCATTCCAATTGATTTGTAATAATAAATGTAGAGAAGCATGTATTTCTCCATGTACTACTTTAGTCTGGTAATCTACTTTGGTTATGAACAAAATCTTTGATGTGGCAGTTATTTTACAGTGATCAAGTACTTTAACATGGCTACACAGTATATGATTTTATCTCGTGTTTACAAACACTCATCATAGCAAATCAAAACACTCTTGCATCAAGAAATTTATATACAATCCACACTCTTTATATCAAATGCAGGTTATTTCTGCGCATAGCAATAGATTAAGCTAATTCTTTGTGGAGTAAGCATGCTTTAAAAATATTTTTGCTAACATCATGAGTTCTTGCTTTTTGACCATTTGAACATTTTGTTGCTGCATCTAAAAAACGTTTTAATTATTAATTATATATACAAATGCTCCTGTATAAAAATGTCTATTAAAAGAGGTCCAGAGATCTAAGGCAAGGAACAGTAAAATATTTTTTTAAATATTCAAAGAATAAATTGTTTTGGCTTTTCAGAAGCGATGATCTGCCAAAGCTACTCAAGTCTACTTTTAGGTTGAAAGCTGATAGACAATATAAGAATGACTTGTAGCTCTGTGACAGTGAAACTGTGTTTGTCAAAACAGGCAATGGGCTATGTTTGATCGAAAAGGGTATAGATTGTCAACCTCTAAGATAATAGAATACTCTAGTGGATTATATTATTTTGTGGGAAAATCAAATCCATATTTCAATAAATTTACCTGTTTAATTTTGGTTTTAAAAATATATGTTTATAATTTGTTATAGTAACAAAGTAACATATAAATGGTGACGACATATGGATGTTTCTAATTCCTGATGAGCTTGTGTAAACCAAAGAGGTCCTTAATAGCATAGTCATCAGCTTGCCTACTAATGTACTCCACTTATGATCTCCATAGTTCCTTTATAGACTTTGATCAAGGCAGAGTATCTTGTACTAAAGTATCATTTTCCTAAGCTGTGTAATTGATAGACAAAGGAGTTTTTTTTTTAGATACTCTGTATTTACATTTGAGATGTTATCCCTTTCCCCTGCCCAGTTCCCATCCCCCCACTCCATTTGCCTTCACAAAGGTGCACTCAGTCCTAATCACCCTCTCCACCCCATTGCCTTGGCACTCCCCTACACTGGGAAAACATGCCCTCCCAGGACCAAAAGCTTCTTCTCACATTGATGCCAGACACTGCTATCTTCAGCTACATATGCAACTAGATCAGTAGGTTTCTCAATGTGTGCACAAAGGTTGGTGTTTTAGTACATGGGAGTTTTGGAGCATTTGGTTGGTTGATAATGTTGTTCTTCCCATGAGGTTGCAACCCCTTTCAGCTCCTTAGCTCCTTTTTTAAGTACCCTCATTGGGGTCCCCAAGTTCAATCCGATGGTTAGCTACAAGCATGCTCAGCTGTATTTATATGACTCTGGAAGATCCCCTGAGGAGGCATCTCTATCTGGTTCTTGTCAGTACTTCTTGGGATCAGCTATAGGGCTTGGATTTGGTGGCTACATATGTGGTGGATCCCAAGGTGAGGCAGCTTCTTGGTGATGTTTTCTGAGAGCTCAAAGAGGATGTGTTCCAGAGATAACCAAGGTTGTACCTCATGCTGTGGCTGGACTTGGTAATGTGTAAGAGTCACCCAGGTGGTACTGGTTTAGAAGGAATGAGGGGGTCATGGAGAGCAGCTGAGGCTTGGCACTGTGAGAGGCCATGGAAGGACATTGATGAAGGTGCGTCCTCAATGGCAATTAGTGCCCCAGGATTGACAGTATTGTTTTGGAGATGCCAGTACCATGAGATGCCCACCAAGAACAGCAGCGACAGTGGAGAGCAGGCAGCGGGAGCCTAGAAGACAAGGTGTGTGCTACAAAGGGCAGAGCTGGAGAAGTGACTGAAGCCCTTGGAGGAGCCCAGAAGTTTGTAAGTAGATTCCCAGACACTAAATGATTTAGAGAGTGATTTTGCTGTGATTGTTACTGTGCCCTGATAGCTTTCCCTCTTGAAGGAAGAGAAGCCCATAGTTTAGAGACTGAATTGTAAAAAGACTTTAATTTTTTAAAAAATACTAAATATTTTAAAGATATTGCAATTTTAATATATAATAATTGGTAAAGACTGTGGGACTCTTAAGGTTATCTGAATCTTGGGGATGAACAAGAAAGTAAGGGTTGAAGCTTAATATTGATTTGTTTTCGTGTCAAGTTGACAAGGGGTCAATTGTACTGGCTGGTTTTGTGTCAACTTGACACAAGCTGGAGTTAATCAAAGAGAAAGGAGCCTCAGTTGGGGAAATGCCTCCATGAGATCCAGCTGTAAGGTATTTTCTCAACTAGTGATCAAGGGGGGACGGCCCATCCCATTGTGGGTGGTGCCATCCCTGGGCTGGTAGACCTGGGTTCTATAAGAAAGCAAGCTGAGCAAGCCAGGGGAAGCAAGCTAGTTAGTAACATCCCTCCATAGCCTCTGCATCAGCTCCTGCTTTCTGACCTGCTTGAGTTCCAGTCCTGACTTCCTCTGGTGATGAACATCGATGTGGAAGTGTAAGCTGAATAAACCCTTTCCTCCCCATCTTGATTCTTGGTCATGATGTTTGTGCAGGAATAGAAACCCTGACTAAGATACCTATGAATTTCATGAAGTCATTGTTTCTAATAGCTGAGTAGTAATCCATTTTGAAAATGTACCACACTTTCTGTATCCATTCCTCTGTTAAAGGATATCTGGGTTCTTTCCAGCTTCTGGCTATTATAAATAAGACTGCTATAAACATGGTGGAGCATGTGCCCTTGTTATATGTTGGAGCTTCTCTGGGGTAGTGTGCCCAGGAATGGAATAGCTGTGCTTTCAGGTAGTACTATGACCAATTTTCTGAGGAACCACCAGAGTCGTTGTACCAGCTTATAACCCCACCAAGAGTTAAGGAGTGTTTCTCATTCTCCACATCCTCGCCAGCATCTGCTGTCACCTGAATTTGTGATCTTAGCCATTCTGACTAGGGTGAGGTGGAATCTCAGTGTTATTTTGATTGGCATTTTCCTGATAACTAGGGATGTTGAGCATTTCTTTAGGTGCTTCTTAGCCATTCAATATTCCTCAGTTGAGAATTCCACAAAGGAGTTTCTTGTTGAAAATTCAGGGTACTCTAGAAAACTACTGACAATGGTCATAAAAATCTGTTCCTAGCTTTTATTTTTTATTATTTTATGGTAAAAAATATGCCTTGACCAAAATAATCTGATAAGTTGTCAAGAATCAATATAGTTCTTATGACTTATATGAAATACTGAAGTGGGAAGATACTTATCCCCAAATAAAATATCTAATCAAAGTAATATGATTTTAATGTACCCTGATTTATGTATTTATTATTAGGGTCTATTTAATATATACCATCTCACTTAACACTCTAATGTGGCTTAATGCTTCAGTCAGAGTTGGGAAAGGTTTTTTTTAAGTCACCAGTCACCCTTTGGAGTTAAATTTCTGTGTAGGCTGGTCAACCAGGAATGGAATGGAATGTCAGCTTTCTGCCAACAATTCTTGGCTGCAAAAACCTCTCTCTCTCTCTCTCTCTCTCTCTCTCTCTCTCTCTCTCTTTCTCTCTTTCTTTTCCCCCCTCTCTTTCTCTCTCTCCCTCTCCTCTCTTCAACATGAGTCACACAGACAATTTATCTAAAGAAAATATCAATTAAAAAGCAATTGTTGAGAATAAACAAAGCTACTGGCATCTGCTTTCTGCATATTGAGAAGTGGGTTGTAAGTAGAATCACCAGTTGTCTACAGCAGAGAGGCAAGTACCTAAACTTTTCATTTGAAATGTGTCTCCATAGGTTTGGCTACATTAAAGTCACCATTTGAATGAAAATACCAGCAGTCACGTCCTGCTTTTCTCATTCTGTATGTAGAAATGCTCATCAGAGTGGTCAGATAGTGTGACTGTTAAGATAGTGGACATTAAGAAGTAATGTCTAAATGCTCCTTTTCTTCCACATTTACATCAATAATTCAGTTTGTTGAGTGTAATAAACCACAAAAGGAAATCTTCCAGACTATTTAGAAATGTAACTTGAACACATACAGTAATCAAAGTCTGATACTAACTTCTGTTTCCAGTAGCAACCGGGGTGAGATGATACATTCACTTTGCCCAACTTGTAAGACTGGGTCTCTTTTACTTCACTTATCAGGAATAGGTACCATGCTAATGTACTTTGGAGTTGGTATATGGCCCATCTTACCTACTTCTATAGCTGCTGCTTGTTCTCATTCAAGGTTTCTCAACTTTAGAATTGCTGCTCTTTGTGGCTGTGTGGTTTTTCTTTCTTTCTTTTAATTGGATATTCTCTATATTTACACTTCAAACAATATTCTCCCCCACACACACTCCCCTCCCCCTCTCCTTGCTTCCATGAAGGAGCTCCCTCTCCCAACCACCCACTCCCACCTCAGCACCTTGGCTTTCCCCTACACTGGGAAATGGGCCTTCACTGGACCTAAGGCCTCTCCTCCCATTGATGACAGACAATGCTATCCTCTGCTGCATATGCAACTATAGCTATGGGTCTCTCCATGTGTGCTCATTGTTTGGTGTTTTAGACCCTGGGAACTCAGGAGGGTTTGGTTGATTGATAATGTTGTTTTTGACTGGATTATTTATAATTGTAAGGACTATCCTCACAGTAAGATGTTTAGCAGTATCCCTGAGCTTTACCCTGTAGATGTCAACAGTGTCTTTTTCCTTAACACAACAACCAAGTATCCCTAGATACTACTCAGTGACACTAAACAGAATCACCTTTGTGAAAATTAGTTTTCTAAATGGGGTTTATGTCACTTAACTGATAACCTTAAAACAAACAAACAACAAAAAACCTACTGGCTATAGCCAAATGGTTCTCATCTAGATTCTCTTTTCATACATAATCTCAATTTTGCATCCAGTATAAGGAGGAAGAGGCAACATGTGTACAGTACCCATACTTCTAGCTTTGTGTGGGACAATCATGTTTGTGCCTATCATCCTAATGCAATTATGAAGTAGAACAACCCTGAAGGATGTCCAGGGAAAGATGAAAATTATCTGGTCCATTTTTGGCCTTCAGAAATAGGGGAGAATTTTAAAGAATCTTACAATCACTTTTATTCTACAGAAATTTTAGACATCTCCCTCTCTTACAATGGAAGCCTGGAAATGTAACTATTCCATGTTGTGTGGACTACATACACAAATTCTTTGCCTTAACACTTTGCTGGAGGGTTTAGGTTTTGTTCAAATTTGGCAGAATGATCTTAGACCATAAAGAAAAGAACAGTGTTTTAAAATAAATGATCTTTGCCCAGTTTTAAAAAAAAAGATTCTAAAGTTCCAAATAAGAAGAAATCACTGTAGAGTTTATGATGGCTCTTAGGTTTTCTTTTAAATTATGTTATTACTGGACTTGGGCTTCCTGCCTGGAAAAAAAATTTCAACTTTTAGAACAGACTAAGCTGCATGACAAGAGAGCTGAAGAAAGCAGGTGGTAATTTCAAAACACAATCATTTTCTTTGGGTGTTAAGAATAGGAGAAGAATGATTTCCTGTCTCATTAAAACCTGTCCTATGTTGTAGAGACTGCTCATTAAAGCTGACAGTGGACATTTTCATTGTGTTGCTTACTGGCATGTGTCTTTATGAAAATCTGCATGCAAAAATATCCTCCAGGTAGAAATGTGCACTTGGACCTATAATCAGAATCAGCCTCTCCCTTGGAACTGTGAAAACAAGATGTTGTTCAGCCTCAAAGAAAAGTGAAGATAATGTCAGGGTCAACCTTGTGCAAAGAGCTGGAAATAATTTCAAAATCTACAACTCGGTGACTGTCTCATATTTGACTTTTAAAGTGATAGGGATTTATGGAATCCATTTGAAAGTGTTACACATGCAACCTACCATCTCCGTGACCCTTTCTTTGTCAGCAGTTGAGAGCCTGCTTTTTGAATGCAAAGCCCTAGTCTTGAGAACTGAAGTTGAAGATCTCTTTCAGAAAAATCCAAGGCCAGATGGTTGCCACAACTGATAAATTTTCACCCCAACCTCTTTCCCTTCGTATTGTTATAGTTTCTGTCTTCACATGGCAGTTATTGCTGATGCCACCTCCTCAAACTGTCCCTTGGTTTCTGCTCCTCATTCATACTCATCTCCCATCAGTTTGTGACCCCTTTCCTCCTTTCACTGGCCCTCTTTTGAAATGAAGCCGTTTATTTTTATGTCACATATATTTAAATATATATTGTTGTATATGAGAGAAACTATATGATACATATGTCTATGAGTCTGGCTTATCTCAATTTAAAATATCCAGTTTTATCCATTTTCCAGAAAAAGACATAATTTTACTCTTTATAGTGGATATATTTATCAGTCTCCCTGTGTCTTTATATCTCTGTGTATCTCTTTTCTCCTCTCTGTCTCTGTGTCTCTCTCTCTCTCTGTCTCTCTCCCTCTCTCTCCCTCTCTCTCCCTCTCTCTCCCTCTCTCTCTCTCTCTCTCTCTCTCTCTCTCTCTCTCTGTCTCTCTCTCTGTCTCTGTCTCTCTGTCTCTCTGTCTCTCTGTCTCTCTCTCTCTCTCTCTCTCTCTCTCTCTCTCTCTCTCTCTCTCTCTCTTCTCTCTCTCTCTCTCTCTGTGTGTGTGTGTGTGTTTGTGTGTGTGTTGTGTGCCTTTCTCTGTTTATGTATCTATTGATGAACATTTTGGCTGGTTCCATTTCCTGTCTGTTGAGAATAGTGCAGCAATGCACATGAATATGCAGGAATCTTTGTGTCCTGCTGCCATAATTTTCTTCAGGTATAGATTTAATAGTGAAAATTGTCTGGGTCATATTATTACAGCTCTAGTTTTAGCTTGTTTAATAACCTTCATACTAAGTTCAATAGTGACTAATTTCCATTCCTACCAATAGTATATAGCATTTCCTACCCCCAACCCCACTTTCTCAGCAGCACCTGCCATCATCTATTTTCTTATAGATAAGCCATTCTGATAGAGGTCAAATGGAATAACAGTGAAATATGACTTGGATCTATCTGATGGCTAAAAATAATGAACTTTTCTCTTATATCTTCAGTGTATATTTACATTTCTAATATTGACAACCTGTTTGATTACTTGGGGATTAAGTTTGAGTTCTTTCTGTATTCTGTATGTTTTTATTTTATGTGCTTTGATTTGCCTGCATGTATGCATGTGTGAGGGTATTAGATCCCCAATATTTGGAGTTATGGAGAGTGTTTAACTTCCATGAGGGTGCTGGGAATTGAACCCAGTTTCTTCGGATTAGTGCTCAGTTCTGTTTACCACCAAGTCATCTCTTCAGCCCCTGTATCTGGATCTTACTACCTAGTCATATGTTGTGCTGGCTAGCTTTATGTCAACTTGACACAAGCTATAATCATCTGAAAAGAGGGAACTTTGAAAAAAATGCCTCCATAAGATCCAGATGTTTGATATTTTCATACTTAGTGATTACTGGGAGAGGGTCCAGCCCATTGTAGGTGGTGCCATCCCTGAGTTCTATACAAAAGCAGGCTGAGCAAGCCATGTTGAACAAACCAGTAAGCATCACTCTGCTACAGCCTCTGCATCAGCTCTTGCTTCTAGGTTTTTGCCCTGTTAAAATTCTTGACCTGACTTCCATGAATGATGCTTGATAATATGAGCAAATAAGCCCTCGAGGTTGATTTTTGTCATGGGTTCATTATAGCAATAGAAACCCTAACTAGAACAGATGAATATCCAGTAAAGTATCCTCACATTCTGCATACTGTCTTCTACATTCTGTTAATTTCATTATTAATCTTTTTATTATCTGAATTTCATATATCTTGTTTACCCTTTGTCTCAAAACTCATCCCAAATATATCCCCCTATTTGACCTATTTTGTACCTTCTTTTTCTAAAAAAAAAAAAAAAAAGAAAAGAAAATCAAATCCAATTTGTGCTACCCATATACTTACAGTTGTGTGGGTACCTAGTAGAACGTGGTCACTGGGTTTCATTCTCTTCAGAAAAATGTACTCCCTTCTTCCTGTAGCTAGCAATTGCCAATGGTAGACTATTTTAATTTCATGAGATTCTATTGCTGAATTCATGCTATTTCCTTAGCTATTTGAAATTTCCTTACTTCTGCCTGTATCATGAAGCATTTTTTCCATGTCATCCTCATTTCTTGTTGACCTTCCATCTGGCTTTGCAATAAGACTCAGCAGATGTACTATTCCTGATGTTTCCTGTCCATTCTTTAATCAAATGAAATAATTGACTGAAACATTGTGATTGGCTCAAAAGGCTAGCAGGCAGGTTATGGATAATACTTAAGCAGTGTCTGTTTAAAAATTGTTGAGTTGGATCATTCTTTGGGAAGAATATTTTCTATTTTTCAGTTATCTAGAACAGTATCTAAAGAAGCAGCATTTTAAGGAGGTAAAGGTCCAGGTCTATATAACTTCAGGGATAGCAGTGAAGAAACATTATCTCTTTATTATGTTTTGTAAGAGATAGCATTCTCCTTTCACTTGAACCTTTATTATAAACATACAGGAAAAGTCAGATCAATCACTCTCTCACTGGTATGTCAAAGGATGCAAAGATGCTATATAGGCCTGGAGGCATTGGCATGCATTTTCTAAATTTAAAGTACTAGCTTTGCAGTACTCTACTAAAGAAGGTGCCCAGTTTCATACTTTGCCTATAGACCCCTACCCTAATGCTGACATTCTTTAACTGTCTTTCTAGTCTAAAACATGAAGCCAGGTTTACCCAAAGAAAGATGTTCTTAATTATTTATATATTTATTTGTGATTACTTATTATATGTGTGTATGTTGGTAGCTATGGAAAACTGTAGAACTGTACTTCTAAAAAGGTGCATTTTTTTTTTCTGAAGAAACAGCTCTATTCTCAGCCATTCATCCAAACAGAAATGCCAGCAAATGTTCACCAAAGAGCATTTATTTGCTAGAGTGTTCAACCCTGCTGGCATCAACCTGATGTCTTATTGACAGGCATGTTTTGTTCATAAAATGAAATAGCTCTCAGCAGAAAATATGAAGTATGATTATATGTCACAAGATGCAGTATGGGTGAAAAAACCTAGTTAAGAAAACTGTCTACTCTATACAGTGTGATTCTTTTTTAAAACTTTTTTATTAATTTATTTATATTATAAAATATTATTACAGCTCACAAAATTTGATATATAATAGTATAAGATGAATACACATTTTTTTTTACATATTTTTCTAAAAAGGAAAGAGGTTTCCACATTTTGGCCTTCCTTCTTTTTGAGCTTCATAAGGTCTGTGAGTTGTATCTTGGATATTCAGACCTTTCTGGGGGCTAGTATCTGCTTATCAGTGGCTTCATACCATGTGTGTTCTTCTGTGACTGGGTTACCTCACTCAGGATGATAGTCTCTAGTTCCATCCATTTGCCTAGGAATTTCATAAAGTCATTGTTGCTAATAGCTGGGTAGTACTCCATTGTATAAATGTAACACAATTTCTGTATTCATTCCTCTGTTTGACCGGCATCTGGGTTCTTTCCAGCTTCTGGCTATTATAAATAAGGCTGCTATGAACATGATGGAACATCTTATTATATATTGGAGCATCTTTGGGGTATATGCCCAGAAGTGGAATAACTGGGTCTTCAGGTAATAATACTATGTCCAATTTTCTGAGGAACTGATTTCCGGAGTGGTTGTACCAGTTTACAACCCCACCAACAGTGGAGGAGAGTTCCTCTTTCTCTGCATCCTCGCCAGCATGTGCTGTCATCTGAATTTTTTATCTTAGCCATTCTCACTGGTGTGAGGTAGAATCTCAGTGTTGTTTTCATTTGCATTTCCCTGATGGCTAATGATGTCCAGCACTTCCTTAGATGCTTCATAGCCTTTCAATATTCCTCAGTTGAGAATTCTTTGTTTAGATCTGTCCACCATTTTTAATAGGGATACTTGATTCTAAAGTCTAACTTCAACAGAGTAATGGATACAGAAAATATGTTACATTTACACAATGGAGTAGTACTCAGCTAGTAAAAACAATGACTTCATGAAATACTAAGGCAAATGGATGGAACTAAAAAATTATTATCCTAAGCAAGCTTACCCAATCCAAACAAACAAACAGGCATGGTATACACTCACTGATAAGTGGATACTAGCCAAAAAGCTCAGATTACCCAAGATACAGTTTACAGACCACATGAAACTCAGGAAGAAGAAAGAACAAAGTGCAGATCCTTCAGTTCTTCTTAGAAGAGAGAACAAAAATAGTCACAGGAGGAAATACAGAGACAAAGTTTGAAGCAGAGACTGAAGCAAAGGCCATCCAGAGACTGCCCCGCCTGTAGATCCAGCCCATAAACAGCTACCAAACCCAGACAATATTGCTGATGTTAAGAAGTACATGCTGACAGGAGCCTGATATAGCTGTCTCCTGAGAGGCTCTGCCAGAGCATGACATATACAGAGGCATTTGCTCACAGCCAATCGTTGAACTGAGAAAAGGGTCTCCATTGGGGAAAGGTTTGAAGTTGCTAAAGGGGTGTGCAACCCCATAAAAACAACAGTACCAATCAACTAGAGCTCCTAGAGACTAAACCACCATCCAAAGAGTACACATGAACAGACCCATGGCTCCAGCTGCATATGTAGCAGAGGATGGCCTTGTTGGGCATAAATGGGAACAAAAGCCCTTGGTCTTGCCAAGGCTTGATGCCCCAGTGCAGGGGAAAGTCAGGGAGGGGATATAGGAGGGAATATGTGATTGAGAGCACCCTCATAGAAACAGGGTATGAATGGGACAGGGGGTTTATGGAGGGGAAAGGGGATAATGTTTGAAATGTAAATAAAACATATTCAATAAAGAAAAGAAAAAACAGTATCTTTTTAATGATGGGGTGCTGGTTGCACTGCAGTAAGCTAGTTTACTAAAAATATAACTTATAGAGTATACTTTATAAAATCATGTGGGTCTATACAACAGCAGTCCTGTACCTGTTGTTGGGACTGTGTTTTTGAGTCTATTCTCAGTCTCAGAATACTTATTTTTCCAGCTCTTTTCATTAGATTGTCTCCATCACTTAAATATGGCAGACCAGATCTTCCCAGCTACTTGTATCCCATGGCAAACCTAAAACAATGGAGTTTCAACCATGTGTAATGAATTCTTTAAGCACATTTCATGTCTGCAGTCTTGCTCGACCAAAGGAGACAGTGAAGGCTCCAAAGAGAGCTGCATGTTGGGAATTATGGAGCCTGAGAAGGAAATTTGTAAGGATAGCGTCTTTCCACTTCTGTTTAGTCTTAACTTGTTGAAACGTTAAAGAGATACTGGAGACTGGGGCAGCTGTTTGTATGCAAAATGTTGTCTGCCTCAATTGCACTCTTAAGTTCTGGCAGAATGCCCAGTCTTTTGTTGGAGTCAGGATACAATGTGTGCACTTCTCAAAGAAATCGATTTTAGATTTTATAAAAGGTTTTAAGTGTTATGGCTCCCTAAGGAGAAATTGAGACAGTTTTTTTTTTTTTTTTTTTTTTTTTAAGGAGGAAGGTCAGAAGAAATAGTTTGGTGCTTAAAAGGAGTCGCTCAAATAATTGGCTGACATATTGAGTTAAATTCATACCATCCCATGGATGCCAGTCAGGATTTATAAAAGAAAGAAAAACATTAAATTCTAAAAATCAATGATAGGGATGTTATAACCCAGACATTAGAGTGATTGATGGCCACTCTTAAAACAATAAAATATCTATAAACTAAAATTAAGTAACTGTAAATAAATATAGATTCTCTATATGAAAGCTTATGCATATATGTGTGTGTGTGTAGCATGTACTAACTTGATAATTTAAATTCTTTCACTTAAAAAGCTATCTGCACATTTACACATGTATTGATACACACAATATATACAATATATTTATAGCTGTATAAAATATACACATACACATTATATACATTATATAATATGTATAATATATCACACATATTTATGCCATATTATATACACACAATTTATCATACATGCATAATACATGTAAAATATGTATGTAATAAGCATATTGTGCTTATTATATACTGTGTATAAATGCATATAAATATTTGTATTATATGTGTAAATATATATACATATAAATATATAAACATATTTTATAATATAATAATATATAAGTATATATATATCCCTATGTAAACTATTTATAATTTTAGAATTGTTATACATAACAGTTATATAAAATACAAATATAAATCTATGCATAAAGTATGTACTATATGTAATATATATAATATATAGTATGTATATAATGTGTATATGTTATACATTTTATAATTATATAATGTATATGAACACATGTATAAATGTACAGCTAATACACACACGTAGAGAAATACATATGGTTTGTAGAACTGAAGTATTCTAACAGCAACCTAAAAAGTAATAAGAAACTGAAGCTATTATTTCTTAGATTCTCAGAAGATTTAGATAATCTTTGTACAGCCTCTCAATTCAGCTGCAGCACCTCAAATTGATGTATTAAGAATATACAATTAGTTTAGGAGAATACTGTATGATTTACATTTATTTTGATTCTTTTTAAAAAATTAATTGAACAACTTTATTTTCAAAAAGAGAGACAAATGTACAGATTTTAAAAGCATTTTTGCATAAAACTATACGAATACATTTTTGTCAGTACTTGATTTTTAAAAGGTTTGATAGTATACATTAAAATCTTACTAGTTACAATGAGCATAAAGTACATGTAAAACAAGATATACCTTGGAATTAGTCGAAGTTTTCTTGATGTGTAAAGATTAAGCATAATGATTTTTCATTTTTTTGGACTTTGTTTTTCTTGAACTTCATAAAGTCTGTGAGTTGTTTCTGGGGTGTTCAGAGCTTTCTAGGGTTAGTACCCAATTATCAGTGACTGCATATTATGTATGTTCTTTTGTGACTAGGTTACCTCACTCAGGATGATATTCTCTAGATGCATCCAATTAAGAATTAAGAATTTCATAAAGTCATTGTTTCTGATAGCTGAGTAAAAATACCACAATTTTTGTATCCATTCATCTACTGAAGAACATCTGGGTTCTTTTCAGCTTCTGGCCATTATAAATAGGGCTGCTATGAATATTGTGGTGCATGTGTCTTTGTTGTAAGTTGGAGCGTCTCTGGGGTATATTCCCAGAAGTGGAATAACTGGATTTTCAGGTATTACTATGTCCAATTTTTTGAGGAACCACGAGACTGATTTCCAGAGTGGTTGTACCAGTTTGCAACCCCACCAACTGTAGAGAAGCATTCCTCTCTCTCTCTGCATCCTCGCCAGCATCTCTTGTCATCTGAAAATTTGATCTTAGCCATTCTGACTGGTGTGAGGTGGAATCTAAGGTTTGTTTTGATTTGCATTTCCCTGATGACTAAGGATGTTGAGCACTTCCTTAGATGCTTCTCAGACATTCAATATACCTCAATTGAGAACTTTTTGTTTAGCTCTGTACCCCATTTTTAATAGGGTTGTTTGATTCTCTGGTGTCTAACTTCTTGAGTTCTTTGTATACCTTGGATATTAGGACGCTTTCAGATGTGGGGTTGGTAAATATCTTTTCCTACTCTGTTGGCTGACATTTTGTTTTCTTGACAGTGTCTTTAGCCTTACAGAAACTTTGCAATCTCATTAAGTCCCATTTGTCAATCTTTGACCTTAGAGCTCGAGCCATTGGTGTTCTGTTCAGGAAATTTTCTCCTGTGCCTATGAGTTCTAAGGTTTTCTCTATTTTCTCATCTAATAGTTTCAGTGTACCTGGTTTAATGTGGAGATCTTTGATCCACTTACACTTGAGCTTTGTACAAGTAGATAAGAAAGGGTTTATTTTCATTTTTCTGCATGCTGAGTGCCAGTTGAACGAACATCATTTGTTGAAGAGGCTGTCCTTTTTCCATTGCATGTTTATAGTTCCTATGTCAAAAATAAGGTGACCATATATGTGAGGGCTCATTTCTGGATCTTCTATTCTATTCCATTGATTCATGTACCTATCTCTGTACCAGTACCATAAAGTTTTTAACATGGCTGCCTTCTAATATAGCTTGAGGTCAGGAATGGTGATTTCTGAAGATGTTTTCTTGTTGAGGATGGATTTCACTATTCTAGGTCTTTTCTTATTCCAGATGAAATTGCACATTGCTCTTTCTGACTCTATGAAGAATTGGGTTGGAATTTTGATGGGGATTGCATTAAATCTGTAGATTGCTTTTGGTAAGATGGCCATTTTTACAGTGTTGATCCTTCCAGTTGATGAGCTTTGGAGAACTTTCCATTTTCTGAGATCTTCCTCGATGTCCTTCCACATAGATTTGAAGTTCTTGTCATACAGGTCCTTCACTTGCTTAGAGTCACACCAAGGTATTTCATATTTTTTGTGACTATTGTGAAGGGTTTCTTTTCCATAATTTCTTTCTCTGCATGATTGTCCTTTGAGTAGAGGAAGGCTGCTGATTTGTTTGAGTTAATTTTATATCTAGTCACTTTGCTGAACTTGTTTATCAGCTGTAGGAGTTCTCTGGTGGAATTTGTAGGGTCATTTAAGTACACTATCATGTCATCTGCAAATAGTGATATTTTGACTTCTTCCTTTCCAATTTGTATCCCTTTGATTTCTGTTTGCTGTCTAACTGTTCCGGCCAGAACTTCCAGTACTATGTTGAATAGGTAGGGGGAGAGTGGGCAGCCTTGTCGAGTCCCTGATTTTAGTGGGATTGCTTCCAGTTTCTCGCCATTAAGTTTGAGGTTGGCTGTTGGTTTGCTGTATATTGCTTTTATTATGTTTAGGTATGGGCCTTGGATTACTGTCCTTTCCAAGACATTTGACATGAAGGGGTGTTGAATTTTGTCAAATGCTTTCTCAGCATCTAATGAGATGACCATGTGGTTTTTTCTTTGAGTTTGTTTATATGGTGGATTATGTTGATGGATTTCTGTATATTAAACCATCACTGCATCCCAGGGATGAAACCTACTTGGTCATGGTGAATGATTGTTTTGATGTGATCCTAGATGTTTGTGTGCAAAGATTTTGTTGAGTATTTTTGCATCAATGTTCATAAGTGAGATTTGTTTGAAGTTCTCATTCCTTGTAGGGTCTTTGTGTGATTTAGGAATGAGGGTTATTGTAGACTCAAAAAATGAATTAGATAGTGTTCCATCTGACTCTATTTTGTGGAATAGTTTGGAGAGTATTGGTATTAGGTCATCTATAAATGTCTGATAAAATTCTGCACTGAACCCATCTGGACTGGGGCTTTTTTTGGTTGGGAGGCTTTCGATGACTGCTTCTCTTTCTTTAGGTGTTATTGTATTATTTAAATGGTTTACCTGGTCCTGGTTTAGCTTTAGTATCTGGCTTCTGTCTTGGAATTCATTCATTTATTTCCTCTAGATTTTCCAGCTTTGTTGAGTATAGTCTCTTGCATTAGGATCTGATGGTTTCTTGAATTTCCTCAGTTTCAGTTATTATATCTCCACTTTCATTTCTGATTTTGTTAATTTGGGTACTCTCTCTTTGCCCTCCATTTATTCTGGATAAGGGTTTATCAATCTTTTTAATTTTCTCAAAGAACCAGCTCTTGGTTTTGTTGATTCTTTGAATGGGTCTGTTCATTTCTATTTGGTCGATTTCTGCTCAGAGTTTGATTATTTCTTGCCATCTACTCCTCTTGGATGTATCTGCTTCCTTTTGTTCTAGAGCTTTCAAGTGTGCTGTCATGTTGCTAGTGCATGCTCTCCCCAGTTTCTTTATGGAAGTGCTCAGAGCTATGAGTTGTCCTCTTAGTGCTGCTTTCATTGTATCCCATAGGTTTGGGTATGTTGTGTTTTCATTTTCATTAAATTTTAGAAAATCCTTTTACTTTCTTTATTTCTTATTTGACCATGCTATTGCTTAATAGAGCATTGTTTAGTTTTCATGTGTATATTGGTTTTTGTTGTTTTTGTTGTTATTAAAGACCAGCCTTAGACCATGGTGATCTGAAAGATTGCATGAGAGTTTTTCAATCTTCTTATATCTATTGAGGCTTGTTTTGTGACTGATTATATGGTCAGTTTTGGAGAAGGTGCTGTGAGGTGCTGAGAAGGAGGTGTATTCTTTTGATTTAGGATGAAATGTTCTGTAGATGTCTATTAATTCCAATTGGTTCATAACCTCTCCTAGTTTCACTGTGTCCTTGTTTAGTTTCTGTTTCCATGATCTGTCTATTGATGAGAGTGGGGTGTTGAGGTCTCCCACTATTATTGTGTAGGGTACAATGGATTTTTTTTAGCTTTACTGGGGTTTCTTTTATGAATATGGGTGCTTTTGTATTGGAGCATATATGTTAAGAATTGAGAGTTTCTTCTGACAAATTTTCCCTGTAATGAGTAAAAAGTGTCCTTCCTTAATTTTTTTTTGAAAACTTTTGGTTGAAAATCTACTTTATTCGATATTAGGATGGCTACTCCAGCTTGTTTCTTGAGGCCGTTTCCTTGAAAGGTTTTTTCCCAACCTTTTACTCTGAGATAGTGTCTGTCTTTGTCTCTGAAATGAGTTTACTGTATGCAGGAAAATGCTGGATTCTGTTTATATATCCAGTCTTTAGCCTATGTCTTTTTATTGGGGAATTGAGTCAATTTATGTTAACAGATAATAAGGAACAGTGGTTGCTGTTTTCTGCTATTTTTGCTTTTAGAGGTAGAATTGTGTCTGTGTGTTCTTTTTATTTTGGTTTTCTTGCTTGGGTATTTTCTTGTTTTTACTAGGATGTAGTTTCCTTCCTTGTATTGGGTTTTCCACCTATAATTCATTGTAGTGCTGGGTTTGTGGTCATATATTGTGTAAATTTAGTTTTGTCCTGAAATATCTTGGTCTCTTCGACTATGGTGATTGAGAGTTTTGCTGGGTATAGCAGCTTGGGCTGACACTTTTGTTCTTTTAGGGTCTGCATGATGTCTGTCCAGGATCTTCTAGCTTTCATAGCCTCTGTTGAGAAGTCGAGTGTTATTCTGATTGGACTGCCTTTATATGTTTCATGACCTTTTCCCCTTACTGCTTTTAGTATTCTTTCTTTGCTTTGGGCACTTGGCGTTTTGACTATTATGTGTTGGGACGAATTTCTTTTCTGGTCCATTCTATTTGGAGTTCTGAAGGCTTGTTTTATACTCATGGTCATCTCATTCTTAAGGGTAGGGAAGTTTCCTTTTACTATTTTGTTGAAGATATTTACTGTGCCTCTTACTTGACATTCTTTGCCCTCTTCTATTCCTATTATCTTTAGGTTTATTCTTCTCATCGTGTCCTGGATCTCCTGGACATTTTGTGTTAGGAGCTTTTTAGCTTTGGCTTTGGCATCTTCTCTGACTATTTTGTCTATGTTCTCCATGTTGTCTTCAGTCCCTGAGATTCTCTCTTCTATCTCTTGTAGTCTGTTGGAGATGCTTGCATCTGTGACTCCTGATTTCTTTTTTAGGTTTTCTACCTCCAGGGTTGTCTCTTTTAGTGTTTTCTTTATTGTTTCCATTTCCATTTTAGATTCCTTCTTCGATTCCTTCATCTCTTTGGTTCTGTTTTCTTCTAATTCTTTGATTTCTTTGAGTGTTTTTCTTGTTTTCTCTTTTAAAAGCTTCTGTTTCTTTATGCTTTTCCTCTCATTGTTGTTTAATGATCTCCATCATCATCTTGAGGTATTATATCTGTTCTAAGTCTTCTTTTTCTAGACTGTTTGGCATTCCGCTGTTTGCTGTGATAGGAGATCTGGGTTCTGATGTTGCCAGCTTGTCTTGGTTTTTATTGGGTAAGTTCTTTCACTTTCCTCTTTCCATCTTATAGTCTGTGATTATGGTCTTATTGTCAGTGATTGGTTCCTGTCTCTCTTGTCTACCTGGCCTGTGTCCCTGGATCTCCGCCATTTTAGGTGGCAAATGGCTTCAACTCAAGTTTGGTCTGCACACGGGGGCTTTCTGTGTGGAAACCGAGTTCCTATAGCAGAGTTCTTGCTCCCCTGGACCAACTGAAGGGCTGCATCTACCACGCGTCAGGCCTAGCCCTCTCTGTGCCCAGGCTACTTGCAGTGCAGTCTCACTAGGTCTGTGTACCTGCATCTCCTCTGTTGTTGTTGGCAAATGTCCTCAGCATTTGGTCCTTATGCAAGGGCCATTTGGGTGGAAACCAAGTCCCTAAGGCAGAGTTCTTGCTCCCCTGAACCAATTGTCCCCCACCCCCCACTTTGTGGGGGCCAATTCCAGGCCTCTGTGCACCCTGTCACTCACAGTGCAGTCTCACCAGGCCTTTTTACATAGTAGTAAGGAATAAAGTGATAGCTGTTCAATTGAGAGAATTGAGGCCATTGTAATATCAATCCTGTTGCTAAATTCCTATGTTCTGAGGCTAAGTAGAATTCATGGTTTATGGACCAAAGTATTTGGATAGTGTTATCTTATGTTACGCTACCTCTTGGTGACTTCTCCAAGTAGAATTGAAGGGAGTTGCAGCTTCATTTCTGAAGACAGAGTTTCACAGGGATAAATATACCACTAGCACTCAGAAATCCCAAAGTCTTGACCTCAGACTTATCAAGTGCCCTTTGGAAAGGGGTTTCATCAATCATGCTGTGTCGGTATACTGTGGGTAGTAAAATCAAGGAGACTTGGTTACTGAATTCTATATATATATATTGGCATGTAATTGATGTAAGTGGGAAGCCACACCCTTTACCTCTTAGACCCACTGAATTTCTTTGTGGGTGACCCTTTAAGTCAGAATTATGTCCCTTTGAAAATAATAAAGCATAATTCTGATTTTAGAAGTTATTTTTTTTGAAATACTGCCTCACAGTGTCTGAAAGAGAGTTGCTGGCTCTCTGCAATGATCAAACCATATGTGTGTCAAGTGTGGGCCCAAGGAATGCTTCTGTTGTAATCATCACCGAGCCACTCCAAAGGAACAACTGCTGTAATTGCAGTTAAATCTGCTCCAGATTCACTCTAGATTTGTTGGAGCTGTAAACACTCATGGTATTTATTCTCATCTCCTGTAGTCAGTCATAGTTATGAAAAGTGTTCAACAAATATTCTTCAAGTCACTGTTATCCAGTAAGAAGGGGATCAGGCTCCTGAATTTCACAAACAAACAAAAAGCATTGATATGTAAGTAAAATGGTGTTTTGGAATATATAGCAAACAAAACAAGTAAAATCCTATCAAAGGTGCCAGTACAAAGCCTGCAGAGATTTCTCTAGTGGTGTGATGATATGAGACAGGATTTGTCCCTCCAGGAACCACAGAGATGCTATTTGGAGCCTTAATAGATAAGGGGAAATGAAAAAAAGCGAAAGGGTAAGGAGGTGGTGGAAAAGGAATATGATAAACTGAGAGAAATGTTCTCTTATAAACAAGGAGTCTTTAATGTGTGACCATGAATTGTAGAGTGTGACAAGAAGGTGCATTGCAGAATAGTTGCAGCAAGGTGAGGGTACCATGTACACTGGATTAGTTATGGAAAGTGAGTTCTATTTTAGAATATCTCCCAGGATCTTGACTAGTCTGAAATAGATACACATGGTATATAATTTATCTAAACAGTATGACCTTCCTCTAAAGTCATCGCCTATTAAAACTATTTATCTCATAAAAATACATTTCAAAAAATGAATTGGCTTTCTGGGAGTGCCCTAGAATTTAAAGGGCAAGGTAGAATCATAGGACTCAAAGGACTAAGTAAAGGCAGGTGTGAATTCAAACCCTTCTGCTATTCTAGCCTCAAAACACAAAGATTGTTGTGCAGTTCAGTCCAGCACAGGAAGTAACAAGCTTGGTTCAGCACCAAGGGACCAGCATGTGTTCAAAAGCAGAACAAGAGTTTCAAGGCAAACAAGAGAACAAGCAAAGCTTCAAACACCAACCAAAGAGGAGATGAGAAACATAAATGCAGCAAAGAAGCATTTAAACCTTTGTTTTGTGTGGTTGTCTTTCATTTGTGTTGTTCTAGAAGAAATGGAGTTGGAAGTACTTTCTTCGATTAAGTCTGATACAAACTGTGGGGATGCTCATAAAAATGAATACATGGAAGACAGATCCTCTTCTTGGGGTTTGTAAAGCCCTGGGACAGAGAAAATGAAAGCCCAAAGTAAGGAAAACAGAGAGAAAAGAAAAGTGTCATGTTGCCTTTTACATCTGATGGTCAGTGAAGATTCTCAGTACAGGACCCTATCCAGTAGGCCATGTCACAAATCCTCATAACAGCTGCTCAGCAGTTCCAGTTTAAGGAGTAGGCAGCAGAGACTAATGCTTAACACAATGGGCCGGTTTGCACTCTAAGAAGTGTTTATTTACAGGGCAAGAATTTGAATTTGAAATACTCTTCACACGTCATGTAATAATAGTCCTTTGATTTTTTTCCCCAAACCATTTGAAAAGTGAACTCACTCCTGTGCTAAACTGGAGACAAACGTCTCTCCACAGGTTTGCTCTTTCCAAGACTCCTGGTTGAAAAGCAACATCCTTGCCCTTTTAAGTTTAGGAGAATTTATTGAATAATGATTTCTCCCCACCCCCACCCATTTGGTATTTTCCTAGGTTCCTCTTGAATGCTTTTTGTGCCTGTGACACTTTCCAACAGCAGTCATCATACATTTATTAAGCACTCACTGTGAACTGAAACGCTGAGGGCAGACGTCAGAGGAAAAGAAAATATTAGCAATAGGACGTGGTACAGAAGCTCCTCTATTTATGGAATTTCAACTCGTGCACTTTCATAGATACAAACAAAACCAGATTCTGGAGCAAAGCCTTCTGGCTCCGTCCTCACTGCCCAAATATGCATCAAGAGTTTCTGGGAGCTCCTTTCATTTCTGCTCCCTTAGGTCTTTTCGTTCTCGTTTATTCAGCCCATTAGGTTTGTAGTGCATTTTTGCTTAAACCTCATCTAGTGTGATAACCTCATGGGGCACGAGGAGAAAAGGTGCAGTAAGGAGGAAAAGGAGGTAGGAAACCTTTGGAAAAATTGAGATAGCTCAGAAAACCTGTCACACTCTGTTGACAGAACAATTTTCTGGACAAAGATGCTGTCATGCAGCTTGTGAGAAGGTACATGCCTCCATTTACAAAGACTTCTAGAAAGAACTTTCATGTGCCCAACAGTGTTTTATGTATATATTTAAATGTGTATGTGCTCTTGAAACATTATGTATATCTCAATAACTCCATTACAGATTGAAAATAACACAAGTCAAACATATATTTATGCATCCCATAACCTGCTAGCCCCTCTAGCTGAGTAGCATGCTACACTGTGCAGATTTGCTCCTTCTTTCTCACAAACTAAGACTTACCAGGAGCTGTTGCTTGCTGCTCCTATCTGACTTTAAGACTTTATTGTACTACATATTGCTAGCCAAAGAAAATACATTGAAACTGAATGGATTATTTATTTTTAACAAGTATTGCTCTTTGAATTTGAGATTTTATAGTATAATCACCTTAAATATTCATACATATGTGTGTATGTGTTTTCAGTGATGAAGATTTAGCACTTGACAACCAATTTTTTGTGCTCTGCCCTGAGGAAGACTATTTTTCTCACTGCCAGCAACCCTTAATTGCCTGCAATTCTTTTGTAGGGCTGAGGTCTCATAAGTTTTCCCTTGTCCACTTTGGCAAGGTTATTGCCGTCATCCCTGTGCACTTATGAAAAGCAGGAAAATAGTAAATCAAACAGTTGTCAATCAAGAACCATCTATACCTATATAATACGTACCACATACCTTCACTGCCACCATCAGACACAGCAGTTTTGCATGTGTGCGTTGTGTTGCTTCTAGTGAATAATATTTGAACTTTTGCAAAGAATGACTTATGGTGTTCTAGAACAGTTTCCTGTACAGAAAATGCACAGGAAATATGTGGGAGTTTCTAGATATGCATACAGAGAACCATATCTTAATCGCCAAAATAATGTTAGGTTGGGAATATAGCTCACTGTGCAGCGCTCACCTGGCATGTATAAGGCTCTGGACTAAATTCTCAGTACCACCTTTAATGTGATGACTAACAAAGTGATGAAACAGAGAGACTTTGAGTATGTGGTGAGATGATCAGTATACTGGCCTAGTTTAGGTTAATTCAAGAGAACTCAAGGCAGACATTTATGTTTCTATGGGTTTGCAGCTTTGAAATCTGTCTGACCTTAAACTAAGCAGTGAAATGGTAAATAAGGTTGCTGAAGCTGCTCAGAAATGCCTGCAGTGTGAGCCAGCAGCTCTGCTACTTCAGAAGATTTCCAGCTTCTGAAATGGAACAAGTATGATGTAGGCAAAGATGCCAGATAAAGCACTTGTCAGCAAGGATGGCAGAAAGGCAGAGGCCAAGCCTTGGAAGTTTGAGCCACATGGTCTGGAAATGCATCTAGATGCTACAAGCTCCTACATGTTCAGGGCCTGCTATAGGCTCAGAATAATAAACAGCTTTTTACTTTAAAAAACAGCTTAAATATTTAAGGCATATGTACTGATCCTTTGGAGTTCTGCTCACAACAAGTCAGATCTTATTATTTGATCCAATTCCTGCCTCAGTGGGGTGAGCTTAGGGAGATGCTTCTATTAGCAAACGTGCTTATTGTAGGAATATGAAGACCCGAATTCTGACTCCCTAGAACCCATACAAAGAGCCAACTTTGACTATATATGCTTGTAATTCTGGTGCTGAGGAGACAGAGACAGGCAGATCATTAGAGCTCTATGTCCAGCCAGCATAGCTGAACTGGAGGCTTACAGGCTAACCAATATATTCTGTGTCAAAACCAACGCATAAGGGGATTCATGAAGATACCTGATATTGTTAAACTGTGGCCAAGTACCTACATTTCCCCACATGCATATATGCCCTCAAACATATATATATATATATATATATATATATATATATATATATATATATATATACACACATATATATATATACACACACATATATATACACACATACATATACATATATTTATCAGAAACGGACACACATACCAATTCTCTGTGTCATCCTGTAGCTTCTAGTGAACAACACTTGAATGTCTCCAGAGGATTTCCTGTGAGGTTCTGGAGCACTTTTCCTGTACCCACAAAGAACAGGAAATTCCTGGGAGTTTCTGTCATCCTGGGACATCCCATAGACCATGGCTGGTGGGAGAGAAACTATGAAGTCAGAAGAGGTCGCTTGGCTTGGAGAACAAACCCTGGGATTTTTTTTTCTACAGTTCTCTCTGAACAGGATCAGTCTGTGGCTGGGACAACCCTAGAAATTGTTGCAGTAATTTACTACTTTCATTTCCCAGCCGGTTTTTGTTCCTTGCGAGTTTCTCTCTGGAGCACATTCTTTGAAAATTACCCCCATGTCAGTCCTTGTCTGATTATGTTTCTGGGGAACTTCACCTCAGGCAATAAGCAATGGCATTACTACACTAAAGAAATAGAACAATACCCGGACTTAAGTTATCATGGAAAGAGTATATAAAAAATGGCCTCTGTGAAAAATAGAAGCCAGTTTAGCCTTGGGCCACTCAGGCTTGGGTAGGGAAACAGAGAAGGGGTAAAACACTGAGAGATCTTATAGCTCGCAGACCTTCCGTGTGTGGTGCAGCATCTCCATTTGAAGGTCTTCTAAGCTCAATTTAAATATTTCCAGGGAAAAAGATAACACTATATTCTATCTTCCTCTCCTCTCTCCACTTTTCTTCTATGGTCTCCATATGTAATACAATTCACTCACTTAAAGTCAATGACTGCCTCTACAGCCAATTTTAGAAAATTATCAAGTGCACCAAGAAAAACTCAGTACCCTTCAGATTACTAACTCATTAACCCCACAACTAATTAACTACTTGATGGTCTAGTCCTAGGCAGCAACAAATGAACTCTTAGTCTGTGTAGATTTACTTGCTCTGGATCTTTCATGAAAATACAATCATACAGCATATGACCTTTATTGATTGACTTGCTTCAATCACCATCAGTATCTCAACATGTATTTAGATTGTACCATGTTACAGCACTTCATCCCTTTATGGCAAAATAACCTATCAAATAGACAGATTTTTTTTATCTATTCATCAGTTGATAAACATCTGAGTATTATGAATAATTTTGCCATGACCATTTACATACAAGATTTTAAAAGATGTGTATTTTCATTTCTTTTGGTTGTGTACTTAAAATCGACAGCTGGATACACAGACTTTGTTCTTACCTGCAAACAGAAGCCAAGTCTTCATAGCTTCCACCCTTGGTTTTTGTCCAAGCTTCTCTAGTAAAATGAACAAAGACTTTGCTTTCTTATACAGGGCATTCCTTCAAATGATTCATCATTGTCTTTCGTGTCTGTCACTGTTACAAGTTGACACTCTTCTGTTCTAGTCATTCCAATAGAGAGATGGTACTTACAGGAATGAAAATTGAGAACTTTGAAGTTCTGTTAATATCTGTTTTGATGGACAAAACAGCTTGCATTTGTTCCAACGCTAATGTGTTCCCATCAACAACAGTCAATCAGTGGCAGATAATTTTTCATTTTCAAGATTAGAGGGGAAAAAAAATCACTTCCTGGGTAAGAAGACATTTTGTTGGATGTGAAAGGGGTTTTCCCTTGGGAAAATAACAAGGACTGGTCAATTCCATGTATACATTTGTCATCTAATGTGTTAATATGAAAAAAAACACTTTGTTTCTTAAAAATAAATAAATAAACCACTATCTTCAGAACTTTGAAAGAACTCACGTGACCAGAAGATGAGAGAGGCAAAAAACTTGATGACGTCAAAGGAAACGAAAAGCAAGTTATTGAGTGGGCTCAGAGATCTATGGAACTGGCTTTAATTTAATGTTCATCACTTTTCAGTAGCATTTGATTCTTACTGGTTAGTCATATACTTAGGCATATTTTTACATCTTTTGAAATATGAAATCCAGGGCTTAAGATAGCTTCGTATTGTCTCATATTACCTGCTTGACCTTGCATAAGTCTCTTGACCAAGGACAAGCCTTTGTAAGCATCAGTTTCTGCATCTCATTACCATTTCTGCGTTGTACATGGAGTTCTTGTTTAAAATGTCAGCCCGGAGCTGTTGGTTAAAGTGATTCTGATCAGTGTGTTTTGAGGAGTTTCTTTACAATAATAATTTTAAAGCCTACATCCAAGTGTATACTGATGCCTGTCACCCTAAAGATCATTCTTTGATTACTAATTAGCCATTTCTGTTTGAACCCTTCCACTTTGTACCATCTTCTGCTAAAGGGGAAGAAAAATCTTATAGCCTTGTGTCCATTTTTTTTTAATTTGTACTGCATGTGAATACAATTAAAGATGACACCCAAAATCAAAATAAACAGTTTTAGTCTAAATCTAGATTTATTAGATTTCCTTTCACCAGAACAATTTATATATAAACTAGAATTTCTCAACATGTGTACTTTGGATATCTTTAGCCTGGCCAAATTTTGCTCTATGTGTGTTACTGTTTCATGTATTCATTATAGGACACTGGACATTTCTGCTCTGTACATGCAAGATGCCAGTAGCAGCTCTTTCTGCTTTCAGTTTGCAAAAATGCTAGCTCCATATGACCAAGTGTATCCAAGGACAGTTCACAAATTAACTAATAGGGTTCTGGGAACCACCCTTGTAAAATGTAGTCACTCAGAAAAGAATTTAAGAAATTAGGTTGGGGACAGTTTCCTTTGTTTGATTTTTTTTTTTTTTTTTTTTTTTTTTTTGCTATACTGCAAGGCAAGAAGCTGCTAAACTATCTGTGCTCTGACTTCGTGCATTGGGCCTCCCTCAGGATTGAGGAACACTCTGGCTTACCGTATTTGTTGGATTAATGAGCTCCCGATAGGTTAAGTGACTTGGCAGGAGAGGGACATTTTGTTTTATTGTCCTCCTTTTATTAGATGCCTGACAACAAAAAAATTTAAGGTTGGCCACGTATGTTCTCTTCTTTATTATAAAGATAGATTTATCACAAGATAGATTTATTGGGGGGAGTCCCACTACATATGAAATTGTTTTGAAAACTACAGTCACCACAGTAACAGTGTCGCTGTTTGCACTACTGTTGGGCCTTGAAAGTAAGGAGTTTTTGACCTTCCAAAATTGGTTTGTTTGGATTAATAGCCGAGTGCTCTAAAATGCTGCCACAAATGGCCAGCCAATCTGCTGGCCTTCCAACAACCTGCCATGTTGTGTGGGTCCCAGGAGTCAGCTTATTTCTACCCTTCTGCAGCGTTGAGCTTTATTCTCAGGTGGTACAAAATATACTGTACTGAGAACAATGTTCTTGGTGTGAGAACTTGATGTAGACATTCTTAAAGACTGATTTCCTTATGGCTTTGAAAGGGTTCACAACCTTGGCAATCTTCGTATTCAAGGCCAGATCATTCTTTGTGATGGTAGTTATCCTTCTATCACTTGGAGAATATCTGGTACCATTCCCAGTGTCCACTTACTCAATTCAAGAGCCAGTTCTCCAAAGTTCTAACACGATATGATCGCTGTAGGCATTGCCAAATTTCTTCCTGAGAGCAAAATCATCAGTTGGGAATCACTGACCAGCATGATATGGGTAGAGATTCTGGTAATTCAGTAGGGAAACATGACTAGTAATAAAAAGGAACATTTACTTTGAAACCTGATTGCTTACTGCATAAATCTTTTCCATTTTTTATTTACATTTCATATGTATCATATATTATGCATGTACGACAAGAAAGCTCTCCTTTGAAATAAAATGGAAATAATCAGGCTTTCCTCACATCAATGTAATGGAGATCTTGCTCAGTCAACAGTGGAAACAGTATTATTTACACTTTTATCCTGCCACTTGTAATAGTGTCACAGTCTTGGACATTCTGCAAAGTGTGGGCACTTGAGCTGCCGTACAGATAAAGGAAGGTTGGTATTAGAGAAAGGAATATCAGATGATTGTGAATATAAATAAAAAGTCATTTCCTTTACATCAGTTTATATTAATTATATATTTTAATGGCTTTTACTAGGACTTTCATACAAGTACATACAGTATTTTAATCACACTCACTCCTGATGATATCCTTTAGATTTCTACTTTCATATCTTTTGTTCTGCCTTTGTTTTTTCTTCCTTCCCTCCTCCCCCCTTTTTGTTGTTATTGTTGTTGCTGCTGCTCCTCCTTCTCCTCTTTTTCTTCCTCTTCTTCTGACCCAATATGTGAATGAATATTTTTAAAGAACATATTAATGCAGTAAGGAGAAACCCCATAAGGCCTCAACCCTAGACAAACTATAGTCAACAAGGACTGCTGAGAATAGGAGAAATAGTCTTCTACAGTGAAGAACACAACAATTGGTAATCTAATACTAAATGATATCAGCCATGGAAACATATATGCAAGTAATATTATGCAGACTGAGCTGGTTTTATTTATGAATTTATGAATATATAGTATGTATTATATTTATAAATTTATTATTTGTATGCTTTATTATAAATAAATAAATAAATATATATATATATTATATATATATTATATATATATATTATATATATATATTAAAGAAAGAGAGAGAGATGTCTTGAATTTGAAAGACCAAGGGGAACTACACAGGAGACTTTGGATGGAAGAAAGAGAAGGGATAAGAGAAGTAATTCTATCGTAAGTTCAAAAATAACATTATAGAAGGGAAATAAAGTATGGACAATTTATCAGTGGCTATACCACTAATGAGATTGTCTTCCCCTCTCACAGGAACCATTAATTACCTATAGATCTCCAGGAAGAGTTTGAATTTCATGAGGCCCTCCCCTCTCCTTGATAGTGTGTTCACAGACAAGTCTTGTGCAGATCATGGGCAGGCAATTGAAGTTGCTGTTAGTTCAAGAGTTCAATAGCTATGCCATTTCTTGATTCTCAAGCTGCAGTTTGGAAAAGCATAGCTGAAGGGATTATGGCCTCTCCTTTTTTTGATTAATGACCCTTGAATAGAACATTTATTTTAGAACCATCTCTCTGTGGGTTCTTTTAAAGGGCACTCTCCCGGGATCCTTGGCATAGAGTAGCAATTCTTCAGTGAACATATCAGATGACAAGAACAGTAAAACCAATGGTACCTTAATGGGACCTATTGTAATGGTTGCTTTACCCCAAAGTCTCCCTGGTTTCCTTTTTCCCCTGCATTTTTAGGTCATCGTGTTCCTATCCGTAATTGACACATAACTCTGTAACGTTCTTTGTGCTGGTGATTGGGATCATAGACAGTACCATGAGGCTGTGCCAAAGCCATGTCCCTCTTTCTAATCTCCCCTGTGTGATTGATGCTCCAGGCAATATTCTTGGGACCATCAGGGATTCTTCGGGCACTAGTCTTGGTCTTAGATCTGCTTTCAGGTTGAGAGTTGTATCTTTTCCTAAGTTGGACAAAAGAACAAGGGCCCTTTGTTCTTCTTTGGATCCCTCCTAGGGATTTAGGAAGTGAAGTAAAGAATTATGACGATAGAGTAAACTAATCATTCCTGAAGTGGTACAGATGTTTACAATTTGCTCTTTGAGATTGCCAACCCCCAAGCAAGTTGAACTTATACCAAATGAGATGTCCTCCCTCTAAAGAACACCAAGTGTATCATTTATTCATGCCTGTAAGTCCATGAAATCAGCAATGCTGTTATTGACACCAGGACCCCAGTAAAACTGGAGAGCCTTCCTTTAATTCCAGAAGACATGATTTGGGAAAAGAGGTCATGTAGCTACTTCCCAGCTATGCTTTCTTATTGTGCATTTTTTTTTAAATTTCATTTTTGTAGCTTTGTGAGAAAACCTAAAAGAGAGTCAACTCTAAACTATGTTCAGCCTTTACATAAACTATGTTCTGTCTATTTATATGGTAGGGTAAATAAAGATTTTAATTAATACAATCCATTTGGGAAACTGTGGAGCACTATCCAGTAACACTAAACTCAGGCATGCCTAGAGCTAGCAACTCTATTTGCAGTTTCTTACCCTGTAAATAGGTATGCAGATGTGCATATGTCTACATGCATGAAGATGCTCAAACTATGTAGATTTCACCATTTCTAAATCAGAAAAACCATAAATGTCCGTTAACAGTTAAAAATATAAACAATGGCAACCACAAGCAATGGAATGCCACACAGAAATGGCAGTGACAGGCTGCAGTGACATTTTCCAACATGGGGGAGCCTCGAAACATACTACTGAACAAAAAAGCTAGATGTAATAAAATCTATCTATGCATCAGTGTGTGTGATGTTAGGAAAGGTCTCTAATATTTTTTGGTACTTTACTTACTAAAATACAGTTGTTTTCCACCAGATGTGGTTTTGCCCCCTCCCATGTGGAACACAGTACACAGTACACACACAATTACAGACATCCATGCAGGCAAAACACCTGTACACATCATAAAATGAAAATAAACCAATTACAAATAAATAGGAGGTCTTCCACTTCAGGAAGAGGCATGGCTATGAATTCAAGAGGATAGGTTCCTGGAGTGTTATTAGCACTCTATTAGCATTTAACTCAGATGAACGGCAGATGGAAGAATGTTTTGTAACTGTTAGTGAGTTGTACATTATATGGTGTGTTTGTTTCAAAAACATTAAACTACTTTAAACAGCGGAGTTTTGTGATAATAGGATGGAGAAGTGGAAACAGTGGATTTGGAGGCAGGAGTTTCCTGCCTGAGCAGATCCCATAGCCACCAATAACAGTGATGGAGTGAAGAATACTCAGGGGTGTTGTTGGCGCATTGAAAACTGCAGTTTAATTTGCGTTCACAAATGTAATTGAGGTTTTGCTGAGCAAAGGAAATTATCCTTGAGTTTTCACCAAATACAGGAAAAGTGTAGCTTAACCTATAGGCAGGCAGACACCATTTTATGTTGAATATTCTAAGAGATAAGGTTCCATCTTAGCCGTGCTATGAAGCATGGGGACAGAAAATCATAGGCATTCTCTCCTGTTAGTGTGGTACAAGCAGCTTCTCTCAGAGATGATGCTGGTAGGGTAACTCAAGAGATTATTTTTGCGTCCCCTCTGGGAAGAATTGTAAATATACAGAAACTTATTTTTACATGGATCCAGGCCTGGGGATATAGCACAGGGAAAAAGTCTCGCCTACTATGCACAGAGCCCTGGGTTCAGTTTCAGAGCTACAATAAAAGAAGAAAGGGGAGTATTGGCCGAATGTCCCTTAACTAAGGAATGGATTGAAGTTTGAGCTCAGCAGAAAGGTGTCTTGTTTCCTCCCCCATTATCCTAAGTGATCAAATATGAACCTTGAAGCTTCATGCCACAATAAAATATAGATCAGCTCACTCAGAACAGTAGCAGAACATCAAGGGTTAATTCATTCACTGAATGCACAGACAAATCAATCACATCTGGAAAAGTAAACGATGAGAAACATACTCATCATGAGTGGAGATTCAAAAATAGACCTTAAAATGTACTTGAATAGAAATAATTTGAAAATTTAAATTATTTCAAACTGAACAGACCTCTCAGTGTTCTGAACAATCTTTTAAGGTCCCTTTTTGTGACTTGAGTCTTGAACATATGAGCTGAGATTTGAATGATCATTTTTTATGAGGTATTTTTTTCTGGCGGACAGTTTTCGTGAATGCTTGTCCTATCTCATTAAACTCTACTATAGCGTTGGTGAGCCATCATACTTGAAAATTTTATGGCAACTTAATAATAGCACATTAACAAAGAATATTCTCAAAGACAGAAATCATGCCTAAAATGTAAGTGCACAGATTGGGAAGCACTGGTTCTTTAATTGCTTCATTTTCAAGGTCATAATACAAGCAAATTTTGGGGCAACCCAGTTTTAAAATGTATCTTGCTCAGAAGTAATGATCAAAAGACTGTGGTGAAGAATTTTTATAAAAGTAGTAACTTACTTTTTGTTTATATGTATTGATAATGAAGAATTCTTCATAAAAATAGGGGCTTAGCTGAAACTCAAAGCTTATAAGACAGAAGAGAAATTCCTGAAACCAGAGTTCATGTTTGTTTGTTTGAAACAGGGCCACTGCTACATATGCTGCTGGAGCCATGGGTCCCCCCATGTCTACTCTTTGGTTGGTGGTTTAGTCCCTGGGAGCACTGAGGGCTCTGGTTGGTTAATATTGTTGTTCTGCCTATAGGGTTGCAAACCCCTTTAGCTCCTTCAGTCCTTTCCCTAACTCCTCCATTGGTGTCCTTGTACTCAGTCTGATGGTTAGCTAGAAACGTTCTCAACTGTATCAGTAAGGCTCTGGCAGAAGATGGCATTGTCTGGCATCAGTAGGAGAGGAAGACCTTGGTTGGTTGAAGGATCATTTCCCCAGTGTAGGGAAATGCCAGGATGTTGAGGTGGGAGTGGGTGGGTGGGAGGGGGAGCATCATCATAGAGGCAGGGGAAAGGCATGAGAGAGGGGTGAACAGGGAACATTTGAAATATAAATACATAAACTATCCAATAAAAAAAAGAAACAGGGCCTCACTGTATTTCTGAGGCTAACCTCAAATTCATGGCAATCCTTCTGCCTCAGTCCCCCAAAAGCTGAGATTACAAGCGTGACCTATCATGTCCTGCTTTTGAGTTCATCTGGGTAGGCAGCATTGAGGCAAAAGTTCCTAAAGTAAGCATGTCCAGGTTAGTCCACCATAGATCATTTTTCTATGCACATCCTCCCCAGATATGACGGTTTCAAGTCTCTGAAGGGTCAGCGCTTGGTTCTCGAGTTTGTTTGAAGACTTTCATCAAAAGGTTCTTTTGCAGCAGCAGATGAGAATGAAAGTAAAGGGGGAGAAAGTCCATGCATTATTTTTCTAGCCCCGTCTGATCATGCTTGCACACTGAAGTCTCTAAAGTGAATGGCTTGGACTCTGTCCTCCCTCAAAGCCAAGGGGTAGACTGCAGGGAGAACAATAGACCCAGACCAGTATCAGTCTTGCTAGTAAGACGGGCAGCATACTGGCTGCAAATGTTCTGTTTGAGGAGAGGTTTGACTTTTAAATTTATTTCTTATACTTTATAACAGTGTAAAAAAACACACAGAAAAGGGCACAAGGCGCACCAATCTGCTGAGGTCTTTTTGCCTAGAAATAGGCAGACTATCTCTAGCACCCTAGGACACAAATTCCTATGGGCTACCTTCTCGGTCTATTCCACATTCCCCACCTTGCTGTCACCCTTGGACTTCTGTCACTATGCACCATGTATGATCATTCCAGTTGAATATTCAAATTTCAATTGCAAAATAAAGAAATGGAATGTTATAAAGTGGACCTCTCTAATTTCCTCCTCCCAACATAATGTCTGAGGGACAGATTAGTACTGTATGCTTCAGTTGCATTGTCTTTTTTGTTTCCTGCTGAGTAGTAGTATTCTACTGGGAACAAAGCCCTCAGATTATCTAAATGCATCGGTTTACATATGTTTGGACTGTTTTCATTGTGCATAACTATGTTTGAAGGCATCATATACTATTGTATATGATGTGGACATTGAAATTGTTCTATATATATTCACAAATGAGATTGTTCAATGAGAAGGCAGACATGCAGTTGGCTCCAGTATAAAGAACTGTGCAGTTTTTCCACATAGTTGGATCACCAGGAGAGTCTCCAGAATTCCTGAAACTTCTGCTCACACTTCCACAGTTTGTTATTTTCAAATAGTTAGATGTCTGCCGGTAAACGGATTCAACAGAGTCACATCCTAGTTTCCTCTCCTTGCCTTCAAAACGGATTTGTCCCATTCTGTTCCCAGAGTTTAATATAGGGGAACACTAAAGAACTAGTATAAGTAATCCCCAGATCCACTTCCTGTGTCAGAGCTACCCACCTGGGGTCTGAAGAGGTTGAATGCATGCTTCTAGATCCTTCTCCCACCACACCCCATACCCTATAACTCTCCTGCATTTCTTTCTGAGGAAACTTGACTTTTTTTTTTTAAATGAGGTGTTTTAAAGGACAGGTTTCCATTGGAGGAATTTTAGAGCTGAAGCCAATTGTGTGAGTTATGGTGCAGCTCCAGTGTGTGTGCTAAAATCGAGTTGATTTACTTGGCAGTGTTTGCCATTAGTGTTCTTCTCTATAGCCCCTTGTTCAATATTGCCTCTTACCCTACAGTGTATGCCTAGATCCAGTCAGTGTGGGAACTTACTTCTGTTCTAACAAATTCTCTAGGACTAGCCTTTCAGCGGGCTTCCCTTTGCTTGGCTAGTGCAAACTCCCTTAGCCATTCTGGTCTGGATCTCCTAGCTTCAACGGGCCCTGGGGAGACAGTAAGATCCTTCTCTCACACTTGAGATCTCTGATGGTCCCTGCGTTTTGAGACTCAGATCAAGACTTTCCAAAACCTTCAACTCCACCCTCCAGGGTTGGGGATCGCTATCCAGCGACAGGAGCCCAGCTCTTTCAAAGTTACTCAGAAATATCTTTTGGAAAGCTCAACACAGATATTAAAGCCCCAGTGTTGACTGTCACAGGTCAGGGGGCCAGCAGGTGGAACTAAGTGCTAGGAGACGAGACATTGGCCAGCTTGACACCTGTTTTGGGCAACCTCTGTGTCTGCAGACTCCAAGGCTGGCCGCGGCCACTGCCTCAGCAGGGGCCCGCCAGGAGCGGAAGGAATTAAACGCCCGCCCATCTCATCAGACTTGGCCGCTCCCTCCTCCTCCTCTCCCTCCCCCTGCTCGCTGCCTCCTCCTCCCGGTCCCCACAGGCTCTGCCGCAGGACTCAGTGCCAGCTACGCTAGAAGCCAAGCTCGGGCTCAGAGCGCTCAGAGTACAGCGGAGCTGACGCCCAGGGCTTTCTGTGAGATGGCAGTGAAGTAAGGGGACCATTTGATAGACGCCAGGACCCTAGGCTGCGCTGGAGAGACTGCTGCTCCTCCAGAAGGGGACATGGGGGACCCTTCCTACAGCGAGAAGCCCCGTCTGCACTACGCGGTAAGTGAGTGTCCCGACAGGCGAGGAGACGAAAGGGGGCGCCACTTGGCTGGCAAAAGGATCCTGTGTGGAGGTGATGGGATTCTTGGTTCTCAGAGGTCTTTTGGCTAGGGAATAGGGTTGAAAATCGGGTGTGCTGGGCACCTCACCCGGGAGTGCCACCTGCTCCAGAACTAATTCAACCACATTCCTCCAAATCCCTGAGTAAGGATCCGTGCACTTAGTGTTCCTGTTCCTGTAACTTGAACAGTGGTCACTTAGTCCACTACCTGGTGCTGGACCCCATTGCTACATAGCTGTTTATGACTAAATGTAGGAATTCTGGGGCGTGGCTAGCCTTTGGTCAGATTTAATGGAAGGACTAGAATCGAGCTAGCTTGAAGTAAAGGTTGTCAACTGATCTGAATCCAGTGGAGTAGCTGAAGAAACGTCCCAGGGAACATCGAGTGAGCCGAGTTTACTCCTTGGAAGGAATTTGTGCCATTTTCCTAGGAGTTTGCAAAGGGACCTTAGGTTGTCAACTATCTGCTTAATACAAAGGGATACTACTGAGTCCTCTCTGTTGGACTCTTCTTTTACCTAATGGTGATTGATCTCTCTTCTCCCTGTTGACTTAAGTGTCCTACAAATATTTATCGGGGACTTAACTTTGTGCTGAGCATTGTGCTAGGCGTTGTAGGTACCTACCCCAGCATGTGTGATAGACAGAAATCTCATGGAGCTTGTGTCCTTTGAAGGAGTCAAGGTTTCACGTTAATAGCTAACCAAACAAGATTCTAGATTAGGCTTTTTTTTTTTTTTTTTTTTTTTTTTTTTTTTTTTTTTTTTTTTGAGAGGAAGGAAAGAAGGCAAGAAGGAATTAAAGAGATACGAGATACTTGACAAATGTGCACTATTTCTGAAGACTGCCAGGAGGGGGACAGGCAGTAGGTTTTTGATTTTCAACTTTGAAGATCAACAGCTTTGAGCTGTAACATCACTGTTCTGTTGTCTGCTAGTTTACTGAGCTTTCACTGACATGCTTTTCACTGCTGAGATTGAACATTTGACTGCCAATTTGGGGGGGAAAAACCCGAGAGAAACAGACAAGATAGAGAGCTGACAAGTAAAAAAAAAAAATCAATATTTATAGTAAGGCAAAGGCAGTTAGCTGCCTGGGATTCACATCTTCCCATCTTCCCATTCTACTCACTATATACATATAAATGTATATATAATTTAAAGGAAGAATTTGAAATGGATAGGAGTGGTAGGCTCAGAGGTCAAGAAGCTCCCCCAGCTTGTCCTGGATCAGCCACTGGGGCAAACTGAGTACATCTTGAATGTCACTTTCTTCCACTGGGGAAGTGAGGATCTGAGCTAGGAAATTTCTTTCCAAAGCCGAGGTTCAAGGAACAAGAAATGGTCCTTTTTCTGGTTTAGCCATAGTTGTTTGTCTGGAAAAGTCAAGTGAGAATCTTGTTCAGTTACTAATGCTTATTCACTCCTTCAGCAGAGACACTCTTGAGGTGGTCATGAGAGTAATCAGGTTTCTGCAATCGTTATTTGTGCTCGCTCGTCATCTGGCTCCCCCATGGTTTTCATATCTTGACTTGTATCCTGGTGCCTTTTGATTTGTGATTACAGGTTGTTTTGAGCAGATGGGGGAGGAAGGGTGACAACTGCCTCCTCACTTCCAAACCTATGTACCCATGAAATGAATGGTTATTCCCTCCGTATACAAATGCATCAACACAGCTCAAGAATTTTATATTGTTATCTTAATTCAGCTCTCCCCTAAAATAATAATCTCGTGCTCAACCTCATGGTAATATGTTTTCTCTTAGGCTTTGAGTATTTTCTGGTAAACAGCCCTTTTTACTAGCATAAACATCATGGCATATATTTTGTATTGAGGCTGGAAAGGGGAATATTTTAGAAAGAATTTAATGAGAGAAATCAACTGGGCTCTAAGTATTTCTATATGTTCTTTGTAATGATAAAGCAGCTATACCCAGCAGCTTCAAAACCATCACAGATGGGAAAATGTTCTTTGTAAAGTACAACCTGTAGCTTTTGTGGCTTTTCACATTAGCAAGACTGTTAATGGCTTAAGACTCAGTGCTGAACTCTATGTAACTTACTAATTTGAATTTTTAATAATTCTGGGCTTGTTTTGTCCTCCAACTCAAGTACTCCTGCTTTGCTCTGTGTGGTTTGGCTACACTGCAGCTTTTCTGGAAGATTATTCCCCTCTATTCATCTTTAGTGCCTCTTCTCTCCCTTGAAATAAAACCCAGGAGATACTAGACTTTCTTCGAAGCTTTTTATTTCCTGTCCAAAGTGAGACTCCATATACTAAACAAGTGCTTATCATTCCCATTTATTCACTCAGGAAAAAATGTATGTGGAGTGTCTATTGTGTATTAGATATTTGAGCAATTTCCAAGACACGGGACATTTCATCCGCCTCTTAAGATCCACTTTAAGCATCACTGAGAAAAATGTGTAAGTGATAAGAGCACTGAATATGTACAGTATTAGGTACTTTTCCAAAGTATGGTACCACAATGCTTTTCTTTATTTTCGCAGTAAAATGTAATACAGTATATATTTTTATTCAAAGTATTCCTTCTGTGGTTTTCCCACATTCAGTTTTTGGCTATCCATACATTCCAGCTTAGTGCTGTCCTTGATACCTCTTGGTGCTTTGATCAGATTTTGAGATGTTTGCACTGGCTCCAAATTGAAGTCAGAGTAAGGTATATCTAAAATGCATCATTTCTTCTAACAGAGATGGAAGAAGATGACATGTATTGTACATAGCTAGGAAGAATGTAGCAAGAAGTTGATGTGCTGTAGAGATCAGATGGACCAGACTTAGTTTGGATTGAGTGTGTAAGAAATAGAGTCTAAGTAATGAGGATGTAATTAATGCAACAACTTTTGGCCACAATTCTTAAGAAACTACAGGGTATCATAGCATCCCCGTACCTTATTCAGATTTCAATATGATTTGACATAGTCTGGGTCAGTTTCAGACTTAAATCTTTTTTTCCCCATTTCCTGATTAAAGAAATTGAAAGGACAGGGAGGAAAATTGGAGGTGGTACAGAAATAGTTTGTGACAGAACCAAGATATTACCCAGGTGCCCTAAATTGACAATATTCTTCTATGTCATTTGTATAATTTGCATAGTTAACCCCAATTATTCCTCTTTCCATCCCCATCTATTCAGGTAATGATCTAACAAGAAAATATGAGGCTTTTAATAATTTATTATGTTCATCCATATTAGGAAGCCACATGGCCAAATACTTCCTTAATCTGGCTATTGCAGAGAGAATTCCAAAATTTAAATATCTCTCAAAAAACGTTAGAAAAAAAGATCTGATTGAAAATTAGGTTTATAACCCCTCAAACTGTGTTCCCCTTGAGCAGGATAAAGAAAGGCAGATGAAATGCTCAGTTTAGTCAACATAAAAGTCCCCTGAACTGAGAGTATTCATTTCTGTTTTACAGGTAAATAGAAAACTCTGTGGAGTATTGTATCTATCTTGTCCTTGCTATCATGCTAGTAGCAAGCACAGGGTGGGAGTCCAGTAAATTCTTTTTGCTGGCTAGGCTGCATAAATCTAGTAGGTGAAACCTAATTTTAGTTCATCTAAGCCTCTCATTCTCTTCCATTTCACTTAGTAGCCTTTTTAGAAGCTTTGTTGCTGACCTCACTTCCTGTTTGGTATGTTCACTCCACCATCTCTACTCTGGACCATAACATTGTAACCAGCTGTTGACTACATCCAGTTTCACTTAATACCACCCTAAGGAGCCCACCCAAAGGATCAAGCCCTTCTCCTTGTAGTGAGCCTTCTTTTTGCACAGAATGGAGGTCTTAGTAAAAAAAAATAATGTTCCAGGTGGTCTCTCCAGAAATGTTCGGTTTCCAAAGACTTAGAAGTAATTAGGGTTGCTTCCTGATTCAGTAACGTTGAATACAGGGTAATCTTTGCTAATTCCAAAGATGCCAGAACCTATGCTTCTTTACAGACAGTAATAAGTTATTGTCCATCAGTGCTTGCCAGTAAGGACAGCTAAGAAATGAAGCAGATATTACCATTTGTTTTTCATCTATCTATCTATCTGTCTGTCTGTCTATCTATCTATCTATCTATCTATCTATCTATCTATATATATATATATCTATATATATATCTATATATATATATATATATATATATATATATATATATATATATATATATATATATATATAAAAGCAAAAATCAAAATTCAACCAACCAAACAACCATCCAAACAAACAAACTTAGAAATGAACAAGAGGTCACTAAATCCCCTTGATGTACACTCTTCTAATTATAAACATCCTTTCTAAACTCATGTCCTCAAAAATTGTTTTTTTTTTTTTTTTTTTTTGTTATACTCTTTCTTGGATGGTGTCTATATAGTCTGGAAGCCCTACATTTTAAAGAAGTCATACCTGTCACTTTTCAAATTTCTTATTAAGCATCACTGGTGCTGAACAACCAGATTCTCCTTGAGTGTTGTATGGTAAAGGTATTTATCATTTTGAAACAGTTACCACATGTTACTTAATTTTATTTTGCATTTTTGGAAGATGAACTTCTTCCCCCATACTGTGATAAACACATACTGGATGGGTGTTAATTTCAAAGCAATTGTGAGTGTATGATCCAATCATAAGAATTCTTTGCTGTATTCTGGTTTCTAATTTCTCCCTAGTTTAGTTTCCAGACTCTGCCATTTCAGAAAATAGTTGGGGACCATGCATTGAGAAGAATCCTTTAATAATAAAATGGTACTGTGAAATTTCAGTGCTTGAAGTTCTCTTGTTAGTTTCTATTACACATAGAATAATATTCATCCTTGACCTTAACCATCTAAGTCCTCTTACATGATCATCCCTGCTTCTTATCACCCTTCTCCAGTCTAGCCATAATCTTTTATGATTTACAAAGACCTACAAAACTGACCATTTTAGTCCCAAAAAGGCCTTTTACTTGTCCTTTATGTCAGAATGTTCTTTGTACAGCACATTAGTGTACCACCTTCACATTGTAGGGGTAAAGTGTCACTTTCCCTGATGATTTTCTTCAAGGTATTTCTGACTATACTCAGCTACCGTTGATCATATCACACGGGCTTGTGCTCCAATTGGACGTGTTATTATATTTTATATTCAGCACTTATTTTTCTAAGCTGATGTGGAAGCTTGTTCAGGACAGGCATCCAAAAATACATTTCCCATCATATCTTCACTGCCTAGAGTAGGCAGTGGCACAAGTTAGATTCTGTTTTTACATAGACTAAAACAGGACTTTCCAAAGTTAACTCATTGGTTATTTAGTGGGTTAGGGGTAGAGAGGACACTGGGAACATAGTTCTTTCATCCATTTAGCCAATTCCTACTAAATGAGCATCTCCAACAACCAGACTTGAGATCAATGCTCAGAAAAGATTTAGGGGTGACTGGTGTTAGCCATGTTTGGAAACTATTGATACTGACTTACTTAGCTCACCACTTACTACTGAAGCAAGCAAGAATTCAAATCTGTTAAAAGCTAGGACTCAAGCTCAAGGCACCTCTAGACAGTACAGTGTTCCAATTAGTGTGACTTCAAATTAATAGAGTACAGCTTTTCAAAGGGGTGCCTGGTTTTAGAACCTAGTGTTCATTTCATCCAATCCCTCTAAAGATATTGGAGTGGTAGAAATGATTTTTTTCTCTACATATTGTGGACTACTGATATATACCTCAGTTTTCATTTTAATTTATGCCAGTAATTCTCGAGGAGAGGCCTGACAAGTTCTCAAGGCATTTTTTTTTTTCACTACTAGCTGGAGTTGCTCTTGAGTTGCTCTTAGCATGTAATATGTAGAGATATGAGCACAGGCATGCATCCAATGATGCATACCACTGCCCAGTGAGGAATTGCCCAGTTCCAAGTGTCAATTCTTCTAAGGACCTGAAGCCCCAGCTAAGATGTTCTTCTCTAGAAATCAAAGTCTTTAATGTGTTTGTAGAAACATTTTGTGTGACATACCTCAAAATATCTTCAGGTTTCTCTGCTTTCTCATAGGTAGTATTGACAAAATGAAAGATAAACTTGGATGGCTAGATTCAGTCACAACTATAAACAGCATATTTTATGCCATGAAGTGCTAATACTGAAATGAGTATTATATTAGATGTCTTGGCACCATGGGACTTTTGCTTCTACATTTCTCAGTACCAATGTTCTTCCAGATCCTGGGATTAGAACATGTTTTCTGTAGCTATCTTCTTTATGAATTGACATCCATTAGCCTTACCTGGTGTGCTGCCTTTGTTTGGATTTAAACGAGTATCAGTTGCTCAAGTCTGATGAGTCAGAGTACCTAAAATGTGAGGTCTAATTCTGTAAAGACGTGAAGCACTCTCAGAAAACCCTCATTGGTAGATAGCAGACCTACAACAGTCTGAAAACAAGAAGTGGAGATATGTTCTTTTGTTCCACTGGCTGGGGATGTGATATAGACTCTTTGCTAGGGACGAACAAAAGGATAGAAGAGTGAGACTGTGGCTTCCAAATCTACTTCCTCAGTCTCATCTGGGCAACCACAGGCTACCCCGTGGTTGATGATTCATCTTTTCTGCCATTGAGATGATTCTAGGGAACTTGTCTAAACCTCTGGCCATATCACCTAATGATAATTAACATGTTTTGTTTTACACTGTAAGCTTGCAAAGGATCGGGCAAGTATCAAATCGAGTTACTAGCAGTTTGTTGAATTTTTCACTGCAGTCACCAATTTTCCCAAGCACACGTTTTTCTTTTTTTAAACAAATGAGACAAGAGGAACAAGGGGAAGAAGTATATATGGTAGCACTTTCTCTATGGATGTTGAGGCAGATTACTTTGCAGTGAATGTGGTATAGTAGGCTGCCATGCCACCCATTGAGTTTATTCATAGCTCTTTATGTGGATAAGGGATATGGCATACTACCAGGAATTTGTCTAGTTCAAATATGGTCTTTGTTGGCTTAAATATGGTTTGACTTCTGCTTTTCTTAAAAGGTATCATAACCCTTCGAAATAAAAGTTCTTTAGGATTTCCTTTCCTTCTTCACTGATATATTCTTAGATCTTTCTAATTAACAAATGTATAATCAAATGTGAGCATTTGGGGTGTCAACTCATCCAGATTTCTAACAAGAATTTTTCAGAATTTGGAGGAAAGTTGCTATGGGAACACCGACAGAACTTTTGAAAAGGAACTCTAACAATATTTTTAATGACCCCTTTGCATAGCTGACTGAAGTATCAGGTTAAGAAATTGCCTAAGTCAGTACAAGTAATTAAACAACTGAAGGCATCTTGTTGGCATGGAGAGGGACTGGCTCTGAGTTTTCTGAGCAACCTTGTGTTAGGTGGGCGCTGCTTTATACAGGCACAAAGCCCTGTATGATTCCTATTATGGTCGTACCGCTTTAGCTACACCCACGAAGTGATAAAACTGTAGTAAAGAGGTAAAATTTAAGTTTGCTGAATAACTGGAATCAGTGACAGTGTAATTTCTGTATGGATATGATTTTCAGTGGTCTACTAAGTCCTATGATCTTGGTGTTGATAGTCTAAACAAAATGTAAACTGATGATATGAATAACAACGACCGAAAAAAAAAACCAACTCTTGGTTTTCATTTCAAAAGAAAAGTCATTTGTCATTCTTCCTCTTACTTTATGCTATTGGATCATAGAGAAAATCATAGTGTTAAGATCCAAACAGAAAGGAACTCAGAATGCTTAACTCGAGGAGTGTGAACTATTTTTGACATGTTGACAGATGTGAGGCAGGCAATGAAGGGTGGCAAAGTACTCAGTGATTAGCTATGTGGAACTCTTGTCATGGAAGGAGCACAGTGGTATGAGAACCCAATGACTCTTAGTACTGATTGGATGGGATACTAACCATGTATCCACAGGGCAAAATCTGGAGAAGCAAAAGCAGAGTGTAACAATCCATCCATCCCCTGACATCTTGGTTTTTATTTTTCTATTTCTTTCTCAAATCCAGCCCAACCATTCTACTGAAATAAATGTGCAAGGAAGAGCCCTGCACACACAGAGGGCAGATGTTTTCTTTTGTTGTTCCTGTGGAGGGGAAGTTGTTAGCAAACAGAGTACCACCCTGAGCATATGCTGCCTTAGGGTTTGCTTACTCATGAAAGATCCTATATTCTTTTGGAGGGCTCCAAAATTTCTTAGTGTTTAATTAGAATGTTTAAACTATTCATGTATCATGCAAACTCTAACTGCCTGCATTATATATCCCAGCAAGTATTCACTAGAGGATCTAATATTCACTTAGATTATAAAATTATGCATATATATGTAACTAAGAAGAACACTATCAAGAGTGCTCTGATCAAATTTTATTAATATAAATAAAACTAAAATGAATCATTTCCTCTCCAAGCTCATGAAACTAGGCTAATATATTTCTTTTTCTAAACAGTGACAAAGAATTAACTTAGCCTTTTCTGATTAAGAAGTATAGTTTTAGTTTTAAAGTATTGTTACTTATGTCATCCAGTTATGAACTGGCTGTAGCCAAAGCCTGTAGTTGGACACCCTTGTAACCCAGTTAATTTGGCAAAGGAAAATTACAATTTCTGAGATCTTTACCTCATTCTATGAGCTGGCTTTTTCATTTTGTAATGAATTTTTTTTTTTACTGTGCAAGACTTTTTTTCCAAATACATATCAGACAGGGAGCCGACAATTAGTTTATATGACGATGGTAAAATTAACCACCAAATGATCCAGTTAGTAAATAGGTGAATAAACTCAATAATTCTCAGATGAAAAAAATACAAATGGCCAATAAATGCTCAAAAATGGAAGAGAGGGTCAAGATCCTTAGCTATCATGAAAATAAAAATTAAAATTGCATTGATATTCCATCTTACTATACTCAGAATGGCTTATCATCACAACAACAAGCATCAGAATGAATAAATGCCAACAAATGTTCGTGAGGCTATGGGGAAAGAGCAACAGTTATGAACTTCCAGTGGGAAAATAAACTGGTACAGCCACTGTGGGAATATGCTTGGAGCCTTCTTTAAAAAAGAAATAAAAAAGAAAGATCAAAACTAGAATTACTATCTGACCCAACTATAGCACTCCTAGGAATCTAAGTCCACAGAGCAAGGAGACACATGATTCTTGTTGTACTATACACGGTAGCCAGAAATGGATAATGAAAATGAGGTACACATATGCAATGAAATTTTATACAGATTCAAAAATCAAAATAACAACAATTGCAGGAAATTGCTATATAAGTATGTGTCAGCTCAAATTAGAACAACAAATAGCCTGAAAAATACACACATGCACACACACTCACACACACACTCACACTCATTCATGATATCTTTCTTGCCTGTAATTTGTTTTATTTTGTAGATAATATACACAAATTAGTGTAACATATGAAGGGGCAGAGGCTGGAACCATGGATCGTGTCATGACAGTTTTTACTTGAGCACTTGAATCATGTGCATGATGTGTTCTTGATACATGTATTGCTATCATAAAAATAAATAGTTTAATGTTTTTATATTTTTGAAACATTTTGTTTGATGGCAGTAATTATAATAGGCAATAGTTGCTGAGTACTTTCCATGAAAAATGAATAGCCTACCTGTATCATTCCACTTAAGCCTTTAAAAGAGGTTTCTGTAATCTATGCACTGAAGTACTCTCTATAAAATGGCACCCCTCAAATTAGACTCTCCATTCTTCTAATACTGCAACATCCCTGATACCATTGATCATTTATCAGAAATAGGGAAAAGAAAGTAAATTGATAAAGATATAAGCAGTATTCTGGTTAACAGGCCGCCACAACTATCACTTCTACCACCACTACCACAACCAGAAATGAGTAACATTTTGTTTGATATTTCTAGCTGGCTGTTGTGATTTTATAATTCTCACCAGCAAAGTGATTTTGATTGAAACATGGCAGAACTTAACCTGTCTTGATTGCTTCCCTTGTTCTCTTTATATGACTGTTCTAATGGGACATCCATTTCAGTAAAGACACAAGGCCTACTTGAACTCTCTGCCACCTGGAAAAGGTGCGTGTGAACTGGCAGCTGTTCTTCATCAGAGCTTTCAAAAAGTATTTGTGAACAAGGATAAATATAAGCCCCTTGTGTATTTGCAGTGGCTCTGGGTAGCACAGTAGTCATGTAAACACAGGCATTCATTGCGCACATGCATACTCACTCTCTAGCTTTAAAGGGAGTGGCAGTTCGTAGAGCTCTCTTGAGGAAAACATTGACCCTTATCATGATGAACTGGCTTAAAGACCCCATAATTGCTGTTTTTTTTCTTTCAGGATGGCTGCACAGTGACATCTTATCATTAGGACCCAGCTATAAAGACTTCCTGCATGTATTTGGTTCCTACCATTTTTTTCAAGCTGTCACAAGTACTAATGCTGTCTGATTCTGCAAAGCTAGCACACTTTTCCTTCAGTTAGGGATGTTTCCCTGTAAGATTATACTTTGATGCATATTGGAAAGGGAGGTATGGATTGGAAAGTGAGATATAACCTAGACGTATGGAAACTAGCCTCCTCCTTTCAGTAAGGTAGGCAACTAAGACTACATTGCTAAAACTCCTTACCATGATGCATTGCAAATATTTGTAAAAGAATATAAAATCTCTTCTTGAGAGTTTAAGAACAGCGTAGATTTGAAGATCTATGGGATCTTCTAGGAGAATGATTCTCAGCATTCCTAAAGCTATGAACCCTCAATTCAGTACCTCAGGTTGTGGTGACCCCAAACAACATTATTTTCATTGCTACTGTTGTAATTTTTAATGTAAATATCTGTGTATTCTGATGGTCTAAGGTGACCCCTATGAAAAGATCATTGGAACCTCAAAGGGGCACAGATTGGGAACATCTTTTCTAGGCATTCTCTGTACTTTTCTATTTAATGCAGTCTCATTATAATGGATCAGTGGTTCTAATGCTTACTTTATAGTGTGTTGTGTGAACGTAGAGATTGTATCAGTTAACTGTCATCATACTAATGCTACTTGACAAACTACTCTGACATACAGTGGTATAAAATACCACCATCAGTCTTCTTAGATCAGTGGGTCACCTGGACTGGCAGAGCTCAGCTGTTTAACTAGAGGTCTTGAAGTCAGTTCCAGAAAACATGGCTCTATTGAGAGTACCATTCCATGTGTATCTATTCTGGAGTTCAGGATGGTGGGATGATGTCTACCTAGGAATGCTTTCCTTTCAAGATGGGGCTATGAGAAAGGTAAGGGAAGAAAGTTAAGAAATATAGGAATGCACTCACCACACACACGCGCACGCACACACACAGAGGAGAATGGGGTGGGGAGAGAGATATTTAATCAAAACACTGAAAGCATTAATATTTTTAAGAAGATAGAAATATGTCTATCCCACTTTTTTCTTTCAAATTTGTAAGCTAATTCTTTTAGGAGAGAGAGAACTTGGGTTTCCTTACATTGATATCAGTTACCCCAAGCCCACAACAATAGGATAGGGATATACTTTAAAAGAATATTATTAAAAAAAAAACATATCTATGTTTAAGCAGAATTGCCAGTTTTTCCTGGCTACTTTGCCTTTAGTAACTCTGGTTCCTCAGACTAGCAAAAGGGAGGTCTTCCTTGGAGAGTTAACAAATTCTTTTTATTGTTTGTCTCTTTCGGTCTGTCTGCCCGTCTGTCTGAACATCAATCTATAATCACAGTTATTTATTTGTACGTACATATCTATATCATCTATTCATCCATCCATCTACAATTTCTCTACGAGCAATGGAGACTTACTCTGTAGCCTACACTGCTCTGGAACTCACTATGTGTCTTAGTCTCCTCTCAAACTCATTGCACTCTTCTGCTTCTGCTCGCTGAGTACTAGAATTACAGATGTGTAGCAACACAGCTGGTAAAAGTTTCCTTCTCTTTAATATATAGGTTTATTTTTATTTGATGTGCATGGGTGTTTTGCTTACACACCATGTCTTTGAACCATATGTGTAGTACCTATAGAGGCCAGGAGAGGGTGTCAGAGCCTTTGAAACTGGAGTTAGAAGCAGGTGAAAACATATGGGCGCTGTAAATTAAACCTGAGTCCTCCAGAAGAGTTCTTAGCCACAGAGTCAGCTCTCCAGCCTTTCAATAAAATTTTAAATTGGCACAAAAATCTGTTTATGATATGCAATATGTCTTTCAGTGTGTCCGCGTTCTGGATACATGAAGCTAACAGAGCTACGCCCTACACTTGTTTTGTAGTGAGAGCACTGCTTATCTGTTAGCAGTTTTCAAATATAAAATAGGGTTTTTTTTTTCTTCACTCAGTACTAACAATAACAATTTTAAACGCTTCTCTCTTGTTTAGCTGAAAATTTGTGTCCTTTGACCAACAACTCCCTGGAGATTTTTATATTTACTTCTATTTATCAGTGTCATGCAACAGTTTTTATAACCTTAGTGCCTGTTTTAAAATCTAGAAGCAATTACAAATGAGGTGATTTACAATTGGGAAAAAAGGTATTATTTTTAAATGACTGTTTACTATCCAGCCTGACATGTAAATGAATAAGGCAAATTAAAAATAAAATAGACACATAAAATCTCCTGTCTTTGAAGTTTAAGACAAATTGTCTTGTCTTCCTTCATTGTATCAACTTAATTGCACATCTGCTATTTCTTGCTTTTTCTCTTAGTTTGCTCTGTTGATTGCTATGACAACATTCGTTTTTAAATCAAGGGTCAGAAAATTATGTCTCTGGACTGATCCAGACCACTGCCTCCTTCATATATGTCTTGTGAACTAAGAATAAGTTTTGCGTTTTTTTTTTCATTTTATATGCATATGTGTTTTGCCTGCATTCATGTCGACGTGTATACCTGGTGTTCAAGGAAGATAGAATCCCTGGAACTGGAATTGCAGTTGGTTGTGAGATGCCATGTGGATGCTGGGAATTAATCCTTGGTCCTCTATATAGGACCAGCCAATGCTCTTAATCATCATGTCATCTATTTAGACCAAGTTTCCCATTTTTATATGGTTGAAAAAAAAGTCAGAATATTTAGGGTCATGTGAAAATTATATAGTGTAATAATTTGGGGTCCACGAAGTTTTACTAGGACCCAGCCAAATCTGTTTATTTACATATTTTCTGTGGCTGCAACAGCAGACTTGAATATTTTCAATCTCGCTCTTTAGTGCAAAAGTTTATTTCTAGTCTAAATTACCATAGACTCTGTAGACTGGTCTAATATCATGTAAGTACTAGGTACAAAATAAGGTTATACTTGCAAAAAAGTAATTCATGTATATACATAGGTTGAAGTATGAGAAACCAATCTATGTTCCTTAATTTCTACATCACTGGAAAAATCCTTTGGATTTAAGGTAAAAATAGTAATCTAAAAAAAATAATATTAATGCTTGCCATGGTGGCACACACATTTCATCTTGGAATTTAGAAGGCTGAGGCAGGCAAATGTCTATGAGTTTCAAGACCAGCCTGATCTATACAGACAGGTCTATGCTAGTCAGGGCTACATGGGGAGATCTTGTCTCAAGGGAAAACAAAACAATACAAAACAAAAACCTAACTTTGGGGACTTGGCAGATAGCTCAGTGATCAAGACTGCATCTGTTCTCCTGGAGAACCAGAGTTGCTTGCACTCAAATTGGCTCACAACTGCCAGTAATTAGAAGCTCCAGTACCTTCTTCTGGCCCCTGAGCATACATTCGTATGCAGACTCGAAGACAGAAACACACATATACATACAATTAAAAACTAAGACTGTAAAAGATACGTGGAAAGATTAAAGCCACACAAGACTTTATAAAAACTTTTTCAGGTACTACAAACTTCAACTCTTTTGAATTGAAATCCTAGAGACACAGAATTTTATAAATGTCATATTAGAATTGTATATATATATATATATATATAGTAGCTATGATTGTTAGTTTATAATAGTATACTAAAGACTTCTTAAATAATGACATTTCTAAATGTTTAAATCAGATTTGATTCTTAAAGAACCCATGTAACCATGGCTTTAGCTGTATATGTAGCAGAGGAAGGCCTTGTTGGGCATCAATGGGAAGAGAAGCCCTTGGCCCTGCCAAGGCCGGATGCCCCAGTGTAGGGGAATGTCAGGGTGGGGAGGCAGGAGGTAGAGGGTGGGTAGGGGAGCATCCTCATAGAAGCAGGGGAGGGGAGGATGGGATAGGGAGTTTATGGAGGGGAAACCAGGAAAGGGGATAGCATTTGAAATGTAAATAAAATATATCCAAAAAAAGAATAAGAAAAGAAAGAAATCTGTGCCGCAGGTAAATGTATTTGCTGAACTTATGATAAGTTCACTATCCCTTTAGGATAAAATCTGTTACATTAACAATTGCTACACTTAAAACCAAGTACAACTTCACGTCAACAAAATTGACTTTAAAAAATAAATTTGGGTATGAAGTAAAGCAGCAGGAATTTTTCGTGGCTGGCTAGGTAAATTCTTTAGGGAAAATAATTTTTAAGGGTTGCTGTTTCTTCATCTTGTCAAAGAGGAGACTTAATCTCTGACAACTGTCATTCTTTTGTTGCTTCGGAAGGCTGGTCTTCTTGTTTACTCATTTGAGGGTTAACATCAATATATCCAGAGCTCCTCTGAGAGAGACAGACCTTCTAAAGGCTCAGTACAAACATCCCAACTGTTCTGTAAGCTAGCTATGCAGAGCAGCTTTGCGCCAGAGCTGGATGTGTGTGTAAGTAAGCACACGATTGTCTTGCCAGTGCAGCCCGTGTTTTGCCAAGGGATGTGGCCTGGTCTTCCACTCTGTGCTGTTTCTTTTGGCTGACTTTTTTACATTCCTGTGACCCTTAGAATGGAGGCGTCTTAACAGCCTTTGCTCTACAACATGGCCCCCTACTATCATTTCCTGCAGGTTTTGCCTTAGATCTCAGCAGCTTCCTGAGTAAATGTCACCTTGGTGTCTTCTAAAAGGATCTCCACAGGCTCACAGATTTAGTTCCCCAAGTGTTAAAGTGACCAGGAGTCTTCACATGCAGGACTCTGAGCTTGGAATTCTCTTGGAATCCAAAGCAAGGGGCTAGGTGGGGCTGGAACAGTGAACTAGAAAAAAATGCCCCTGAGGGTGAGGATCAAATGACCCTAGAGGAGGAAATTCCAGTTGAAAATAGAAACCAGGTCAGCACCCTTGTGAGAGCCATAGCATGCTCCACTTGAAACTGGCAACCTGTGGTTTGTGAAGGTTGTCAGAAGTCTGTGGATTGTTCTAGAAAGGAGGTTTTGTTTTAGGATGGTAATTGAGTGATACAAACCCCAACTGAAACACATTCATCTCCTTTCACAGTTGTGCCATTCTGCAGAGTAATGTGGAAATGACTCAATTTCACGTAGTGTCATGCCGACCCTGGCTATTTCCTTAAGATAGAAGACAGTTGGAGAATAGTATTTTTTAACAAATATGATGTATGTGAGTGTATGACACACACATGCATGCACGTGTGTACACAGACAAACACACAGCAAGAGAGACAGAGACAGAAGCAGAGAGACAAAGAGTGAGAGAAAAATTTCGATGAAATGGTGAATAACTTCCAATATACAATTGCAAGCATTTTTTCCACCAATTGTTAAGGGGCAAAATGGCTACTTTGTGGAAGCTACATATTATCACTTCATTGCTTTAACAAAAAAGATCTCAGTTGATTCCAGTTTCTCCAAAATAACAGCTTTTACTATCTTTATCTTTTAAAATGTTGTAAACTAGTGGTTGAAAACATGTACTTGTATGAGGTTCCTAGGAAGACTGGTGGCTATTTGACCAGCAGGACACACTTCCCGAGTACCGGAACAGAGAGTGTTTGCTTTCTAGGGCCCTGAACAAACTGTGGAACAGTATGTCATGGTGAGAAATGTCCTTTGTTAATTGTAGCCTGGAGTGCAAACTTAAGCGAGATAAAGCCTATCTAGAAGTTTTGATGCACTCAGAGCAAAGAAATAATATGCACTCTAATGGACTTTGGTTTTGTGGGTTGATATGAACATGGCCAAATAGGAATTCTGGGCTTTCTGTGACGATAAAATGCTGAGTAATGATGAGTTCGCTGCCCCAAGTGTTCAAGTATCCATTTCAAAAGAGAAACACTAATTTTCAGAATTGGTTTTCAAAAGCTTTTCAGAAACTAAGAACACCATAGTATAGTAATAGGACTCAGTAAATAGAGATATATTTTTGACGCAAATATTGTTTCTGGGGGAAAATATAATGTTTTATGTAAATTAAGACTGATGTGAAGTAGTTTCATGGCTGCCTGGGGCTGAGTTTGGGAATGGGCACTACGATGTTACAATGGTGATGGAAATGTCCTAATACTGGATAACTGTTGCAAAGGGAATTTACAAGTGAAGTTTGTCACATTAAAATTACACATCAAATTGTTTACTGGATATACTAATAGGAAAATCAGGTGTCTAACAAGAAGTAAAAGAGAGGAATAGGAGAGAGTAGAAATATATATGAAAATATCACAATTAATAACAGTATATCCCTTTCCACTCTTGAACACTGCCTTAGAAAAATAAAAATGTAATAAATGAGAGAAACATGTTGTGATAATTATTCAGGTTTTGCAGCGATCTGAGCAAGCGCCCATCTGTGGTTAACACAGAAACATGGCACAGAAATAGACACCAGCCTTCTAAAAAGTTCAGCTTTGTAAAATCCAATTCACAGAGACATCTGAGCAACCATAAGGATGGTCTACATGATTTGACAAAAGTGTTTTAAAACAGAATTGTACTCATGCTTTTCGCAATTTGATAAACTTTCTAAAAAGCATAGAACTGTAAAATTAAGAGGAGTTAACTTGTAAATGCATGTTTGTATGTATATATTTTTACATTTATGTATGTACTGCACATATACATATATATACAGACACTTGAGGTCTTCTCTTATATGTGTATCACCTGTTTGTGATACAGGCCAATGTCCATATTCTACAAAATGAAGTCATAGCAACAGGGCCATGATCCTGTCTTCCTGACCTTACGTGGCACATTTTGGCTTTGATCTTAAGACATTAACATTTTCTTAGGCCTGTTAATATTTTTCTGTATATTTAAAAAGATTCCTCTTAACACAGACTTAGATATTTTTTTTTCATTTTTTTTTCTCTTTTACAGCGATTAAACTTCATTCTAACATTTTTTATTGCTTCCTTCTTTTTCTTTTCTAATTTCCATTTCCCATTCCCTTCACTCTGGTCAAGGTGATTCAGTTCTGTGGTTCCATTCATATGGATTTGTATGTTCATAACAACTAGTAAGACTGCCTTCTGATAATTAGAACTATATCCATTAACTTGAAGAACATGTGTTCTCAGTAATCCACCATCAAAAAACAAAATAATGTTGAGATATCTTCCTCTGTCAATCCAAGGATGAATCATCTTTTAACAGCTGTATTGAGAGATAATTCTCAGCAATACAATTCATTGGTTTCATGTACAATGCAATAATTTTTAGAATATATCCAGAGCTATGAAACTTTATTAACTGACAAACTTTAGTGTACTTTTGCCTTTCTCAAAGTAACTGAATATTATTAGCAGTTATTATTCATCTCCATGATGACTAGCACTGCAGGTCATTGAAAGACAGTTGTCTGCTTTTTGCCTCTCACCTGCTTAATATGGAATTTTATATGAGCCCATATTTTGCATGATCCTTTCCCAGTGACTCTATTCAATTACCATGATGCATGTTGGACCATGCTATTAGGCAGTCATGCCTTTTTATCTTTTTATGTCTAGGTAAGATAAACACACACACACACACACACGCACGCACACACACACACAACACACACACACACACACACACACACATACACACTACATTGAAGTCATTATAGAGCTTATGATGAGCTTGAAATTATTATCCTCCTCCCTCCATTTTTTAAGAATTGGGATCATGGGTATGTACCATCATGCCTAGTTTTATGTGGTTCTGAGGAAGGAATCCAGGGCTTAGGTGCATGCTAGGCAAGCCCTCTATAGACTGAGCCACATCCCTAACCCTGATTTCCCAGTTTATAGATATGACACATTTTTATACTTTCATGAAATGACAGGCAATTGTCTTGCTTCCAGTTTCCTTTTGCTGCTATGAACATTTATGTGTTTTGTGTAGATGCACGTTTTAATTTTCCTAGGAGTGGACTTTCTCAGTCATCATGGTGAGTGCTCACCCATTTGAGGAGCTGTCAGACTGCTTTCCCAAACTGACTACTTCATTTAACACTTCCTCAACAGGTCCAGTTTTTCCACATTCTCAGCAACAGATACTGATACTTTGTCTCTTTGATCCTAGCCATCCTAGTTATTTGTGAACTTCTAGCTTATCTTTTCTTTCTCATTGGAGGAAATAAGACATATTAGAAGGTGTTCATTTGCTTTACAAGCCCATTTCCTGTGGTTCTCTTTTTAAAAAATTGTTAAACCACCTATGCATTTAAAATAGCATTCTTGTCTTTAAAAACATATCACTGAATTATGCACATATTCTAGCAGTATCTATTTCATAAAGTAAATAGATATGCTCTCCTCCTGTTCAAATCTGGGAACATATATCCCTAAATATGGTTTCCCTGCTGTACCTTTGTATCACTTATGGGATAATGGCAAGAATTCTGTTCCAGTGTTTAGCAGCAACACTCTGGGAGGCCAGAGGCCATATGGCCCCAGGCTCTGACTCGTGCGTCTAAGTGAATACTTGGAATAGATAGCCACTGAATCCTGGGACATACCTTGAGGCAAACTCCACCTACTTCGCTGTAGGCCATAGTGTCACTTAAACTTTACTGTGGTCCTGACTCTGTCTCTTAAGCTTGTAAAAGTGATTTTTTTTTTACCGGAGCTGTCTGCTAAGAGACAGTGAAGACAAAGAATGTTCTTTAAGAAGAAGTTTGTGAGAAGAACTAAAGGAGCCAAAAGCCACAGAAGATGGAAGAAAGTAAGTAGGAAAAGCAGTGAGTGAAGGACTAGGTATCGATCCAAAGAGGCCTTTGGAGAGATGGTTTGTGGTGGATAAGAAGAATGAGAGTCTTGGATGCTTCAGAGGTAGAGGATTGTATTGGGATCTAGGAACAAAGCAAAGATGTGAACTATGTATCTGGCTTGAACTGTGTTTCTGTTTGTGTGTGTGTGTGTGTGTGTGTGTGTATGTGTTGATCAATTTTCTCATATTATTAAAAGACCTAATGAAATTGAAGGCACTCAGTATAGGATGTCTGGGATATTCATGCCATCTCCAAATTTGGTTATCATCTCAGCAGTTATCAGAAAGATTTATGGATGCCTGTTGTGAGGCACTACTTTCTGTAAATCTGCTTGCCTCTGCTCTTGGTTGCCTCTGATCTTTGAATAGCAATTCCTTGCTGTTGTTTTTCTTCATTTTATTTATTTATTCACTTTATATCCCAATCACAGCACCCTCCCCCTCTCTCCTCAGTTTTACTCTCGAACCCCCTTTAACATCTCCCTCTCCCTCAGAGAAGGTGACTCCCCCCACACCCCCAACGGACCAGTTCTAACACATCAAGTCTCAACAGGACTGAGCTCATCCTCCCCTACAGAGGCCAGATTAGGCATCCAATCTGAGGAAAGGGATCCAAAGGCAAGCAACAGAGTCTCAGTTAGCGATTGTTATATCTGTTATTTCAATTTGAACAAGAAGCCTGTTGCATGGGGACTGTTGGATTACTTATGACCCATCCCTGGGTTAGCCAGTGTTAGAGATGGTTCTATAGTTTGGGGTTAAAGTTTTATGCTTAAGAAATCCCTATGGCAGCTCAATATAACAGGAGGTAACCATGGTTGTGGAAAGGACTTTGTTTCTTTTCTGTGGTACAGAAAAAAAAAAAAAAAAAAAAAAACTTTCATCAAAAACAGTAATTAAAAATACAATTGCAGAATTATGAAGAGAATTGTTAGCAAAAAGTTACATGGTTCTTACATCAATACTTATCACATATCACGCTTTGAGAAATTGGTTGCCATTTTTGCTATTAAACCATTTTGTTTTCCCTGATCCCAGTCACCTACAAACATGCGCACATCATTTGTTGCTTTAAAGGCTACCAGGATGAGTTCTTAACTTTTGACTCAGATGTCAGTAATAAGAACTTTGACCAATAAACACACAACTTATAGATCTATTTTCAGTGTATTTTAATATAATTCTATCATAATTCAGTTAACAGGCTGATAACTCACAAAGTCCACTCTCTAAATTAAAACTATTCAAACATCCTGTAGGATGTTCAATGTGCTAGCAGAACAAAAAAAAATTTTTTTTGAGCTGTAGAATGTCATGTCTATAGGTGACTCTGTTGAATTGCATAATAAGTCTAACATATTCTCTTCGAAAATGGTCAATAAGCTCATACAAACATACAGCTCATCAAGAGGGCATGTTAAAATGCACAAAATCAAATCATTGTTCATTGGTGAAATATAAATGGAAATCACAAGGAATGCCAGTTTATAACCACTAGACTAGTGACAATGAAAAGGATAATGCAAAGCAGTGACTAGGATGTGAAGAAATTAGAGCCCTCCTAAGCTGCTGCTGGGAATTTAAATGAGGCAGCCAGTTTGGAAAATAGTCTCTCAGTTCAACAATAACTTAAACATAGAGTAATTATATGGGAATGTGTATGCCCTAGGAACATGCACAAGAGAAATATGTATATGAATATACATGCATTACTCATAGTAAAAAACGAAAACAGCCTAAGTCCCATCAATCGATGAATGGAAAAAGTATGGCCTAACCTAAAAAAGAACATTACTCATAAATAAAAGAATTGAAGTACTAATATATTCTTCCACATGAATAAGCCTTGAAAATGCTATGCTAAGTGAAAGAAGCCCAATATGAAAAGTCACATGATATAAAATTCTGCTTTGAGAATTTGTCCAGAGTAGACAAACTATACAGAGTTCTTCCATAGGGCTGGGGCTATATGTGAGGTAGGAGAAAAAATAACTGTTAATAAACAGATTTTATTTATTAGAGTTTCTTTTCAAGTTGAAAAATATATTCTGAAATTGGTTGTTGTGAGAGTTGTACAAACCTGAATATATAAGCAACCAGTGAACTGGCACCTGAAATGCGTAAGTTTTATATAGGTGAATTATATACCAATAGAATTGTTGTAAAATATTGTCAAATATTTTGTATTTTTCGTAAACATAAAGTCAATCAATGAAAGGGTTAAATGGTCTCTTTTATGTAATGTCTTCTTCTGTAGCAAAACCTCCCCAGTTGCCCTGTTATGTGATACTTTGCCATATATGTCCCTAAAACACTTTTTGGTTTACTTACAATATGGATTTGACAGCCAGTTTATTTTATGTCCTGGGAAACCAAAACAGAATGAGCAATGGTTGTTTAAGTGAGTATAGTCTAGCCTTTTGCTAGAGTCTGGGACATATTTTAAGGCCCCTGAACCCACATATTCCACACATTAATCAGGGCTAGCATGCTGGGAACAACCACAACTGCCAACCACAGGAAGTAAAGATGCATTTTGCATATGCATTTGTAAGCAAGTGTACTGTGATCTATTTAACTAGCTAGTAGTCATGGGCTGCTGTGGTGATTTTAGCCGTGGTAGTGGTGGTTGTGGGAACTGCTCTCTTGCATTCTCTCTGTCTCTCTGTCTCTGTCTCTCTGTCTCTCTGTCTCTGTCTCTGTCTCTCTCTGTCTCTCTGTCTCTCTGTCTCTCTCTCTCTCTCTCTCTCTGTCTCTCTCTCTCTCTCTCTCTGTAGGTGTGTGTGTGTGTTTGCAGCAAGCTCAGTCATACTGCTTTAGGCAAAAAATGTACTATGAACTTCAAAAAGGGGAAAAGATCAATATCTTGGAAAATAAATTCTTGGATGCTTTCAATTATTCAAAGACTGCTTTACCTAGACAAAGCTCAATGGAGTTTTCTGTTGCCAGAATATCAGAAATTCTGGTAAAAGGAGTCCTATTCTGTCCCTAGATTTAGTCTATATCAAACATTTCATTCAATGCCTTGAATACATACTAGCTAAGCCTTACAACAATTTGCTAGTGAACCCAATAATGTTATTTTCATGTTGAGGAAACTGAGTCTCATAGAGGCTAAGCAACTTTCCTAATGCCAGTCATCTTATGATGATTTGACTTGTATTTGGAACTCATGCTCTCTGATTCCAAAGACCACCTTCAGTCTCCACCATATTAAAGTTTATTGTTATTGTTGTTGTTTTGTTGTCTTCCCAAGGAGAAATGACTAACTTTACTTTTTGGTATACTTAAGTTGAATTCTTAATGAAAGAGGAGTCATTTTTTTCCTTTGACCAGAATTTGGTTGCACAATATTTCAGTGTTTAGAATAGCAACCAAGGGTTTCTGATTTCTGTGTCAGTGATTTAGCATTTAAAATTTAAAAGCATTGTTTGTATTTTTGTGAGAATATATTAACCATAATGGTAGACCCTTAGATTGTCTATAGATTCCCTATCTATAGACAATCTGAACTATGGATTGGAATAATTTTCTCTCCTCTACCCTAATGGGATTCAGAGAAACCTGCAAAGAAAGCAAGCAGGGGATATGTGAAAAAAAAAAAAAAAAAAAAAAAAACAAAGGAGGAAGAACCAGATTACAACTAATAGGAATGACTAGTTTTTGTTTTGTTTTCTTTTGTTTGTTTCTTGAAGAAAAGGGGGAGTTCTCCTTAGATATATAATTAGGATCCAGATATGCTTTTCATCCAGGTCTTTCATCACAGGTGTGTCTTATAGAAGACAGGTAGTAGATACATGAGCTTATTTTGAGAAGGAGAAAGTGTGTCAAAAGCACAAAACAGTAATGTGTTGGTGGATGCAGCATTTAGGTTTTCTGGGACTCTGGGAAAGGAAACCATGACCATTTGGTTGTAGAAGTTATAGTCATAGTGTTGACATGAAAGAAGAACACTGAGGATAGTAACTCCTTTAACCTTTTCTGCAGAGGTAGCTCAAGATCCCTTACACCTAGACCATCAATCAGCACACCAAGGCATATCAGTCCTAATAAATAGTCAACATTGCTGGGTGGAGGCATATTTACTTCAGCCATTCATCTGATTTGCATTTCAACTTCCATTACAACTGTAAGACTAACTGGCTGTCTTCTTACAAAAAGCCATTGATGGGGCTCTGTTAAAAAATGAAAACTCATATGGAAGATGGTTAGTGCACTAACCCTGGGCTGAGTAGGATGTGTGCTTATCTAGAGTGACTCATTCCCAAATGACTGAGAATTTACTGTTCTGGGCCTGCCTCAAGAAGTATGACCTGCTCTTTTCTTTGTAATATTTTTGTAGACATTTTTTATTCCTGTGGTTACCCATAGCAGTATTCTTTGACCTCATTTACTTTGAGCTCTAGATCATAAAAGTCCATAACCACCCACAAACACAACACTTCTTAAGATGAGGCGGGGGGGGGGGCACAAAACTTAGGAGCTGAAAAGAAAACTTGGTCTCTATTGCCAAAGATTCTTAGTTCCTTTGAGATATAAGGACATGAAATAAATTTTAGATGGATTTAGCAAAGGCAATGGAAAAGATTAGCTTTATAGTTCCTTATTTTACTTTACTTTGTCTTTTTTACGACCAGTATTGGCTTCTGATTTTAAACTTTTACCTTGTATATTCCAATATGAAGACTGAGGGTTGACTTCAATAGTTTCCATTAATCTCCTCATTCACATCATGAACTTTTTGGCTTAACAGTCATAGGTGGAGTCAAATTTTAAAGCTTTATACAAGGCTGGCCTTAATGTAAAACTGAAGGTTGTTCACTACCATGATAGATTTTCAGTCAATAGTCTGGAATAGATTTCACTGGTAAGGTTCATGGTGAATTAGCATTTGATGATGCAAAGACTGTAGAGTTATGGAAAGGATAGATTTAGCCTTGTGACCCATACATATGTCAATCAGTAGGTGACTGTAGTGAAGATGGAGAAGAAATATAAAAGCAAGAAAACAAATAAGAGTATCAGGAAAGCAATGAGTAGTTGAACTTAGGTGTTGGCAATGAGTATGTTCTTACAGGTAACATTTCTGCTCTTATCATGTGTAGTCCTGACCTTTCTCCATCCAGGTGCCTTTTTAAGTCATTACAGGATTTTAAACATCAGCACCTAATTCTGTGTCCATTTCAATATTCTAGTCCATTTCATCTTGAGGTTAAGATGGTTTAAGTAAATCAGCAAAGGGAGAACATATAGTTGCTTTTTCTTGGCTCAGAAGCATCAAAGATTTGTTTACCTAACAGATTTTGCTACGATGTCAGTGAATGATATTTTAGTTGTCAAGTATGCTTGAAGTTAACATTTGTAGTACAGGAGCCAAGTTTAATTAAGCAACAGTTTTGCATGGAAATGCCTTCAGGTTCAACATAAATCATGCCTCAAAGTGACTTTCTGTCTTCAGACTAGTGCTTTCCAGTAGACATGTGAACTGAACCACATATAGAATTTGAAATTTTCTAATAGACATGTTTAAATAATATTAAAATTGTAAAATAAAATGTGTATTATTTTACCTGATCTACCTGAAATATTACTTTGATATGCAAGCATTAGGGAATTTAGCAATAAGATACATTACATATATTTCTTGTTTACCAAGTATTTGAAGTACAATTGTATATTTTTCTTTTATAGTATGTCTCAGTTTTAACTATCTATAGGTCTGCAACTCAATAGCCATGTGATATTTGACACTAAGGATAGAGAGGAATGAATTAGAACAACATATTTTACATATTTTACATATTGGGGGAGTTTTCATGTCAGTTATGAAATGGTAACCTGTTTATATGAGCCCCTCAGCTCTGTTTTTTTTTTTTTTTTGACTCCTTCTGAAATACGCTGCTACATTTTCATATGGGGGTTGAGTGTGGAGCCACGTGTTCACGTTGCATGGTATAACTCACTTGCTATCTTCTGTCCAGATGTTCTACTCAGCTTTAAATTTTAACCCATTGCCTGTCCCACACTTAGCAGCCACCACAAACCATTGTTTGCAATGCTATCTGTTCCTTTATAAGAAGATGAAGGTACGAATCAGATTTGTACTTTGTACAAGGTGTTCAAGAGAAATTATCCACTTGTTTTGGTGCTCTCCCCCTCCCAAATTGCTGGGGTGTATCTTCATCTGAGGTGATATAAATAGGAATTGCCCACCTCCTAAATAAAGTGTGTAATAATGGGGGTAACTAAGTATCCTCCCACACCCTGCCATACTTGATGCCCAATTATTCCCCAGAACACCTAAACCTTTATGTAACAGGCTCAGGGAAGAAAGAAGTGGAAGGGAAATGTGGAGTAGGAATTTCAAATGTCTTTCTCCTGGATTGAGGGGCAGGATTCTTTTTGCTTCTATATGCAAATTGTGTTGCATTGCAGACCTGCCTCAATGCTGTCAGCACAGTACCTTGCTCTGCTGCAAAAAGTAAAGATCTGTAGACGTTTCTCTACAATCAAACAAATAGCCAAAGCCAGCCCAGAAGATAAGTGACTCCTGCATGACAAATCTTGTCAACATGAGCTACTATTCTGCTCTGCATGTGAAGCACAGAGCAATCTTGTACTTCGTGAATTAGCCTGTGATGCAAAATTTTTGCTTAAATTAGGCATGGGCTCCAGGAGTGACTCATTCACAGTCTTTCATGTTTTGAAAATATCCAGTGAAGGTAGATCCAAAATGGATGAAAAAAAATTCATGGGTATTTGAGTTGTTCTAATTAATATTTACCATTCTTTAAGATGCCACCGACATGGGCTAATCATGTACAATATACTCTTTTACCCAAGAGCGTGGTGAACAAATCTTAAATTTCAAGGTACTGTTCTTTGTGATTGGGCAGGGTCTCTGGACTTGGATACTGATTAACAGGGAAATTTGTGTTATCAACTCATGCTCATATAGCAAATCCCCCTTCTGAACTGGAGTCAAAATGAAGTAGGGCAATGCAGACAAAGTACTTGTAACAAAGGAAAGCCTGACTAAACAGCATTACACCATTTTAAACTTTATCATGTTATCAGATGCCTTTCAATTATATACCATTGTATTATATGCTTTCATTATATATACTGTATAGACCATATATACTGAAAGTATGTAATTCTATAACTGTTTAAATCAATTATTCTCTTAAAACAGAAAATAGGTACTGCCATATTTTCATTCAAGCTGACATTTTCTAAATTTAGGTAAGAACAATGAACTTGTTATTGGGGGATGAAGAGTGCATTTGTGATTATATTTGTGATATACCTCTCTCTTCATTGCTCTTAATATTTTATGCCTCTACTGGAGGTTCTTTTACCCTCCCCCATATATGTTCCCTAAGAACATTGAGAACTATCTGGAGAAAATTTTGCTGGATAGAACTGAAAGCCAGTGGTATCTAGTGGATAGGAGCCAGGAATGTTCTTACACATCCTACAGTGCACAAGATATCCCCTTTAGCAGGAAGTTATCCAGGCTTATATGTTTATAGGGTTGGGGTGAGAAGCATGCTCTTGATAGTATTCATTTTTTAGGGTTTATATTATCTGTTTTTATTTGTGGTTTTGGCCAAGCCATAAGGTCTGTTGAGATAAAAACTGTCCAGTCATGAGTTGGTTGGACATGAAGCTGTGTTAAAATCCTGATGAGGAACATTACAGGGAATTTGGTTGTTGGGTGGTGAATGGATGGATTACTCACTCTTAAGAGGTCCTCCTAATTCCAGGAAACCCATTCTTTCCTGTTCTTTCCTTAGCACTATGTATCAGCAAAAATCCCTTCAAAATATTTACCACAGCTAGCTTTTCTTCAAATCCTACCAACTTAGAAAAGCAGAGTGTTCTTTGAATGCTAAGGAATGTGTTGATATCACTATTATAAAATCACAGTCTGATGTGCAACACCATGAAATATTCTCTTGAATGGAGCTTGTTCCAAATGGAGAGAGGATCTATAATACCTCATAGTAGGCTATGGAAACCTTATCAAGAGAAATGTCACTAGTGATTTCCAGAAAACATATAGCTAGAAGCTCCTACAGTTATTCCATATTCTTCTAGATACGTAGGTAACTCCCTTCTTGAAATATCATAGTATCAAATCATGGTGATGTGATAAACATCCCTTGCTGAATATTTAGTAGAGATCAAGTCTCTGGATAAATTGATGGGCTATGTGAGATTTCTTTCAGTGCAGTCTGGTGAGATGGAAATCAGAAAACTGTTACTTTAAGGAGAAAATGGTAAGTTGTTGTTGGTAATTAATGGAATTTAGAATGGTTTGCAGTTTGATTACTTGCTCTTTAGCTGTGAATTCAACATGAAGTAGAGGCAGACAACCATGCTTGTACACATTGGAGCTTGAAAGCTCATTGGCAATTTCGGCTTAGGTGGTCCTCTATGTGATGGGAACTGTGATCTCATCTTTGTCATCTTTTTCACAGATGAAATACTTTTCCTCCTCACACATAAGCCCAAGGCACCCCCGAAAACCTATTTCAGGTCTCATATCTTTCTGGGAGTATCTAAATGCCTCCTAAGTTTATTAATAATTAATCATCTTTCTGCTGACCCCCTGAAGTAACTACTCTTTGGAATGTGACTATAATTGACGTGCAATTCACAAACATTAAATTTTCCATTTTAAAGTGTGCAATTTAGTGGTTTGTTTTAGCATACTCACCGAGCTTTTGCAGCCATTGCCACATATTCTAGATTAAAGCCATCCCATGTAAAAGGAAATGTATTCATTAGCAATCATCCTTTTTTTGCTCTTCGGGACACCTGCCAATCGTTAATCACACTCTGCTTCCACAGGTTTGCCTTTAATGGACACATAATTTGATGAGTGACATTTTGTGTCTATTTTTATTTTCATTTTTCGGCCCTGAAAATATATTTTAGGTCTCACCTCTTTCTGGAAGTTTCTAAATGCCTCCTAGATTTATTAATAATTAATCATTCTCATTCCACTGACCCCCGCCCCCCCCAAAGTAACTATTCTTTGGTATGTGACTTTAGTTGAGATGCAATTCACATACATTAAAATTTCCATTTTAAAGTATGCATTTAGTAGTTTGTTCAGGTTCATTCATATTATAGCCATGGTTAGGGCTTCATCGTTTTTCATTTTTTCTTTGGTGACCTGATGTATGCTATATTTGATTGATGCATTCATTAATTATTAGACATAGACTGCTATCCATGTTTGAGCTTCATGAGTAATGATGCTATGAACATTCATGTCTGAAATTTTTCCATTACTTTATTTACTTTTTACCCCACTAGCAGCCCTCCTTACTCCCAGTGCACCCCCTGTCTCTTCCTTTTCCTCCCTCCCCTTTCTTCTGAAAGGGTAGCAATCCCTAGATACCCACCTACCTAGACATATCAAGTCACTGCAGGACCAGGCACATACTCTCCCACTGAAGCCAGAAAAAGTAGCCCAGATAGGGGAACAGAATCCACAGGGAGGCAACAAAGACACAAACAGCCCCTGATCTCCTGGTTGGAGGACAAACATGAAGACTGAGCTGTACATCTGCAATATGTGTGTGTGTAGGGGATATGTGTATGTGGTTTTTTTTGGGGGGGGGTGAGAGGTAGACCCAACCCTTGTGTGCACTTTGGTTTGTGGTTCAGTCTCTGGGAACCCACAAGTGTCCAGGTTAGTTGACTCTGTTGGTCTTTTTGTGGAGTCCCTGTCCTCTTTTTGTCCCTCAATCGTTCCCTCAACTCTTCCACAAGACTCCCTGAGCTGCATCTACTGTTTGCCTGTGGGTCTCTGTATTCATTTGGTCAGCTCCTGGGTAGAACCTCTCAGGGAATAGTTATATGAGGCTCTTTGTCTGCAAGCATAACAAGTCTGAATTTTTATACGAATTTTACTTTTTCGTGAAATAAAGGCTAGTTAGGACTACAATTGCTGACTCACATAGCAACTCCAACTTACCCAGAGTCATGCTGCCATTTTACATTTCTCAAAGTGCATATAAAGGTTTCAATTTTTCTTTTCTTTTTTTTTTTTATTGGATATTCCCTGTATTTACATTTCAGATGTTATCCCCTTTCTCTCAACCCATCCCCCTTCCTCCTCCCAATTTTTCTACATCTTTTTTGACATTTTGTTCTGTGGGAGAGTCTTGATGTCACTATTATCCTAAAGATTAATTATCCCACATATGTTTGTCTTACCAGTCAATTTAGACTGTAAGCAACTTAGGACAATGGTGTATTTATTTGCTCTTTATTTTGCCATGTTTCTTGATTGCCTACTCTATGGTAAGACTTACAAAGTGTCAAGGCTATGAATAAGAAAATGGTCCATTAACCAAGGGAGGCACATGCAGTTCGCAGCAGCCAATTTGTGAGTGGCAGGTGCAATAATGACAGCCTATTCAAGGTACAGCCGTGGCTTCCCAGAATTCGTATTGATTGTCTCCCTCCCACAATGCTGTACTTACAAACACCACTCTAGCCTACTATTTAATAAATCCTACTTTAGAGAAAGAACATATCTCTGTGTGTGTCCTCTTTTTAGTCCAAATGTAGAAGCTCTGATTGTTCTTGAGCCTTTGTGTTTCAATACCACTTAGCAAATATTCTTAAGGAAATAAACGGTAGCAATATTTTGAACAGTAACTTTGGAGTTACAATGGGAATTACTCTAAAGCTGTGAGTCATCAAGGATGCTAATCTGTTGATTTCTTGATTGAAAACCCGTTTGAGGCTCTAGGCTAACAGAGAACAGGTACCTCTTTAAATATTTATTTCAAGAATTCAAAACCACACTGTCCATATGTTGTATTCATCTGCAGGTGACGTCATCTTGTGTTTGTCTTTCTGCAACTCTCACTTGGTATTTTTGAAACTCTAAGTAAGGTTGATAATAAAAGGAATCGGACTACAAAGATAAAATGAAAGCCCTGCTATACCACATGAGAATATAATTATTAACACAATATTTTTTCTTAAGTGATTTAGCAACAGCATTGAATTGTTTTCATCTGAGTGCTAACTATCTAACATAAAATTGGCAAAAATGTTCATCCCAAAGCAGGTGCCTGTTTAGGGAAAGAAAATCATTGACCACCTTAGATAGTAATCAGTTGGCATTTGTTATATTCCACTTTGCAAATCACATTATTTTTAACGATTAGAAATTATACAGCATGCTTGAACTCTGACAGACTTTTACAGTAAAGAAAAAGCTGTGGATGAGTTATGTTCCTATTACATACAAGGAAGAAAAGTCTTATTACTTCTGTGACTCTTGGAGAACAACAAACTGGTCTCATGTGATGGCTTTCATGGCACGCACACAGAACGTGAAGGCTAAACAGCAGTGGGCTTAAAATGTGACCAATCCTGACCTCTTGTAGGTTCATCACAGTCCTAGACGACATGGGTAACTCCCAAGCTCATTTTAAAGACTAAGGACCCGAGTGTTTTAGTTATTTGCCTGAGGTTAACCAGAATGCTGGCGTAACTCCTTGCCATTTGGTGTCATGATGCCTGCTCTTGTCTCTCCCCAAAAGAGGTTGACTTTGAATTTAGACCAATTTGGCATTCTGAAGGCCTGCTATTATTCCGGATTTCAGAAGGAACGTTTCTGCATAGTTTTCACACAGCCTAGGACAGTGCTGAAATTCAGTGTGATTAGTGAAAGTTCACACTGTAACCTACGTGGTCTATGCTCTGTATCAGTGGTTCTCAATCTTCCCAATGCTGCAACCATTTAATGAAGTCTCTCATGTTTCGTGAACCCCAATCATAAAATTACTTTTGTTGCTATTTAATAACTGTAAGTTTTTAAATAGCTACTGCTATGAATCATAATGTAAATAAATATCATATATGCAGGATATGTGATCCCTGTGAAAAGGTCATTCAATTCCCAACGGTGTCACAACTCATAGGTTGAGAACTGTTGGTCTATATAATGGATTCTCGATAACTTAAATTATGAATCATGGGTCATATCTTTACAGAATATTTTTATAGTATAATAGTACTATATGTCATATACCTACCTATAAGTATATATGCATGTATTGCACATAAATACTTTATTGTTTCTATGATGTTTCATAGCTTGGGTAATATGTGCACACCATGCCTGCTGCCTCCTCTCCTAGATTTCCAGAAACTGCAAAGCTACTAGCTTTCCAGGTAGTTATTATCCCTCCTTCATGAGACAGCTACTGAAATGCTAACTGTGTAATGCTGTATCCAAATACCATGGAAAGCCCACAGAAGGAAGACCTAACGTCTGCACATATCCATAGCTTTGTATCCTGACCCTGTATTGACAAGCAGCTTCAGCCAAATGGAGTTTCCTATGCATATGGTTATAAGTAAGGATAGTATTTTTTTTCTTATCTCTTCTCTTCTTTGTTTATGAATCTGTATGTGGTGTGTGTCTGTGGAGACCAGACTTTAATGCTGGGTATATTTCTCATTCTCTCTCTCAAAAAAAAAAAAAATGTTTTTGAGAGACAAGGTCTCTCACTGAGTTTAGGTCTTGGAAGTGCAGGTAAGTCCATGAATCTGCTTGTCTCATTTCCTCATCACTGATTACAGATACCTACCACAGCATATGGTATGTATGCTTTTCTGTAGGTGCTGGGAATCAAACTCACATCCTTATATATGCACAGTAAGCACATTATCAATGAAGCCATCTTCCAAGTCTATTGTAACAGTGCCAGTTTATTACAATGATTGTGTGTGTGTGTGTGTGTGTGTGTGTGTGTGTGTGTGTGTGTGTGTGTGTGTGTATGAGAGAGGGGGGGGAGGGAAGGAGGGAGGGGGAGAAAGAGAGTTGTATGTGATATGTGTGTGTTTAGTGGGATAAAGTAGTAGGTGAAAATAAATTTCTAGACTTCCTTAACTATTTTAAATTTAGTAGAGCATTGCATATACTTTTACCAGAAAGGTATAAAGTCAGAAAATACAGTCTTAAAACTAAATGTCTCCAAATTGGCTCTGAGATATTTTTAAACCAATGACATTGTATTAAACAAATATAACAAGGAAAATAAACATTATATAGGTTTTATTAAATGTAAAATAATATATCTTGTCTTGGAATTTATTTTTGAACTTATTTATAAATAGACTATATTGTAGTCAAAACATCAAGTACTAGGTCAGAATTAGATTTAATATTTAACAAAAATAATAAAATACTCTTGGATATTGTAAGCACTCAGTAAATACCTTTGAAAAATAAAGAAAAGTAGTTGAATACAGTTTTAAAAGTATACAGGTTTTACAGTGCAAAAAGAAAATAACTTTAACTTCTACCTACTTCAGAAGTAGGGAGTGAGTACATAGTCATTTGAAATTCTTTATTTTGCCTCTAGGCAAAAGAAAGATAATTGAAGAGGAGTTTTGAAATGCATGCCATACTGAGTAAACAAGTTGTGTGCTACTTTAGAAAACATCTAGAAAGGGCCTTTCCTAGTGCTATGATCATAGCTAGAATCTGGTTGGCTGTCTTCACTTTTAAGAGGTTTGAAAATAAGAGCTACTGTTTGGGTTATGGTTTCTCTGCCTGTACTGTGATGACCAGAACAGATTACATTTCCACATGTATGTTCCTTCCTATGGAAAGCAATAGAATCCCTAGTGAAGTCTTATGGTTTTCCTATAAAAAATAAGGATTCCAGTTCCCTGGGATGTCAACATTCCTACAGGGTGAGTTATAGGCTAAATCATGAGGGTAGGAGAAGTGAAATATTTTTACTTGACCATGCCTTCCCTTTTAAAAATAAATTATATATATGTTTATATATATATATATATATTATATATATATATATATATATATATATATATATATAGTGTAGTCATTAATAGTGAAGTTACTCATAATTATTTTTGGAAGAAAATACCAAGGGAAACAATTATGTACTCAGTTTTTGATTATCCAAGATGATTTTTGCCACTGGAATTAATATCTTATTTTAACACATAGCAACAGTTACCTTCTGTCTTGCTAGTCCTTGGAACAAAATGTTTTATAAGGAAAATTTATTTTTCCTCCTGGGCATCAGGCCTGCCTTGTATTTCCTGTAGCAACTAATGTTTTCCTCATTTCAGCTTGTACTGCCTGGAAAACCAATTGTGTAAATCTCTTCAAAGGCCCGTCGTGGTCCATGTCCTATCTTGTGCCTTGAAATCTGCCATAAAATATCATGAAAATTGACAAATGCTCCAAACTGTATCTTTTCTATAGAGAACCACAGTTAAAACAACTTATCAGCATACTACTACCTCTTGTTGAGAATAAGGTTTTTATATACAGCTCATGGCCATGGTCAGAACATTTGTGGTAGATACTTTGGTTGCCAATATTGCAGACAGTTGCCCTGTGCAATTCAGATATGATCATCCTGAACTTCTTAATGTTTGTTGGTCCCGAGGTCCTGCTTTTTACTTGTGCTTAGGGATCCAACCCCAATTCTGTTGCCAATTCTGATTATTATTCAGAAGACTTTTTTTTCCTTCTGATTTTAGAAAGTTGAATGTTTTGGAAGTCTGTTTTTTAGATCAGTGGGATGTTGCTGTATTAATCACAGATGGATACTTTCTTAGATCACAGGGAATTTTGAATAACTACTTGAAAGATGATGCCTTTTCCCATTCATTATATTTTTATTTCTTCAAGGAATAAGTATAAGAAGAAAAAGTTATAATGTTAGACACCCTAAGTTTGAATTTATTTTAATTTTATACTTCATTGTCTTATGAATGCTGAATGCATACTTTGTTTAATATTTTTATGGTACTATTGATTGAACTCAGGACCCTAAACATATTAAGCAAGCACTCTACCACTGAGCAATATACACAGCTTAATATGGAACTTAAAAGTATTACACATTCAATATGTGGAGTCTTCAGCAATAGGTCATGTCACATAATTCTGCTTTGCAACTCAGAATAATGGTAAGAGTCTGAATTGGTTTGAGGGGACTCTCTGGCCTCCCTGAGCAATAACTTCTATGATGGCATTTCTCATTTGGCACTGGAGATTTTGTTTAGGAAGCCATTGCTTTTAGGAGTAGCTTTGTCTATCCATTAAGGCCGAGGGATAGTTTAAAAAGAAGAAATAGAAGGAATGCAAGAAGAGTCTGAAGATGGAGAGAAAGGTTGTGGCATGCCATCTTCCAAGTAAGCTATGCTCATAGCAATCATGAGTTCACAATAATTGTGCCTCCTGGCACTGGGCCGACAGAAGACTGGCCTGGTCAACAGCCATCTGTGTTTAGAAAGGGCATTCGGGAGGCCCTATTGTGTACTGTTTAACTATTGCCAACTCACAGATTCTAGGAGAGGGGGAGGAGTAGTGTTTCATCCTGTTGCTGCAGGTGAGCCATCAGGCTCAAATCAATAATTCCAAGCCAATGGTCACACAGATGGCTAGGGTCAACCTCAGTGTGACATTAAACAAAGCAACAAAAAGTCATGACTGTGGGAAACATATTTGTAGGGAAGAAGTTGGGGATGGTAAGAATGGGGAGGCAGGTAAGAGAGGGACAGGAGAGTAATCAGAATGCATTATATAAATGTATGTAAATATCATAGAATTTTAATAGCATATATTAATTCTTTGAACATTTCATAAAATGTATTTTGATCATGCTCCTCCCCCATCACTTTCCATAATTTCTCCAAGATCCAGCCCTACAATCCCCCCTTCTCCTTTTATGTAAATAGCTCACTAAATATAATCTGTGCTGTCCTTTCACTCCCAGGTATATGGCCCATCCAGTAGAGTGTGTTCAATCTACCAGAACTACATGTTTAACAAAAATCATCTCTTCCTTCCTTAAAAGCTATCATCTATCAATAGGACCTTGGTTATGTGTGGGGCCTTATGAACCTTTCCTCCTCCTAGCAAGGATATAGACAGGGTTGAACTTTTGCAAACAACCACAACAGCAGCCGAGTTCATAAGTACAATGGTCCTGTCATGTCCAGAAGATGCTGCATCTCTACAGTCCTCCCTGATATCTGTTCTTTTACATCCTTTTCACTCCTTTTCCTCAATAATCCCCAAGCCTTGGAGGTGTGATAGAGGTGTCTCATTTGTACCTGAGTGCTCTACTGACAAGTATACTCTGCACATTGTTGAGTTGTGAGTTTTTCCCTTAAACACTGCCCACTACACAAAGAAACATCTTTTATGAAGGCAAAATAGTTGAACAGAAATTATATAAGGTAAATTAACATGTATGCCAAGACTGCATCAGTGTGCAGGTCCTCACAGTCATTATTACATAGTTTGCAGTGTTGGCATATGCATAGTACCTTCCAGTACTGTGAAATCTAGCCAGGAAAGACAAAGCTTACAAGCCAATGCCAGCTTGATTTTTCCATGTTCTTTGAATCAAGTAACTTATACTGTTTGAAATCAGGTCTTTCCATCACATTCTGATGGGTAACCAAGAGTAGTTAGTGGCAATAGCTGGGTGTATTAAGGAGTTCTATGGAACCTAACTGGCATACAACTCCAAAAGAGGTAACCAGTTCCCAACTTTGGGATTTTTATTTGATAGGCTGTTGTTTTAGTAAGGGCCTTGTTGTCCTATTATAAGATAACTCTATTTAATGTCCTTTCATATACATCTGTTCTATATTTTAGGAATCTTCTGCATTAGTGGTTTTTCGCAAGGTCTTTATTACTTATTCCTCCTTTACCACTTTCCCTAATTCTCTACCTCATTGAACTTTCTTATTTTATTATTTGTTCTTTCTCTCTTTATATCCCAGGGTTTTCTCTCCATTTCCTTAGAAGCTATCTCTCTCCATTGCTCTTCATTAACTTTTAGACCTCTGTGAGTATTGCAAATAAAACACACTTATCTAATGAGTCAAAGCTAACATGCTGTGTCTGTAATACAGCACTCCAAATGATTGCTGCTAGATTGAAACCTTCAACTTTAATAATTTCATTTTTCTTAACATCTATTGGATATTTTGTTGTGTAAATGTTCCAATACTGTTGTTATCCATTTATCCATCAATGGACATCTAGACTATTTTCATTGCCTGGTTCTGTCCATTTTTTCTAAAAAATAGCATGATTTCATTCTTTCTGCTGGAGATAGACCCACTGTGGAAATATGCCACATTTTCTATGTAAATAGTTTCTTTGCAAGTAAAAAGTATATAATTACATCATTTTCCCTGATCCCCATTTCCTCTCTCTAACCCTTCTTTTCACCCTCATCATGCTTTGTCTCCAACGAAGGTGACTTTGTGGAGAGGAAGAAGGGTTTAGTTTCGTTCTTCAGCATGTGGGTGGGTGTCCAACTTTCTCAGCACTGGCTGAAGCATTGATAAAAAGGCACCTTTTATCTTTTGCATGTCTTTAGAATTTGCCACAAATCACTTGGCTGTAGCTTTGTGAGTTTGTTTCAGCCTAGGTGCCTGTTTTGTGAAAATATTAAGATATTTTAAACTATGCCCCTGTAGTATAATGTGAAATAGGATATTGTGAGACCTCCAGAATTTTCTTTTCTGTGCAAGATTTCTTTGATTATTTGGAGTCTTTTGTGTTTTCACATGAATTTAAGGATGATTTTTCAAGTCCTGTGAAGAATTTCATTAGAATTTGGATGAAAATTGTATCATTCAAGATATTAATTTTTGAATTAACCGTCACCAAACTAACACAGACAATCCTTGAAGAAAGAAATCTTTCAAATGTCTAGTACCTTTACTTTTCTTCTTCATTGTCCTGTAGTTTTCATCATGAAGTCATTATTTTGTTCCCAGGTATTTAGCTTTTAAATGAGATTGTAGATGAGATTGTTTTGATTGCTTTCTTAGCAAATTTAATGTGTTGCTTGAATAGTGTTTCTTCACTGATAGCATTTTTTTTGAGTCTTTTGGTCAGAAGTAGAGCGTTTTCTAGGCATAAGACCAGATAATCAATAACCAGGGATAATTCACACCACTTGTATCTGGCTTATTTCTTTGTCTTCCAATGTGGTACTTGTAATTTTAACTTAGTAGACTTGTAATCATTATTAAGTAACTTCATAGCTTAAGATTTATATTCCTTGGGATTAATAAAAATTAACACATTTCCCTGTAATAAAAAAAATCTTTATCAACCACACATGATATCAATTAATTGATTCATTCCAAAATTTGACTGTGTCTTCTTAAGGATGTTCATTGTGCTGCCTATCTGTAGAATGAAAAAGTACCCACCCTAAAACCCACAGAGAGAAATTTAGGAATGCAACTGAAACAAACGCACCAAAATCTTATAGACCTTCCCTTTCTCAGTTTAGATTGTGCTATGTTAAACTTTAAGAATATCAAATGTATGTCTAGTCTAGAGATTTGATTTTTGGTTTCTAAGAGTTCATTGTAAAAACAAAGAAAGCTATCAGAACCTGAGAGCTATTAGATTTGGATCCAGAGTTTTGCCTTCTATTTTACTTGTATTAATTTTGTACTTTAAAAACTCTTTTTTTTTGTTTCTGTCTTGAGAATGGAGACATTTACACTGTGCTTTACTAATTGTTCCTAGGGTGGCAAACGAGATAATTGGTGTGAAATTAGTCTCAGAATGTAAAGAGTCTCCTAAATGTCAGCCAGTATGCTTTTTATTGCGATAATTCACTACAACTCATTCCTTCTGATTTCTCTTCTGAGAGTCTGGCTAGGTTCTGATGAGTTCAGTAGTCAATCACTGTTATCAATGAATTAAGTCATGATAAAACAACAACAACAACAAAACCTAAGGTAAGGAAATGGAAGTGGCAGGCAGGTGTTAGGAGTGATAACACAGGAAGATCCCCGAATGAACAGAAAGAAGAAACCAGTCATATAAGAGCACTGTTGAAAGAATCCTACAGAAAAGGGACAGTAAAGGCTAAGGCCAGGCAGTGTTGTCCTCACTGATAAAAGAGCAAATTGAAGATAAGTCAATACCTGTGCTTCTAAAAGTGTAACCAGGCTAAAATTTGTTCCCATTAGAAAAACCTGACCTTTTTATTTTCTTGTGGAACTTAACCAAAGATATGGGCATTGCATGCCAAGGTTTTAGGGTTGTGTAATATCTTCTTTGAGGAGTTTTCTAATTTGGTTCTATGCTCATATATCCCCTAACCTCCACATAGGTGCTGAGACATTGATGTTTCTCAGTGCTAACTGCATGTTAGAATCATACATTTTCATACCTCATTATTCAGTGTATGATATTTAGACCATCATTGCTGACATCCAATAATGTAGAGTGCAGGGTAATCCCAGAACTGCTCAATATGAATCCAAATTTGAGAAAAAAATTGTCAAGGTGACCCATGTATGTGTCATTTATTACGGGGCCAGCGATCAGGCTAATTTCTAGAAACTCTGAGTTATTTGGTCTGGGAAGAGGCCTATGGATGACATGGTTGTATTGTTGATGATTATTAATTTATCAGAATATGCAACCAAATTTTCTTGGTCAGTAGCTTGCTTCTTCCCACTCTTCGGTCCTAATCACTGATAACTATTGAAAACATAGAAAACAATTGTCTAAATTGCATGCTTTAGAACCTCACCTCATATTTAACTGTTGCCTGGCTTGGAATTAATCATTTCACTAATGTGTAAACATTTCTCTAAAATTGTTCTCTAGTACCTATTTAACATGGCTCATCACAGATCAAGTGTTTAGATGATTAGTTTTCTTTGTCTTTCCAAATTAGATAAGACTCTTGGAAGAACCCTAAGTCACCCATGCTGTCATACTGAGAGTCATTATTCCTTGCATATATGTGCATGACAATTTGAAAAAAAAAAAATCTTAATATTCTAGCTTTAATTTGATTTCCACAAAGCATGAGATTTTAAGTGGCTTGGAAACAATGAATATATTAGATAATTTGCAAAGCATGTGTTTTTTCTAGAAATATGATTAGAAATTTTTAATATATATTATTTAAATGACTATTTAACTTTAACATTTATTAAATATTGATGATAAAGCACTCTATTTATACATCATTTAAAGAATTCTCAATTTATCTGAGATAAGCTCAGTTTCACTAATTTAATTAAATTTCACCTGAATTTTTTACTACAGTATGTTGGCAGTCCACACTTACAATTCTGAAGTCCTCGATTTTGAATCTTTGCAAACCCACAAATAAATGTTCTCAGCAATTTTGTTTTCAGCGAGAGGCATTTTCATTTTTCCTGAACTCAGAATATAAATTGTACACAGAGAAGCTTATTTTATTCATGTTTCAAATGAAAGGCAGGGAGTATCTATTATTATCTGCAGAAACATTAACCATATTATCTAGAGCAGGGTTTATCATCCAAGGTACCATTAACATTTGAGCTAGATAATTATTTGTTTTGAGGCATAGCCGATGTATTATGAGATGTTTATTTAATATGTCCCTGGATTCTACCCATTAGGTGCCAGTCCAAACCCCCATTTATAACAATAGAAAATGTCTGAGATATTACCGAATGTCCTTTAAAAGAACAAAATTGCCTCCAGTTGATTGTCACTGATCTTCTGACTAGATGGAGACAGAAAACGACTCTGTTCATGTTTTCCAGTCTAAGTAAGGCACTCTTCATTTGGTGTCATTCTTTGTCACTGTGGCACAATACCTGACAGAAGAACTCATTAGAGGAAAGATTTATCTCAGATCCCAATTTTATAGAGATTTTATTATGTCTTGGATGGGAAGCTATGGTAGCAGAGTAGCTCCATCAGGGGGAGTGAGAGCATATGGCCAGGGCTATTCACATCACTAATATAGTCTTCAAGGCCCTTCTTCATGACCTACTTGGGCTAGATAGGCCCCCCAACCCCCAGATGTTCTGCATCCTCCCCAAACAACTCTACTAGCTGTGGACCAAGTATTCAAACATGTGAGACTCTAGGTGACATTTCACATTCAGACTGCCACAGTTTCCATTGTAACTAATTGTTGTGCCTGTGTGAATTGTATTGAGCTTGAAAACCATGGTAGATTGGAGTTCTATTTAAAGATGGTTTCGAATGTTTAAAATAATTGATTCTTTACAAATCACACAAACATATCCCCCCCTTTCCTTCTGAGTTAAGAAAGCATTTTCTTTCTGCATTTTAAAGCTCTTTAAGCAAGGTAGAAAATGAGGCATTTAGCTGCCAAGGTCAAATAAGGAAATTACTGGCTGCAGTGATTGGAGCCTCTTTACTTACACGCAGCTGCTTGGGCCTATGCGACTTTAAGTCTAGATGTACAAAACAGTGGGTTAGGTTATGTGAGACCCTGTTATACACTGAAATCACGTGGGATTATAAGTGACCTAATTCTCAACCCCAAGCCCCACAAAGGCTACCTTAATTGGACTGGGTGCGGCACAGGTAAATATGGAGCTTCGGGGTACTAGCTGGCTTTAGTGCCTTACACCTTCCCGCATTCACCTGCAGCCTGCTCTCTTTAGTGCATGCCCATCAGACTCTAGCTCATTCCTTCGGATTAATTTTCATTGTTTTAAATCAAATGTTTTTCTCCAAGTGTTTTTCATTTAGTTCTAGCCCACTTTATTCATGGCTTTATTTTGCTTGTTACCTACTTACAGTCCCCACATGGCAACTGTTAACCCCATTCTACCTGAAATAATAAACCACCTTGGTTGTTTTTGAATGGGTATTTATTCCTTTGCCAGCAGATTATTATCCTCGGTTCCCATCACCACTCATGTCTAATTTTCCCCTATTGCTATTTATAGATTTTATTTTTCTTTGTGCTTCCTCCTATTGATTTTTCCAGCCTTAGATGCCATGAGCACATTTTGTGAATCCTTAAGTGTGTTTCAAAATTGTCAGGCGAGAGTCCGGCCGAGTCTCTTTTGTTTCCTTGACCGTGATCTGTTTGCTCCTTTGGTCCTCATCTGCCTGTTATTTATTTATTTATTTATCTCTTCAGAATTGCGAACTTGGCTTGTGTGTTATTTAGAAGGGCCCTGTGGCCAAAGCTGAGAATTAACATGTGTCACCTCACGTCTGCAGGGCTTCAAGGTTCCTATTATGGTCAATGGATTTGGGCGTGGCAAAGCAGACCAGGCCTTAGGCATCTCATCATGTCTGGATTCACCTTTCACCATCCCACAAAAATGAGCTACTCACCTGCCCTCCAACTACCTAGCTGGTTTTTCTCCAAGTGCTGTGCTTCTAGTACCCTTTGACCCTTCGTCATTCTTGTACATATGTCTGTGATGCTGCATCAGAAAAATGTTTCTTCTGGCATTTTGTCTGAAGAAAAATAATAAATTATCTCATCACTAAAACTCATGGGATTTTCACCAATATTGGCTATCACAATTATTGCAAAATGATTTCTGAAATTCTTTGTTCATTCTCTCCTCCCTCTCCATCTCTCTGTCTGTCTGCCTCTCTCTGTCTCTGCATCTCTCTGTCTTTCTGTCTTTATCTCTGTCTGCCTCTGTCTCCCTTTCTTTCAAGACAGGATTTCTCTGTGTAGTACTGGCTGTCCTGGAACTTTTTCTGTCTTTGTTTGGCTGGCTTCAAACTCACAGAGATCCTCCTGCATCTGCCTCTTAAGTGCTGGGATTAAAGGCATGTAGCACCACCACCATCACCGACACCCAGCTACAATATCAATTTTATTTTATTTTTTTAACAAGGTATCATTTATCCCAGGTTAGTTTCTTCAGTGTGTAGCCCAAAATGACCTTGAAATTCTAAGTACCGAGTTGATAGCCATGTTGGCACATGCATGGTTTATGTGGTGCGGAGGATAAAACCCAGGATGTTCTGCATACTAGATGAGCACTCTAATAAAACACTGCTCCATTTCTGCTTCTTTTCTTTAGTAGAAAAAAGTTCTATTTATATCCACACATTTTGGCTATGTATATGAGAAGTAGAGATACATCTGGTTGTTGGTAGTAGGTAGAACTTGGACTCATAATCTTGTCTGCAACAGAAGTTTAGAGTTCATTTACTTAATTTTATGCATCTCATTGTCCTTAGAGATTGTTATCCTTTAAAATCAATTTTGATATTGAACTATTTTTTGGCTTTTTTTCCCTAATCATTGAATTTCTAAGATCTCTTACTTACTCTTAGTCCAATTCTGAGCTGTGAAATAGGATAAGTGTGTGTCTATGTTTGTGTTTTAATGTTTTTTTTTCTAGTTTATGCGTGAAAGCAAATGGAAAGTCCCTGCTCTTTGTCTCAGGACCCAACTCTCTCTTTTTGTAGTTGCAGCATTCTGCCATCCTCTGGTCCTCACATTTCTGACTTATACTCACTCCCTAGCCTACTGCTTTGTAAGCCAGAACCCAACTTCATTTTATACCCAAATCGAAATTAAAGTGGAAGCTTGAGACCATTTTAAAAGATGCTGAGCAGTAGGAGAAGGAGCACTTACTCCATTGTTATAGTGGTTGAAAATTTGTCTGTGGAATTCAGTGTCTGGAATAGAAGTCTTTATCCAAACAGGGAAGTCTTAGCATAAGCCAAGACTCAAACTAAAACCTATATACTAACTATTGTTCTTTGTAAGGCTTGTGTTTCTCCTCAACTAGTGTGCAGAGACGGGTAGTAGACACAAAAAGACAAGGTAGCCTAGTAAATCCAGTAGTTCCCTTCACAACCTTCTTCAGCTTGATCTTAGATCTCTCTCTTCTTAGTTGGAGCACCCAATTAAAGAAGGCATCGGGCAAGCCCTTGCAATCCCAAGATTGCTCATCTTTGGGATCCTCAGTTTTTGTTGCATTATTATTATTATTATTATTATTATTATTATTATTATTATTATTATTATTATTATTATTATATATGTTGTGTGCATTCAGTCATGTGTGTTCCACAGCTAGCATGTAAAGGTCAGAGGATAACATATGGGAGCCCATTCTCTCCTCTGCATGTGGGTCATGAGAATGGAAGTCAAGTTGCCAGGCTTGCATGGCAAATGCATTTACCCATGGAGTAATTGTCCATACTGACCCACTCTGGGGCCTTTTAACTCACTTTAGATAAAGAATAACATCCCCATGAGAGTTTTCAGATTTTTTTTTCTCCACAGGGAACTGTGAAGCCTGATGCTTCCTTGTGAGACTCCCATTCCTGCTCCTTAGAACTTCATTGGCAGATCTAAAGATAGCCTGCAAAAAAGACTCTTAAAATGACATGCCTTATTGATTTTGGAATGTTCTGGTGAATGCCATTCCAATTGATGTCATTTATGTAGAGGAGACTTTGGCTTTGGCTCAGAGCGATGTTTGCCAAGAGAAACCATGATATCTAATAAACAACATCGAGTTTACATATCTAGACACCAACATAATAATCATCGGTAGTAATTTGACAGAAGGTCCTGTATACACTCCTCCATTCAGGTATATTTCTAGCTAGTGAATCTAAGGGAAATGTGCTTTTGACATTCAGTATAGGTGCATTTTCTTTTCTGGGTTTTTGTTGGGGATGGTTTCTTTTGTATTTTGTCTTGTTTGGGTGAGATCTCAGAGACTCCTCTGATTTAATAATATGACAAGTACAGATTCCATGTTGCCAACTTGGAAGTGTGAATATTATTTATTCTGGGTGTGTCCTGAGCAGTCACGTCTTCAGTTCTACCATGGCAAAGCTAGGTTTTGTACTGTGAGAAGGTCTTGATTATAGAAAGAATTGTTTATACTAATGAAAATGCCCTAGTGTGTGGCATGAAGCAATCCATAAAGTATATGTATTTTGACTTATTTTTTTTCATATGTCAATAAAAATGGGCCAAAACCCATCAAATGTAGAAGCAGCTTTCACCAATATCACTCTTTGGAGTTCTGTCTGAACATATAAAGCATTTTCTATGAAATAAGCATTCACATGTTGTTAACAACCACATATCTACCTCTCTACTTATCTTTGCCTGAATGAGCACTGAAAGGTTTTTGAGACTAATTAAAACATCTAAAAATACATCTTCAGAATTAAATGAAGACAATATCTATAGCTTCAACAGTGAAATTGAGAGTCCTTATTAGCTACTACTGCAAATAGTGTAGCTGATCTATTTTATCATGGAGAGTTTGATTAAGCCAACTCTCCATCCTCATCACCGTCTTCATTATTGCCATAACTACTGCAACCAATTTTTACATTTCAGCCATTACTGTCATTACATTTGTTTTCATTTTCCTTGTCATCACTTAATATTTGGTTTGAAGAAGCTAAAGCGAATACTTCTCTCTATTCTGCCAAGTCACACTAGCCTGTCCTCTTCCTTGCAACAAACCCTGTTGGTCACTGGTCATATAGTTTTGTAATGTCCAAATTTCAGACCTTTATCTTACACAACAATTTTTACTTGTTTCATCTTTCAATAGGAAGACAGAACACCAAGACAGTTAACTTTGTCATCTGTCGTCTTCCAGGATCAAAAATAGCTGTTGCTTCAGTGTTTGGACTAAAAAAACTTAAAAGAACTTTGTATACAGAAGTGATTTGTACAGCCTTTGCTCCTGAATTTATGCCAGCAGATATTTTTATCCTGTTAGGAAGTAACTAAAAGATTTATTCAACTCTAGTCAGCCAGTCTCTATAATTCCCATCTGATAAATGCTCCGTGCCTATGTGAGAAAGTTCTGTGCTCCCCCTGGTGGCAAAATGTCAAACTAACATCTGTACTCCTTATGGGAGGCTATTGATAAGATTTGGGATGAATGTTGCCTTAATCTTTTGGCCAGTTTTTTTTTTTTTAATCCATTGCTTCTTGGTTCCTTGGCTTTTTGTTCTTTGAATAGCAGGTGATTCTTATCACCTAGAGTGGTTGCAATGAAAGAGATTTCAAAAATTGGCATAGCACATGGGTTTAGAGACAACTAAAAATATATCTATGTCTCAAAATCAAACACAGTTTGGGGATAGTCATATGTTCCACATCTTAGCCATGAAAGTAGGTTTTAGAATTTGGGCTGACAGAAGTATGTACTGTGTTTATCTTATTGCCCCCCCATGGAAATTTTAGATCCTAGGGACATACTCAAGTTTTGTTTTGTATTATTTTAAACCAACAGCTAGAAATTTACCTGTCAATGGTCACAAAATCTAGAGGGTAGTCATTCAAGGACTGTTTTTGAGTCAACATTCACAGTTTCTCATCTAATGCTGGTTTGGCAAATCCAAGCATCCAAAAGGGAAACATCACCCATACTCAGATAAAAATGAATTAAACTCGGTGAGTGGGCCACATACAAAAAAGAAGATATCAAAGTAGGAAGGAGATGACTTAGGAAAAATTTCAATATATTAAATGAGTGAAGTGGCCAGCAATACAAATTAAAAACCTGCACAAAACACAGAAAAGATGAAATTTCTCTTCAAGCATTGGGGGTGGGTGGAAGTCTGGCATCCAGAACCCATGCCACATGATCAAATGTCTCCCATTGAATCTGTGCTTCTAAAAGCTCTATTGGAAATGAAAACCCTTTCTTTGACAGAACATAGCCTGCTATGCCTAACTAAACTGGCAGCATAATCATTAGTTAGAATACATTCTTCTTTAGATTACCCTCCCACCTTTTAGGAGGCTGTACTCTGAGCCAGTGAGCCAGCATCTCCCCGAGAAAACAGTTTGATTCCCACAGGGCATTTGACCATGTGTGGAAGCATTTTACAGGGCGATGCTTTGAGCCTCTAGCATTCTGGAATAATTGGGACATTACTGAATTAATGCTACCATAATGAAGACTTCCCTGAGTGCAAAAGTCAGAAGTGTTAAGGTTGAGAGGCCAATGCTGATGCAAATATGGTTGGTCCAGGAAGCAGCAACATCTGAAACACATGTTGAATCACAGGCCCCATCAAAGCCCTAGTGAACCCACAATGCTTAAGGAGTGGTCCAGAAACACATGTTTTACAAGTCCCTCTGGTCCTTCCCATACATGCACACCAAATAATCTCTACTCTGACATGCCAGGCTCCCTTGTGCCTGCTTGAGCTGGACACTCTCGATGGCTTCCTCACCACTATTCAGTATTCCATTATTACACAGAAGTTTCTCTTCAAGCATCCAAGAGAGGAAAGTCTGGCATATATTAGGAACAAGTGTGACTCATGGGGAAATCAGTGTAATTACAAATCCAGGAACCACGCCCAGCTGAAAATCTAGGAAGGAAAATCTTTTCCTTCTTGTTTTCTCTAGAGCAGAAAAGAAGTCTTAGAAACTCAATCTAGGCTCACAAATTTTAACACATACACAAGTTTAGTTTGAATTTTACTAAAAATTAATCATAATATTGAATTTTATAAAGTCCCAGAGGAGGATAAGGCTACAGAATATTACATTTGAAAATCACATTGATTTTCTGATTCACAAACAGCCCCCAAGTAGATCTCCATTCTTCTGTATTTGTGTGCAGATTTTGAATGTTTATATTGTTGAATTTTAATTCATTTATAGATTGAAATTTAGCGATTTTACCCACTCCCTCAGTCATCTCTTTGTATGTAGCTCACTCACTGAGTTTAATTCTTTTCTTATCTGAACATGGAATATTATTTACTGGAGCAAGGACATTTTATCTCTGTCTACATCACTGAAGGAAATGACAACCCCCCTCCAACAACTATTCATATTTAATCATCTTTCATGGAGAGATAGGCCAAAATGCCTTTTATACTAGGATCCCAAATTTCTGGGATGCACAGAAATGCTAGTTTTTAAAAATGCCACATTTAGCCCAGTATCAGTGACTTTCTAATATTAAAAAAAACTGAAATGGATGAATCTTAATGATGATTTAATCACTTTATGGTAGAACTTTTATGTAAACATTTCATTTTGCTAAGTGATCAGTTGTATGAATAACATGCAGAAATTTGGCAAGAGTTTAAGCTTATTCCCTTCTGTGCACGGTGCCACGATTCAGCTAGGTGAAATTAGAAGAGGCAGATCACTTCCCAGGCTGAGAATTTGGAGATAGGAGCAATCCAGCAAATGTGATCTGGAATGATTCTTCAGTGAGAAAGGACTACCATGACAATGGGTGTAACAATCTTCATGATAATTAAAATCCTGTTCTTTAAGGCTGCCTTCCATAAAAGCCTGTTTTCTTTAAGGCTGCCTTCCATTTTCCTCAAAATTATTAGCATAGCAATACTTCACAGGAAGTGAAGTACCTATTTATGAAACATGAGTTGCACATCTATCTTGGGGTTGGCTGCAGCCAAGGCTGAAACCTACTTGTAGTATTTGAATGGCACACATTCTACCAATGACTTTGATCTATAAGCTCTGCAGGCTGTGGGGCAAGACTCTTTCTGGATGTGTTGGAGGACTCAGGACTCATAACAGTCTTCCTCCTTCTGAATCAAGATGGAGCCTCCTTTATGTATTTGAGCCTTACCTGTGGAGGAAGTTACTTAGCAAAACTCTGCTGAATAGGTTTCAGAGATCCTGGATGTGTGTAGGGATGTTGGCTCAGTCCCAATTACATACTTCCATAGATAGCAAAAAAAAAAAAAAAAAGAATCTAAGTCCTCCATCCCAGCTCCCAGATTCCTGCTACTTGGCTCTAACTGAAGGCAAAATTGAATCCTACCACAGGAAACTAGATAACCAGCTCATTAAGTAAGCTTAGTTATAAACACAACTTGAAATCCATCAACTGTGGCCTGACTGGGGGGTGGGGGGGGGAGGTGTCCCAGAACTTTCCTATCTTGGGAAGAAAGTTCATGAGAAAACTTCAGTGTTACTTCCGGTTTTAAGATCATGTTCAGAATACTTAAAGTTACAAAATAGCAGACAATTGAATAAATGGAGGCATTTCTGACCCAACTTTTAAAAGGCTTGAAAATATAAATATTGCCATTTGTTGCTAAAGGATTTTATTTGTGAAATCTCATGGCACATATTTTTATAGCTGGTGTGAGTTCATAGAATTCCACACTCTCAAGTACATAATTTGTTTGCAGATTTCTTCTTGTCATCTTTGAAGGGTAGATTCCAGCTTTTGGAACACTTAGCCCTTTCCAATGCCAAATGCAACAGTGACCAAGAAACAATGCAAGGGAACCCAAATGGCAAAGTAGAAAAAAATACAGACTGTTTCAGTGCATAAATAACACATTGAATGGAAGAAATTGTGGTAGTGAAATGGGACTTCTATCTGAAGCTTTTTAATACCTCTTACATTCATTTTTATGTTCAAAGTCCATTTGTCATGCAGAATGGAATTTGTCATGAGCATTGTGATGGTTCCATTGTTTTCAGGTCACTCCTACTCACTTGGGGTACGTTTTAAGAACAATAATTCATGGCAATGCATATTTTTAAAGAAAAATAGCTGGATGCTTTCTTATTTTTGTAAAAATCATCATTGACTTTATTTTTTAAGGGCACATTTTTCCCCAAGTAATTCAGTTGGTATTAGCAATTCCTTTTGTAGTTTACAGGGCCAGAAAAGCAGTGCTTACTCATAAGCAATGATTATTGATCTATGGTAAAGGTCTCTGTCTACAGACAGTACCTCTGGATAATTAAATTTAAAACAACTGAGTCTACCAACTGGCTTACTCATTTCTTAATGGGAGCGATTCAAAGTCATGCATCATGGCAAAGGTTTTATTATTTCAGCAGCAGAATGTTTTATTTAGTTTAGTGAGAAGACGACTTAGACACAGTGACTAGTGACAATATGTTTTGTGGAAGGAAGGAAGAGCTGTGTAAGTTATATACCCTACTTGTGTAACACTCAACTATTTCTATTTTGTGAGATGGAGAAAAGGGCATTTGTAACACCAGTTAATAGAAAAGATATTAGGAGTTTATAGGGGTTGCACCATCTTGTAATCAGAAAAATAGCATAAGAAAGAAGGCCTTTGATTAAATTTCACCCTCACTGTCTGAAACCTTAGTAGACAGTAGGCTTCAATGCTCTTTTAATTTTTTTGACAGATGTTAATGCTCTCTCTCTGTCTCTGTCTGTCTCTGTCTCTGTCTCTCTCTCTCTCTCTCTCTCTCTCTCTCTCTCTCTCTCTCTCTCTGTGTGTGTGTGTGTGTGTGTGTGTGTGTGTGTGTGTGTGTGTGGCATGAGCATCCACTTGTGTGTGCAGAGGTCAATAGTTGGCATGTGTGCCTTGCCTCATCCCTCTCCACCTTAGTTTTGAGACATGGAATCTCACGAAACATTGAACTCAACCATTCAATAAGATGAGCTGGCCCTGGAGGCTCAGATGCTCTATTGTTGACTCCTCAACACCAGCACTACAGATGTGCCCCCATGCTTGGATTTTTACATGGGCTCAGGGGGTTTGAACTCAGATTCTCATGCTTGGCAGTAAGCACTACGTGGCCATCTGAGATTATTTTCCTCTTTTTGTTCTTAACGGAGGACAGTCTTAACACTATTTAGTACTGGCAGTTGAAGAGTTGCACAAAGCAAATACCAGTGTTGAAGGTAGCACGGAACTTGGAGATAACATTTATTGGGGGTTCCCAGATGAACTTAACTTAGAAGAAGAGCATGTGAGTGAATGGAACACATAAGCATATGGAGGCAGAATGAACAGAATATGGTGCTGATAAGATTCTGTCACATGAATATGGTTTTACTGAAGTACCAGACACTGGGTTACAATCACCTGTTTGTAACATAAGTTTTGGCATTCCAATATGATTTGAGATTGTTTATATTTCATAAATTCTATACAAACAAATGGAAAATCAAAGAACTGAGTGACTTGCTGAGGTCAATAGCAAGTTGGGGGTGGATGGAATAAAGTGTGATGCTAAGTCCATTTGTACATAGAGACACTGCTATTATCATTCAGGCCTGGGAGCCTTTTGGTGAAGATGTTAGCAGAGGCTGGGGACTCCCCACCAATATGCTATCTACTCTAACATTGGTGTCTGCAGAAACAATAAGAATAACACTTTTTTACTGCTAAAGCTTCCTGTACTTTTGAAGAGCAGACCTCAACCAGGAAACATGAAATTGGGGATGATTATCCTCATGGCTCTGCCTGCCATGTCCGGTAAATAAGGTCTGCTAAATAATGCATCACTTGAAGGACAGAAGTCTAATGTCTCTGTGCCGTTTTTTCTTATTACTTTTTAGTCTGGTTGCTTCATAACTATATTTGTTTTAAGAACAAAAGGAATTTATGGACACATTCTCAATCATAGACATGGACATGGACATACACACAAAACTTAAAGATAAATTAAAATATTTTTGAACGGGTGAAAATGCCATCATTATCCAATGTCAAGAATGTGCTTTATAGATTGATTTGCTTTTCTGGTGAAGCATTGTACTTTGCTGTTTTTCTCCTTTTATCAACTATCGATGGTTTTCCAGTACAATATAATCTGAATACAGTTTTCTCTCACTCTTCTCTTCCCACTTCCTCCCCACTTCCTCTCTCATATGGATATATCCCCCCCCTTTCTGTCTCTCATGAGGAAGAACATGATTCTAAGACATAATAACAAAATAAAGTATAATAAGATAAAATGAAATTCATCATATTAAAGTTAGACAAGCTGGGAAACTGGAAATATAAAAGAGCTGCAAGAGAAACACAAGAATCAGAGACCCACTGAGTCACATACTCAGGAGTCAGACAAAAGTACTAACTGAAAGCCAGATATGTAGTGTTTGTGCAGAGGACCTGCTGCAGACCCAGGTAAGCCCCATAATTTCTGCTTCAGTCTCTGTGAGTGCATATGAGCTTTGCTCAGTTGTTTTAGAGGGCATCATTCTGCCCCGCTCTCTCTGCATCCTATTCCATGGGGTTCCCTGGACTCGGACTGGGGTGATTTGATAAAAGACATCTCATTTAGAGCTGTGTGTTCCAAGGACTTTGCCTGTTTCTGTCTGTCTCTCTCTGTCTCTGTTTCTGTCTTTCTGTCTCTCTCTGTCTGTTTCTCTCTCTCTCTCATGCATGTGTGCTTACATAATGCTTGGCTATGTGTCTCTGTGCTCCATATGCTATACAAGGAAGCCTCTCTGATGATGGCTGAATAAGGTGCCAGTCTATGAATATAACAGAATATCATTAGGAACCTTTTAATTGTTACTTTTTTTTTTTTAGATCAGTAATGTTTGGTTTTTCCCTAGGACTCTGGGCTATGTAGACTCTGGTGCTTGGTAACCCAAGCAGTGTCAGGCACTGGTTAGAGCTCATCTAATTGGCCATAAATAAAATCAGACATCAATTAGTTACCACTATAAGGTTTGTATCACCATTGCCCTAATGTATTCTGCAGGCAGCATAGATTGTTGATCAAAGGGTTAATGCTTGTATTGGTGTCTACTTTTCTCTTTGGGTAAACTGCAGAGTACCTTTCAATGTGATAGACACTAGAACATTGGACCAAATATTCTGTGTAGGCACCAACTGACCTCCCCAGGTTCAATGAGTTGTATTGGTGTCATCTTCAGCAAAGGGGCCTTGCTGTCAATTTGTAGAGAGCTACCTATTGTCTTGGCAATAGTATGATACCCATAATTTTCAATTAGGACTTCAATGCCCACACTTAACAAGTCGAGAGTTTTAGCTTCACATAATAGCTAATACTGCTAGATTTTTTTTTGTTTACAGAGGAGAGTGTAGAGCATGACTTATGAGAGGTTCAGCTTTTCTGAATGTAATTCATTCACCACTCCTCAAATTATTCCAGGCTCATGTCTGGTCTTAGTATTGATCAGATACATCACTGAAATCTCTTTGCCTCTTCCCTTTTGAATCTCAGTGAATGTCTCAGGACTCTGTGGCTCCATCACTAACTGTTCTGTCTTCTCTGAAGTCCTTGTCTTCTGATTTTACCATTCCTGAAAATGTGGTTTTGATCCTTGATTATACTTAGGCCTTGGGAAAGATGGAAAGCAAATGCATGTATCTAATCTGACATCTTGACTTAAAAATACTGATTTTCATAACTGCTTCACCTTATAAAAATAATTGCTCATGTATTTCAACTGATTTAGTTATCAGCATCATGATGATAAATACTAGTAGCAATAATAAAACTCTAGTAACCTTTATTTAAAATTATTTTTCTCGTCTTTTATTTTTAATGTCATATATTAATTAGGAAAAATCTGTTTCTCTTAATATTTAAAGAAAACAATATATTGTTTCATATAAATATTAACTCTAGGAATGTAGAATATATTTTTAACAGATTATCTGTTTCTATATATGTGTCTAAGAAGAAAGTTTAAGAGAGCAGAAAGACACAGTGGTAGGAGGAGAGAGATAAGGCAATGACTTTTTCTTGGGAAAAATAATGTCAAATATGTGACAAATCTTGAAAGAAACACACTAAGAGATTTTTATTCCCATGAGAATTGTGGAGTTGAAACTTTGTAGACGAATTCTCATCCAAATGACAAAAGAAATCAAAGAATGCTAAGTTCTATCAATATTATCTTTGAACAAGTTTATTTAGCAATAAAAGTTTGTGTGTGTGTGTGTGTATGTGTGTGTATGAGTGTGTGTGTTCAGGCATTGAGCTGCATATCTATGGGCCTTTGAGCATTTCTTTCTATCTCTCTGGATGATTCTAATGGGACAATTTCTCTTTTAAACACCCATTGGATTAGAGTGGCCCCATGAGGATTGGCTTGAACACCTTTCCTTTGAGGCCCATGCACTGAGTTACATAGGTAAAGCTCCTGTTATAGTAGTTTTCAACCTATGGAAACTCAACTCCTTTGGCAAACTTCTATCTCCAAAATTATTTATATTACAATCTATAACAATAGCAAAGTTATGTTTATGAAGTAGCAATGAAAATAATGTTCTGGTTTTGGGTCATTACAAAATGAGAAACTAAATTAAAGGGTCTCAGCATTAGGAAGGTTGAGGACTATTACAGTTATGACAGTCCAAGGCAACATTTTTATGGGTTTTAGGGACTGGTATGTCAATATCTTTGGGAACCATTATTGTGGCAGGCACATCATGGTTGCCAACACAAAAGTTTGAGGTATTGCTCTCCTGCACTGTACCCCATCTGTGACTATATGATCAGGTATATTTTCTCTCTTCTATATTTATTACCCCCTTTTATTTTATGCTTTTATGTTACTGTGTGGTTTAATACATTTTTAATCATACTCTATGTTTTTCTCTTTCACATTTTCTTTGTAATCCACATTAGTTGGCATTTGGAAGATGTTTTGAACTTCCTTTTATCCTCTTGTTCTTTTCTCTGTAATTGAATTTGTTTAATCACTTTCCTTTGAGCCCACTTGAGCTCTGTTTTGTTTTAACCAAGAATTGACCAATGTCTTTTTTTGTCCTTTCCCCACTTCCCTTTTAACCTTCACTATCATCTAGAATTCTTATCTCTTTAGACAGACATTGTTTAACTTCTGTGGTTCTTTCAGCCTTGACTGTGCAGTCAATAGTTTGGTGAGCAGAGAAGCTGCAATATTATACATAGCAGAACAAAACCATTGGTGCTGAGAATCACAGACATTCTTGGTGAGGTCCACCTGAGGAGGCTCTGTGCTCTACAATGCAACTTTACCTCTTCTGAGCCTCCACTAACACCTCATCGGGAAGCCTTGAAACCAGAAAGGTACACAATCAGTAATTATACCCATGTAAGCTCAAAGATGCTTTCAATAACAATTCTTTAAATGAAATTTAAAATAATCTAGATGATCCAGTATAAATGAAGTCTTTTTGTGTCAATTTTATGACAAAATTCGGTTACTAATAACTAACTATTCAAAATATAAGTCATCTAAATCACTGCTTTCTCGTATTATGTGTATATTTTATGATTCTAACAAAAGGTGTATTGTATCAAAATTTTAAGAGCATTATTACAGAATTTTCACTTAGCAAACTTGCAGAAAATAAGCTTATTGATAATAAGAAGATAATGAGGTTTATAATGGGTTATATTTTTGTATAGCTCCAGTTCTTCACTTTTTAGGCCAAATACCTAAATAATAATGTGTTCACAATACAGTATAGTACGTTTTCTTTTCAAAGAATGTGTGTGTGTGTGTGTGTGTGTGTGTGTGTAAAAGATGGCATTTAGCTTTTGAATTTTTCAGTATTCATTCATCATACACACATTTACTGAGCATATATAAAATTAAATGAAATATAGATACTATTTTAGGCATGCTAGATACATTGGGGAATAAAATAAATAGTTCTTCTGAAAGAGACCATACCGTAGACTAGGTAGTATCACAAACTGATAAATATGTAGTATTTCAGCTGGCAATAAATATGATAGGAGGCTAGACTGATGCAGGGGAGTTGTTTGAATTGTTAAGAAGCTTTCTTCGAGGTGACATTTCATCAGAGATATGACTTAAGCAGGAAGCTGATATTTAAAGGATGAGTCAACTACTGTTAACAGCTTGCTATCACTTAGGTTCCTGTGTGGGAACTCAATTTAGATAGTCAGACAAAGCCCTTTTGTCGGTTGATGTGACAAACTGGTTTGGTTTTAGTTTAAGTTCTTGTGCATAGCCAAAAGTAACTAGAAATTAGCACATTGTAGAGAACACAAACGTGCAGATTTGTTTTTCCAACTAGACTAAAGAAACAACATACAATGATCTATTAAAATAGAAGCTCTAAAAGTGGCATTAAATTGCCCACACCTAAGGAGTTAGGAGAATAAATGATTGTAGATCTACTTTGAAAAAGGAAGTTTTGTAAAAAAGTTAGCTCCTTGCAGTTTTATGGAGTTATACTGCCTATAAAACAATAAAACTTCATGACAATGGAGATATTCAATAAGCATCTTTTCCTTACTGACATTTTTAAAATGCTAATATTTATTTTTATTTTATTGAATATATTTTTCTAATATTCTGTACCCTGATTATGGCTTTCTCACCCTCTATTTTTCCCAATTCCTCCAGACTCCCCTCTCATCTGGATCTACTCCCTTTCTGTCTCTCATTAGAAAACAATGTCTTCTAAGGGATGATTATACTATGATATGATACAGTAAAATAAAAACTAACACATTGGAATAGGACTAAACAAAAGAAGGAAAAAAGACTAAGCAAAAGCACAAGAAAAGACGTAGAAGCAGCATGGACCCTCTTGTTTGCACACTCAGGAATTCCACAAAAACAGTAAACTGGAAGCCAGAATATATACACAAAGGACCTATAGCATAAATAGAGAGAGAAATATAAGTTATGTTAAATTTATTAAAACAATAATAATGATGATGATGATTATGATGAAAAGCCGTGATCCCCAACATTATGAGACAAGGAACCTCTAAAGATGTTATTGAGTTTATTTACTGTTGTTGATCTACTGTTGGGTATGCAGGCTAACCTTATGCGTTCTTTGTTTCCCTGGTGAGACTCCACTGAAGACTACATTCTTTTCTCAAATGGATATCAACGGGAAACATCTCAGTTCGGAACAGGGGCATGTGTCCACTTCTCCTTGCAGATCTAGAACACTATGTGGTGCTGACCGTTGCAGGCCTTTTGCATGCTGCCTCAGCTTATGTGAGTTCATATGTGTGACAATCTTACTGATTTACAGAGCCTTCTCTTCTTGGTATCTTCCATCCCCTCTGCATCTTATACTCTTCTGCAGTGTTCCCTAAGCCCTGAGATGATGGATTTGATGGAGACATCCATATCAGTACTCAGTGTTCCAAGATCTCCCACTCTGTATAATGTCTGGCTGTGGGTCTCAGTATTATTTCCCATCAGATACAGATGGCCTCATCTATGATGATAATTGAGTAAGGCTCTGACCTGCTTCCCTAGGTAGAGTTAAGATGTTTCTATATGATCACCCAGCCTCTATTCTTTGAATGTTCCAAGGACCAAAGACTCAATCTCTCCCGTAAAAGCTACCATGAATGAAGGAATGACTAATGCTTCCTTACAATCCAAATTACAGTGGAACCATTGCTCAGTAACAGTGTGTTTACCTAGCAAAAGCTAGGCCTCAGTTTTATTTCCAGCTCAAAACTTCTATGTACCTGTACAAGTAAGTTGTAACCTTACTGAATATTATTATGAATTTCAAAACACTGCACGCCAAGACCACTACATGCCTACTCTCATAAAAAGCACAGCTGTATCTCAGTTTGCTTAAGAATTAAAGTAGTATATTTACACAATGGAGTACTACTCAGCTATCAGAAACGACTTTATGAAATTCTTAAGAAAATGGATGCATCTAGAGAATATCATCCTGAGTGAGGTAACCCAGTCACAGAAGAACAGACATAATATGCAGTCACTGATAATTGGATACTAGTCCCAGAAAGCTCTGAATACCCAAGAAAACAACTCACAGACTATATGAAGCTCAAGAAAAACAAAGGCCAAAAAGTGAAAGCCTCAGTCCTTCTTAGGAAAAATATAAGTGTATAGCACCCTCTCAGAGTGTGGTACACCTAGACCTTAAATCATTAATAATCCAAGAGATAAGAATATAGCCTTGTGGCAATTTTTGGTATTCAAAAATCATTGTGTATTATCTATACACACCAAGAAAACTCAGACTTGTTTCCATGTTACATTCTGTTCTACATGTACTTTATGCTTATGGTAACTAGTAAGATTTCAACTCATACTATCAAACCTCTAAAAGAATTAAGTACTGACAAAAACATATTCATATACTGTTATGCCATAGTGCTTTTAAAATATGTATATGTATCCCTCTTTTTGTTAAATAAAGTTGTAAGAGAAAAAATTTAAAAAAAGAATTAAAGTCCTTTGACTCACCAGACCTAAATATACAGTTGTTTCTTTAAGTTGTATTTGCATCTTTACAATCCAAACGTTGTTAGCTGTAACAGTATTATTATGTGTTCTATATCCAAAATTGTGACGATTTATTAATCTCAGTAGGAAACAGCTTTCAAATTGGAGTGTTAATATTTTGTGTAGAGAAATGATAGATTAAATCCAATATTGAATACATTTGATTATAAACATGATTTATATTTTTAGCCCCTAGTGTCACAAGGACAATAAGATCATAAGTCAAACTGACATTTTTAACCCTTTCTATGCCCATGTTACCTATTTGTTCACATTTGCTTGATCATTACAGTCCAATGTAGCCCAAGTAAGGAAATCTGGTTAAGCTTTATGACCTTCAGAATGTTACCTTATTGGATTTGAGTCATTTTGCAAACTAAAGGTATTCTCTTGTGATATTTATATGCTTAAAATTCAAACCTTCCATTTTTCAAGTTTATATAGGCAATGATTTTTAAAGAAGTTCTCCAAAAAAAAATATCTGGGTAAATCTCCACCTCCCCTCTCCTCTCCTTTCCTTTCCCTCCCTTTCCCTCCCTTCCCCTTCCTTCCCATCACCTTCCCCCTTTCTCCCCTTTCCCTTATCTCCCCTCCCTTCTCTTCATTTTTACTTACTCACTTTATATCCCATTACTACTTCCCTCCTGGTCACACACTTTCCTGATCACCCTGCCCCATATCCCCTCTTTCCTTTCTGCTCTGTACAGGTGAGGCTTTCCTGGGTATTTCCCCACCCTGTCACATCAAGCCTTTGTGAGGATAGGCACATCCTCTTCCACTGAGAACAGATAAGGCAGCCCAGCTAGAAGAACATATCTCTTGGCTTTTTTTTTTTTTTTTTTTTTTTTTTTTTTTTTTTTTTTTTTGATTGGGGGACTTTTAAAGACTGCTTCTATTTCTTAAGGGGTTATGGGAATGTTTGGATGGTTTATATGATCCAGACTCAACTTTGGTACCTAGTATCTGTCTGAAAAATTGTCCATTTCATCCAGATTTTCCAGTTTTGTAGTAGGATCTGATAAGGGGTTTGTTTGTTTGTTTGTTGGATTTCCTCAGTTTGTGTTGTTTTGTTTTCCCTTTTTCATTTCTGATTTTGTTAGTTTAGATACTGTCTCTGTTCCCTCTGTCTAGTCTGGCTAAGTGTTTATCAATCTTGTTGATTTTCTCAAAGTATAACCTCCTGGTTTTGTTGACTATTTGAATAGATATTTTTGTTTCTACTTGGTTAATTTCTGCCACGAGTTTGATTATTTCCTGCCTTTTACTCCTCTTGGGTGTATTTGCTTCTTTTTCTTCTAGTCCTTTCAGATACGCTGTCAAGCTACTAGTGCATTCTTTCTCTGGTTTCTGGAGGAATAGCCATCCCTGACCTCAAGCTGTATTACATAGCAATAGTGATTTAAAAACTGTATGGTATTGATACAGAGGCAGCTAGGTCAGTGAAATAGAACTGAAGACCCAGCAATGAACCCACATACATATAATCACTTGATCTTTGACAAAGTAGTCAAAACCATCCAGTGGAAAAAAGACAACATTTTCAACAACAACAACAACAAAATGGTGCTGGTGCAACAGAGGTCAGCATGTAGAAATAATGCAAATCAATCCATTCTTATCTCATTATACAAAGCTCAAGTGCAAGTGGATTAAGAACTTCCACATACAACTAGGTACACTAAAACTAATAGAAGAGAAAGTCGGGAAGAGCTTTCGTGAAGAGGACACCAATGGCTTATGCTCCAAGATTAAGAATAGACAAATGGGACCTCCCTCATAAAATTGCAAAGCTTCTGTAAGACAAAGGACACTGTTATTAGGACAAAATGGCAACAAACACATTGGAAAAAGATCTCTAACAATCCTACATCCAATAGAAGGATAATATCTAAAATATACAAAGAATTCAAGAAGTTAGACTACAGAGAATTAAATAACCCTATTAAAATGGGGTACAGAGCTAGACAAAGATTTCTCAACTGGGGAACATCAAATAGCTGAGAAGCACCTAAAGAAATGTTCAACATCCATAGTCATCAGGAAATGCAAATTAAAACAACCCTGAGATTCCACCTCACACCAGTCAGAATGGCTAAGATCAAAAACTCAGGTGAGAGCAGATGCTGGTGAGGATGTGGAGAAAGAGGAACACTCCTCCACTGTTGGTGGGATTGCAAGCTGATACAACTACTCTGAAAATCAGTCAGGAGGTTGCTCAGCAAATTGGATTAGGACCCAGCCATACCACTCCTGGGCATATACCCTAAAGATGCTCTAACATATAACAAGGACACATGCTCCACTATGTTCATAGCAGCCTTATTTACAATAGCCAGAAGCTGGAAAGAATCCAATGTCCTTCAAGGGAGAAATGAATACAGAAATTGTGGTACATTTATACAATGGAGTACTACTCAGTTATTAAAAACAATGACTACATGAAATTCTTAGGCTAATGGATGGAATTAGAAAGTATCATCCTGAGTTAGTTAACCCAGTCACAAAAGAACACACAGGGTATGCACTCACTGATAAGTGGATCTTAGCTCAAAAGCTCAGAATACCCAAAAAACAGTTCACAGACCATATGACACTCAAGAAGAAGGAAGATCAAAGTGTGGATGCTTCAGTTCTTAGATAAGGGAATAAAATACTCAAGGGTGGAAATATAGAGACAAACTGTGCAGCAGAGACTGCCCCACCTGAGGATCCATCCCATATAAACCCAGACACTATTGTGAATGCCAACAAGTGCTTGCAGGCAGAAGCCTTTTAAAGCTGTGTCTTTAGAAGTTCTACCAGATCCTACCAAATACAGAGGTAGATACTTGCAACCAACCATTGAACTAAGTTTGGGATCCTCAGTGAAGCAGTTAGAGAAAGGACTGAAGGAACTGAAGGGGTTTTCAACCCATAGGAAGAACAACAATATCAACCTAAAGGACATATCCCCAGGGTTCCCAGGGAGTAAACCATCAAGGAAAGAGTTATTAAAATATTATTAAAATGTTAAAACCAGGCAAGTTTATTTTCTTGTGTTATTGGGGGGTGGATTTTTGTGTGTTTGTGAGGTATATTTTAGTTTGTTTAGATTGGTAAGTAAAATATTTTAGGCTTTTTTCAATTATAGAATTTTGGTCAAAACACCAACATCTTTGCACATAGATGATATGTAAATGAATGTGTTTCATTAGTTCCGTTAAAATGTTACTAACACTAATAAGACATGGGCTTGATGTGTTCTGTGGGTTATAGTTGCTGACCTCTGGCTTAGAGGACAAATGGCCGCTTACTGTTGAACCAATTTGATGAAAAATACACACGAGAGAGCAGGTTCATTTTAATGCTTCCCGTGTCCTGGATGCCTATTTTCCAGAAAACAGCTACTCCAATCAGGTAATGGAGTGTGCTTGTTATTTCCCTCCCTTGCTAAAGAATTTTGAGATGTATCTACTAAGTGAGATGTGTCAGTGTCAGATATAAATTTGGCAGAATAAAAATGATTTTTCTATTTCCTTATAAATAGTCTTTTTCTTTTATCAGATGATCGTGTGGCCAATCGTTTTTACCAACACATTTAGATGTACTTTGTGAATGGTCAGCTATCTAGTTGACAAGAATTAACATATTTAATGTTTAGTGGAGCCATGTCCTATAGGTAATGATGAACTTTGGTAAACACTCTCCAATAGAGTTCCATGAGCTCTCATTTAAATGATCCATTTTTGCATATTCATTGCTATAAGTACTGTAGTCTAAGCAGTGTTTATATAATTCAATGGACATGTCAATAGAAGTTTTAGTCTGTAGTTAACTTTGTATTATGAAAACCAACACACATCAAATCATTACTTTAAATACAGTATTAAATGTTATAATGGCTAAGTAGTCAGAGACTAAATTTTTGTGTATATGTGACTATCAAAGATCATCATCAAGCATCTTCCTTTATTGCTCCCCATCTTTATTTTGAAGGACAGGGCCTTTCATCAAATTGGAGCTCATAGATTAGTCTAGGATGGCTGCCAGTTAAACCCCAGGGATTCTCCAGTCTTGCTTTCCCAGAGCTGATATTACAAATGTGTGCACACTCAGGTATTATTGTGGGTGCTAGGTGTCTGAACTTAGGTCCTCCTCATACTTAGGAAGCGAGAACTTTACCAACTGAGTCATGGCTCTATGATTAATACCCCCCTTTCCAATTCCCATTTACTTTGGGATCTTGGGGCAAAGTCATCTTTTCTATATGAACAAAATAGCAAGTTCATCGCAAAGTATAAAGGTAGAGAATGACCAAACCAAGGGCAGGAGGAAAATGGCAGAGGTAAAGATGTAATCTTCCGTCTGCAGAGTATCCCAAACACCCAGGTGAAAGCATACCTTTCCAAGTTTGGAGGTCGAGTAGCAATTGGGACTGCTTCTGGACAGTCAGAGACCAAGGCTCTACCCCCCACACAACATGCACAATAAGTTTCTTGGAACAAAGAAGAACAATCCACGGAGGACACCTCCAATGGCAGATTTGGCTCAGGATAGCTGGGAGAATAGAAATGGAGATAATACTGTTAATATCTCTCCTGAGGCTGAGAGATGAAGCAGGGGGTAAAAAACTAAATACTGCTGATGGAAGGTCTCAGTGGATTCCCATGTTTAAATGGCCTTGACTCAAAAACCACACTCCTCTCTTCCAGGTGGCCTCTACCTGGTATCCCTCTACCCACTTTTCCTGGTCCACTACTTTGCTTTAAGATGGTGACAACAGCCAACCATCAGACTGAGCATAGGGACCCCAATGGAAGTGTTAAGGGAAGGACTGAAATAGCTGAAGGGGTTTGCAACACCATAGAAAGAACAATGTCAACCAACCAGACCCCCCTCTAATACTCCAGAGCTCCCAAGAACAAAACCGCCAACCAAAGAGTTCACATGGCTCCAGCTGCTTATGTAGCAGAGGATGGCATTGGCTGGCATCAATAAGAGGGGAGGCCCTTGGTCCTGTGAAGACTTGATGCCCTGATGTCCCAGAGTAGTTAAATGCTAGGGGGGTGAGGCAGGAGTGGATGGGTGGGGGAGCACCCTCATAGAAGCCAGTGGGAGGGTGGAATTTGCAGAGGGGAAACCTGGAAAGGGAATAACATTTGAAATGTAATTTTAAAAAAGAACATTACAAATGGAAGCTTGATAAAGATGCAAAAAGATGGTTGCTACTATCTGGGTTCTTAGAATTGAGCTGGTTCTAGACAAGATCAGGTTCCTAGGGAATATATTGAAGAGATATTATTTGGCCAATTTATAAAAAATTGGTACCAGAAGGAAATACAGCATAATAAGATTAATTTTCTAGTAAAAACATTTCCAAGATCCTAATTTCACTCTTTCCCTTCTATGAACTATACTGGGAGAAACAACTCAGGTGTAATATTAAAACTGACATCACAAGAATGAGGAAAAGGTTTACACTGTTGATAGCAATAGTGATGAATTTGATCCCACAGACTTAACTCGCTCTACTCTTTCTAAGATGCTCTTTGAATTCTGTCATTTTCTGTAAGTTCAAACAAAGGTCCTTCAGAAAGTTTGAAGGAATGGAAACAAAGTCAAAATAGATTTTCCTACATGACACTCAATTAGGAAAAGAGGAGACACTGTTTAGTATCTCCATTTCCTAACAGTTATCCTGATCACTTTCTGTAGGTAGCACTGTGCTTTATAATAGTAGACAAAGTGGAGTTGCTTCTGGAAACTATGACCGACACTTGCAGAGCATGAGAGAGCAACCTAGGCCCATAGGATTGAATCTGGCTAAGAGAGAAACAACTGTGAGCAGTCCCTACTTTGCCAGCAACCCTCCGGAAAGAAGCTAGCCTTTGCTCTGCTTGAGAATCTGCCCCAACCTCCACTGTCATTTGTACATGTACCTAACACATGACAATTTAGCAATTCGCTTTTGTGAGGTACTTGTCATAATGTGCTTCTACTCACTCTTCTGTGATGTTTACCTAAACAACTACTAATTATATTAAGCTTTAAAGAAAATGGAGAAATAACAGGGATGTATTGAATCAAATGGAAAAAGAGAAGAACTCAAAGTGCATACTCTAGAGACAACTTTCAACTACCATCATTTAAAAAAATATTTGTAGTGGATGAGGAAAGTAGTATTTTAATATTTAGCATCCAATTTTATCCTTCCATCATGAATTGTAGATAAACATTATTGCTTCTGTACCTTAAATTGTACTGCACAGAACTGATGAGATTAAGGTTTGACCTCGGTGCTGAGGCTTTTACTTAGTGCTTGAATGATAGCACATCGTCATGCTCTGGCTCTAAGTCATGACTAAGTAGGAAAACTTACAGATGCTAGTCAATGTGTTGCTCTGAGACCCGCTGCAGTAGTATCTTCCTTCCAGACATGCTGAATGTAAAATAAATTTTTCTTGGCACCATAGCACATTGGTATTTACAAAGCACAGTTCTAGACTCTTCTAAACTTCCTGGTCAGTAGTCTGAAGAGTCATAGAAACTGTTGAGCATCACAAAGGGGACTGGGAAGCAAGATAAACAGGAACTGCCACAATGCTCTCTGTAGACAAGGACGTCTCTACTACCGAAATCTATATTTTGATCTCAGTAAAGAGGCTTGACCAGGGCGTGATAATAAAATCCTATTTGGTGAGAATTTATCAATGAACAGGACTCAGGAGTCTATAAAACAACTGAGAACAGGTAGATGGAAAATCAAAGCTTACAGAATTTAAAGGATGACAATTACATTTTGTTATTTTTTTGAAACATAACTTTTTATTGATACTTTGGGAATTTCGCATCGTGCACTTCAGTTTAACTCATTTCCCAGTCCTTCCATATCTTTCCTCCATCCTCTTAACTTCATCCCTCAATTTAAAAAATATTTTCTTTAAAAGCAACAACAACAAAAAACCCACCTTACTGACCCTTCTAGGAAATGACCTTTATGAATGATAATGTTGTCTCATATCCATCATAGGAATCTCTTCTTCCCTGTACATGTATCATTCTGTGGCTCCGTTTTCCCCACCTTTTTATCACATTGCTTATCATAGTGGTATAGGAAGCTGAAGTATGGCATGCAGTATACCCTTTTGGGCAAACACTATTACTTGAAAATATTCATTGCAATAAGTCTGGTCAAGGCCTCTGGCTTTTGCGACACTACAAATACTGTATCTTCACTAGGATTCCTCTTTGATAATTCTGTTGTCTGACTGAATAATGGAGATCCTGCAGCTTTGGTTCAGCAGGATCATCCCTGTAATGTGCTCCAGCTGCTCATAAATGGAGTAGATGTTGGAGTGTGCCAGCTCAAGGTCTAGGATCTGGGCCTAGGCAGTAGCTGAGTTGGTTACTCATTCACCTCTCAGAGACATTTTGTTATTTTTCTATGCAAATATTGACCAAGACCTTGCCTACTTTGCTATTTACTTTAGAAGGCACAAGAATAGAGAAGTGTACAGGATAGAATATGAGAGCATAAGTTTGACTATAGCCATGCATGCTATGTATGTCTTGTTTGATGGTATATATTTGAGAGGTTTCCATATTTGGCAGTATTTTTATAGACTTTTTTAAAGTCCAGAGCATTTTGTGATTTAAGATTTTCTGAGTAGGAGTGCCCAATGTGTATTAGGAAACATTACTATAGAATAATAATTAACCTAATGGAAGCAATGCGTTCTATGAGCATCTGGGTTATATTTGTATCCTCTATCTTTGGAAGTGATATAATATACAAAGTTAAAAAGCACACACTTTTTTAAAGCCAAGAACTCTGTCTATATCCATTTGTATCAAGTTTTAACATCCAAGACTCCAAGGAAATCATTTGTTTCAAAGTGTGTATGTTTGAATTGAGAGATAGTTATCTAATTATTATTTTAAATTATGGCAATATCTCTACAATCTGTGGACAGTACAACATTAATAAAAGCAGGGAAAAAAATTAAAAGACCATGTGGCTAGTTTACATTATTGTAGGCAATTTACATCTCGTGCTTTCTACTTGTTTCTAAATCTGTGTGCTTTGTTGCTTTTAATGTAACACATTTAAAAAATAAGGCAAAATGTCTGGACATATTTTAAAAGTAGCACAGAGACATTTAAGTGGGTAAAAATCTCATTATAAATGTGAAAATGTAAAAAAATAAAGCAATTCTGTACAATATTTGTAAAGCATTCTGAAATTCATGATTTTAACTTAACAGATAAAAATATTAAGATGCTGAAACCCAGAAATACCAAAGCTGGTGTTAATAACCATGTTTTCTGGGTGATAACATAATTATCAAGAAAAATGTACAAACTTTAAGACTTCAAATGAATTCCTGAAAGACAGATCCAAATATAGAAACATGCCAAATTACAAAGGCAATAAGGGAGGTGTGAGGATGCAATTTGAGGTCATGCCACAATAAAATTACTCTCCCTTATATTGCACATGGATCTCCTGACAGGTTTGAAAGCCTGAACCAAATGTGCATAGTAAAAATTAGAACACGTGTCAGTCTCGGTGCTCATTGTCCTCTGTGGGTTTTAAAATGAAGTATTTATTCGGGGGCTTTGCTTCCTCTGAGCTGTACCTTGTAAATGAAAAGTACAGCATGTGCATCTTCCATGCTGAGAAATAAACAGCAAGTTCACCCTCTGTAAACAGTAATTCAATATGCTGAGCAAGAGTTACAGATGCATCCGTTTAGATAAACAGAGGCCTTATTAATAATTAGTCCCTGTGCAAGAACTCTGGCGATCAATAAATACTACACACAAAAGTTTTTTCTGTTACCAGTATACTTGCTTCCAAGCCCAGGGCAGTGTCTGACACACAGGAGGAGGCCAGTTGAGGTTTCTGAGTAAGTGAATCAGAAGACATTCTGCAGGATAGGAAAGAGGAACTTACAGTGGCTCCTGATTTAGTTCTTTCCGCAGTGCATAGAATTGCTACAAGTCAGGTCATGTAGCTCGGTCCAGGTCAATTCGGAAAGTCAGGAAGGAGAGGCCAAGGCCTGACCTTGTGGCTTTGCCAGCCGAACCGCTATTCTAGCTTTGTTTCCTTCTTCGGAGAAGCAGATGTGCCTGCCTGATAGGGCAGGTGCCTGAAAGCCCTTATGGTCTGGAGGAGGTAACATCCTGGTCTCTCGTGCTTCCTGGGTGATTCATTAACCAGCCAAGAGTACAAGATCAGTAAGTCACTTCCAGAAGCTCAGCCCCATAACTGCTCTTGTGATAATGGGTTCAAGATTCAGAGAAAGCAACAGTTCATGGCAAATTATTAAAAGCCATAACCATGATATATAACATTTTTTGGAATGTTAAAATGATGCTTTTCGGAAGCCTTATTAGTCTATTCCTTTTAGTTGCACCTGAACATACTGGGTCAATTTGTCATTGTAGTAAAAGATTTATCACATATGAATCAAGCAGAGGCACTGCAGATCTTAATTCCTCCCGTCTCAGAGAAAAATCTTTGTCTTTTAATCCAAATTCTATGTAGTCCTGCTTCCTTGAGGGTCACTGCAGAACCTATTATCCAACTGCACCTGTAGCTCCAAAATTGTTTTCTGCACTGTTATTGCATGTTAGTCTCTGCCTTGGTAAAAGCTTGTCTAATATCCATTCCCCTTTACAGATAAATGTTTGATGAACAGCTCATATATCATCTCTGTCTATTCTTCATCCCTCTGCCAAGGACCTTCTGTATTATCACTCTTTCACATCTCTTTTTCTCCAATTTACAGGAGCCATCACCTCCAAAGTCATAAGCTGAGTAGTCCTTACTGCATTTAAATTCTGCAAGCTTTGAAGCCAAATGCCTCTGCTGCTGCTGCTTCTTTTAAAAGAAATTATGTATTTATTTATTTTTTTTTATGAACGCTGACATTTTGCCCGCATGCCTGCCTCAGTGAAAGAGTACCAGATCCTCTGGAACTGGAGTTACAGACAGTTATAAGCTGCAGTGTGGGTGCTAGGAATTGAACCCTGGTCCTTTAAGGAAGAGAAGCAGTGCTCTTAACCATTAAACAATCTCTCAAGCCTGCAAATGCTTCTGCTTTCTGGCAAACTTTGATCAAACTATGCTCTCCCACAGCTCCTTTTTGATTTCTACTTGTATCTCTCTAAATACTATGTTGTGGTCTTCCCTGCAAGCATTGAATTTCTCATCTGCTTTGTAAGCACCTTTCCATCACCGCTCTCCTCTCCTGTTGGAAATGCATTTCACCCTGTCAGTGACTGAAGCTTCAACACTACACCCAGCCTTCACCATTTGGAGCATGACAACATTATTGTAAAAATACAAGGGAAAGAATGTAAGAGGAAATTCACATTTTAGCCTTTGTGAAAAGAAAAATACCAATGGGTACAGTACCCCAAGGCACCGATCACTGCTGAACACTTAACATTTAAAAAGTCTCTCACTCACTGCTTTACTCTAGTCTTGTTTCCCCCCCTTTCTTTCCTGGTTTCTGTTCAGTTGTATAATCTGTTTTGTGTTGGTTTCTGCTTTATCCCTTTATTCATCATTTTAGAATTCCGCTATAGTTTTCATTTTGCCTTTAGTGTTTTTGAAATTACGAGGCTTATCTATATGTCTAAATGGAGTGATGAATGAACATTTTAGTCACATACTTTGACTTCTTTGTGTCCTCAGTGCAACAGTCACTGCCACTTTTTAAGTAAAATGCTATAACATTTACCATTACCTTTTATGTTGTCTTTAACCTTGACATGCTCCTTAGAAAAGATGGTGTAAGGAACAGAAAGCTTATGCATCTTTCTGAATTTCTGTGGAATTCTGTCTCTGCATGTGATGCGATTTGAGGTGCGGCATTCTGCGGTGGATTTGGTTGAGGTTGTGATAGTTTTTAAATAAATAGCAACTAGGAGGTAGTGACATAGTTCCATAGGTAAAAGTGCTTGCTGGACAAGCCTGAAAATTTCAGTTTGATCCCTGGAATTCACGGTGGAAAAAGAGAACTCATGCCAAAGCTGTCTTTTTATCTCCAAGAGTATACTACTGTTGCTGGCATGCAGCCTGCACTTACAAACACACACACACACACACACACACACACACACACACACACAATTATATAATTTGTTGGTCAGTCAGGATTCTACAAATTTAACTCAGAGCAGCATATACCAAGGGGAGAATTTGCTGTCTTTAAATTTGAAAGGTTGATTAGATGGGCCAAATGCATGAGAAGCTATTCAGCTGTAAGTAGGAGAACACTCCAGCCTCTCAGGAGATTAATCAGCCTCAAAATTGCAATGTAATAGAAGTCAAAGTTCAGCATGTAAGAGAATCTATATATAGGCTGTGAGGATCCACCCTGCTCTGTGTGTGCTTTTGGCACTACTCTCAGTCTGGTGGCATAAGGGGATGGGTTAGTTTCAGATAACCATATTGAGATGTAATAATGAACACAGGAAGATGTGCAACTCATTCCTTTCTAATGTATTTTTTTCTTACAAGGTGAGTTCAGGAAGTGCCCCTTTGGCAGCAGCTGGGTAATAGAGTGACAAGGAATACTTGTTGTCATCTCTTCTACCTGTTTGCTTTTTTGAGCCTTTCCATATACCTTGAGAGTAAGTCTCCATCAGGGAGTGACCTCTGCTGCCTAAAGTACAGATAAGTCTGTCTTGAGCTTTAGCAGTTACATTGACACCAGGGAAGCCCAGCAAAATGGAAGCATCGGCTTCTGAAAGCTTGTTCCCTTATGCATCCCAGTGTTCCAGATTGCAGACCACCTGGCTTCTTTATTGAGCACTGAATTTTACCTGTGTCCTATTTAAAGCTATTATTGTGTTTGATGTGTGGCTCTGTTCTTAAATGTCAAACAACTAGCCTTAGCCTGAAGTGCATTTAAAGCATGATTGGCACCTTGAATGATGTAACCATCATTTTAAAATGATGCCCTTTCTTGGAAGCTAAGACAGATAATGTGCCCTTGACCACAGGGGAACATTGACTAGCCAGGCATCAGAAATATGGAAGAAAAATGGAAGGGCAAGTGACTACTGACTGAGACTTTTGATAAAGTTGGTTTTCCCAGGGGATGATAAAGATATTCAGGGCTCAAAAATATTCCAAGTCAGGATGTCTAGAAGCAAGTTTAGTGGACAAATCTTTATAAACAAAGCTTAGTCAACAACTGATTGATAAAATGTTATATGTCTGTGATAATAATCCAACTGCCACACATGTATCACTCTATTAATTCCTTCATCCTAATATGTAAATGGCCAGAAGCTTCTTGTATTTGCTAAAAATACTTTAGGTAAATATTATTGTCACTTTGAATAAAGAGTGTTGAGAAAGCCATCTCAGTGTTATATATTTGGGTGTGGGTAATGGTGTGAGAAAATTTGCTTGACTGAGTTGAAATTAAAATAGCATGCATTTATCGCAACAGGATCCAATCCAATAAACAAGCATGTATGTGGGCTTTCTTGTTAATGTCATATGGGTGATGACCCAAGAAGTTTCACTTCCCTTAACATACTGTGGCTCTTTTAGAAGATAGGGTTCAGCACTTTTATTTCAAACTGCCTTGGGTCAAGCACTTTGTAGCATGCAGTAGCCATCTGAGAAAAGCAAACCTTGGTTTCAGAGATGGCTCATTAATTAGTAGGGCATACTGCTCTTCCAGAGGACATGAGTTCAGCTCCCAGTACTCATATAAGGTAGTTTATAACTGCCTCTAACTCTAGCTCCAAAAAGTCTAACAGCCTCTTCTAACCTTCACTGACATTTACATGCACATACAGAAGACATGCATTTTTTCTTGTTTAAATAGATCTTCAAAGTGATATGTTCAAGGGAAACAGTAATTCTGTTACCATTAAATACATAGAATTATATAGAATTCAATGGCAAATACTATCCATGTAACTGGATGGTAAATAAGCAACTGGATTTAATGAAAATGTTTCATAGGTGCTGAAGGAGACATTCTGAGGCTCGTAAGATCTATGGAAGGCCATGTTAAAGACAAGGGAGGAGATGTATTTTTAGGTATGAAGCCAAAACAATATAGAACTTAATGCTGTTTAACATAAGTTAATTGAATCAGAACATATGAGTTGGAATATAATGATAAGAAACTTGATACCAATATTCATGTTAATAAATCTTATTATAGATTAAATAAATTGTTGGCAAAATATATAAACAGCATGAAATTGTTTGGGTTACTTTTAATTTTTATAGAATTACAGGATAATAATAATTGGTAGGATTAATATATGTCAATTAAATGAAATTTCCCCCTTTGTCTTGTGGTTTAATGAAATCTCTTCTTCTCATGGGTGAACTGAGTAATTATGCATTCCTGAATGGAAAAAAAATGTTCTCATTGAAATGTTATTGTGTTCAGACTGTCTTAATTAGGGTTTCTATTGCTTTGAAGAGACACAATGACCATAGCAACTCTTATTAAACAAACAAACAAACAAAAAAAACACCTTTTATTGGAAGCTGGCTCAAAGTTTCAGAAATTAGGAAATTGCTGTCATGTCAGGAAGCATGGCAGACATGATACTGGAAAGGTACCTGAGAGGCCCACATCATGAGCTGAAAGCAGCAGGAGGCTGTGTACCACATTGGGTGGAGCTTGAGGATATCAAACCTCAAAGCCCTTCCCACACTTGTTCCAGCAATGCTACACCTACTCAAACCAGGCTATACCCCCTAGTAATGCCATTTCCCATGGGCCAAACATTCAAACACAAATGACTCTATGGGGACCATTCCTATTTAAATTACCACGTTAACATCACTAATTTAGTGAGGTTCTTTGATTTAGATAAGATGGGATTAAAACTACCTTTCATATTCCAACAAGTATTTATAGATGTTATAGCCTTCCTATGAGTAAGTTTATATTTTATTGGCCAGTTGAAAGATCATTCTTAGGCATTTATTTTAAGCAACCCTCTCAAATCATCTATCACTTGATTTCAGATTTCCCATGGGTTCTGGACTGTTTTATACTGGGGTATGATTAATTAAGAAAGCTAGAATGCAAAGCTGAGGTATCCCTCATTAAGTACTCTTGTCTCCACTGCCTTTTGTATTGTCTTTAAATTAGTACTGAAGTTTGTACTGCTTCTCCTGAATGCACTCATGTTTTCCTACATGGTACAGGTTTACTATGACCATTGCTTTATTTGCCTTTGTTAACAGTGCTGTTTTCAGTTTCCCAGGCAGCAAATATCTCTTTCCAAATTACAATCTGCTATCCAAATGTCAATATTGTCTCTCTTTCATTATTATTATTGTTTGTGTGGGAAAACCGTTAGATTCTGTAGTTCACCGAGTTATACCCAACTGTCTATTTGCTATAAAAGATGAGAACAGTATCCCTTGTAGACATTCATCCCATACATTTAGGAAGACTTTTATATTATTCGTATCTTGACTGGTTTAAATATGATGCTCCTAAGGCCCAAGTTTAATGTTGGCTACAACATTTTCACCCACATTTTATCTGCTTACTGTACTGATGTCATTTTAGTTTGAACCAACCGAGAATTGAGAATGAGTATAAATCAACACCCAGATGAGAACAGAAGTTATAGCATAGAAGTAGGTCCTGAAACATAGTTGATCTTTTTTACAACAAACATGCCAGTTCTCCATTAGTGAGAACACAGTTGTATGAAGCATCATATAATTAATTGTACAGTTGTGCATTGTGTGTGTTTGTGTGTGTGTGTAGAACTGATCTATTTCTACATTAGCATTGTCAGTAAAATATACCTATATTGTGTGTTGAGTTTTAAATTTACTTTACGCTTGTCTGTGTTATTTTACTGCAGTGCTTATCCAAACATTTCCAGAAAAAGAAAGGTGAGGATTGATTTGTCAGTGCCTGAGGCCCTTCCCAACTTGTGGCTGAAACCCATGTTTGACAGTGAGTTGTTTAGGCCTCGAAAGGAATTTTCCCACAGAAAGGATGTTCTAACTGGCAGGCTCCCAGGACCGCCCACAAATCCATTTAACCATAACAGAGCTGACCAGAAGCACTGTCAGGGCGAGCATTAGTTTCCAAGTGGGAAGTCAGCCTAGTATTAATAGCACAGTTCCAGCTGAACTGCAGGCCCAGTGGACTTCTGATGGGCCGGCCTGGGAACCAAGGCAGTCCTTGTAACACTTATGGGAAATGGAATCCTTGGTGAGAATGGTGGGAAGATAGTCCGGCAGTGGCAGAGAAACATGACTTCCCATTTTTTCATTTTCCTTCTAATCATTACCAACTCCAGTATCCAGTGAGAAGAGACCAGGGTGACTCCTAGGGGAACACTTTACTCAACTTGAAATCTAGAGAAAGCCTGCTGTGTTGCTGATCTGATTGTGTCGGATTGACTGTCCCATGTACAGAATATTTGTAAGTTGGGTGTCTCTATGTCACCTGTATTTAAGCATGTGACATAGATATTTATAATATTGGCTTTTTGTTTAGGCAAAAAACAAATATTAGAATTTAGGTCTGGTGTTGTTTTAGATTTTTAAAACTTATTTTGAATCATTGCGGCTTAAATTGCTCATGTGCTTCGTTAATGGTTTTAAACTATTATATTGATGCAAGTGGAAAGGATATGCACAGCTGCTACAAAAGGTTCCGTTCTCTCTAAGGAGGAGGTACTTAGAAAAGTGGGTGGTGTTTTGCCTCTCTAAAACACACACATTCTCTCTGCCTCTCTGTCTCTGTCTCTGTCTCTCTGTCTCTCTCTCTGAGGTGTGTTGTTCACACCAAGATATGATTTTAGAAATTTAAAACTGCATTGGCAATGGGAGGACAATGTTTCACCTGTTTATTTAGAAATATTTAAACAATGTATAAAGGAGTATGAAAAAGAAAACATTTTTTTTTTCTTTTCAAGGAGCTCTTCATTTTAAATTTGACCTTAGTGGTCCTGGGGACTCACATATGCTAGCCAAGTATTTTTTCACTGTGCTATATCCCCAGCCTCAATAGGTCATCGACGTATATGTAAAATTCTATAAAAATTAATTTTAAATTGAAAACTAGTAAATTATTTTGATACTAATTACAATCGAATTCCCCTGTAAGATAAGTTGTCTTTTAGACTGTATAAATATTAAATATTTTCCTTTTTTCCATGAGTTATGCATTGTGAAGTTCATGCTGTGCCTGGAAATAAAATGCAGGAATTTATAAAAGAGTGCTGAATTAAAAATATACAACACCTTAAGTGCCAAATTGTTGAGAGGTCTCTCCGTGTTTCTAAATTACACATTTCTTTTTCTAGGATTTTATTTTAGGACATAGTCATAAACACTAAAGAATCATTTCAGCATGAAATGAAATTTGTCTTTCAATGACTTCATTTCTTCAGCTCTGCCTCCCATGCCACTTTTTAACCTTCATGTCATCCTTATTCTACAAAAAGAAGCATGACTACTAGGAGTTCTACATGGATCTATAGCCAATGGTCGACAAAAAATATCATGCCATTTGATATATTCTTCCTAAATATCTTCTCTAGAGGAGGCAGTGGAGGGTTGAAAGTACTGAAATCACCACCCAGGCTTCCTAGGCTTGTTGTTTCATTCGTTCATCAAATGATGAATTTTGTTCCTATGCTGAGCCAGGCCAGTGAGCTTTGTCAGGCTCTTCTCTACAGCTTTCTGTGACATGAATTCTGGTCAAGAAACTTCCAGAAGAAACTGATACAGAATCTTTGATTTCAACCAAGCATTTATTTTTCTATCCCATGACTTGGTGTCTTTACTTTTTCCATGGTCTCAAAAGGGGTAAGGTTATAGTTCTCATTTATATTCATATTTTCCTCTTTGTGCTTCAAAAATATCATGGTTGAAATGGTTCTACATGAGGTGACCTGTGAACTCAAACCACTATATGTCATTTCTGTGAAAAAAAATGAATGTGGACTCTCCACTGATGAACCATGTTTACACACTTTCAGAATTAAGAAGTAACTGAGTTAGAAAATCTGAGCAAAATTCATGTATAGCTTAATGTGGCTACATCTGGCAATCTCCAAGATATTGGCCAATGATTGGGGGTAAAAATTATGTCAGGCCCAAGGGCAACATGAAATAAGATACCAGTTAATGATGACATTATCTTCAATCATATATGAAAAATGCTATTTTTATTTAGTAGGAAGATAAGCTAATGGTCACAAATATTAGCTATTTTATTCACAAAAAATGATAGTTCATAGAGTGCCCATACTACATTGTTTGTTATATTATTCTGAGGGTCAGGTCTTTATTAGAGGATTGCAGTTAATTTAACATGTGTTTACTGCATCATCTCTGAGTAGAACTCATCAATACTACAATCAACACAGTGTCATAAAGTCAGGTATCAATTTCTTCTTGGAGCTTTTAGGCCAAGTGAAGTAGAAGTGAGGAAACAGTTTTCTTGGCATCTCAAATTCTAGCAAGTATTATTTCCTATTTCTCTTTAATGATCTGAATGTTGTGAGTATTTCTGTTTCACTCCTATTTTCAGTGATGCTGTTGTGAACAATAAGTACTTTGTACATATATAAGCTTCCAAGAGAAACATGAACTTGAATTGAACTGCAGTAGCTGCTCTACCACAGTTTAAAAAAATATGATTATGGTTACCTTAGCAACCATAGCTCTTCACTTATTTTGTTTTATTACTTACTGTTTTCTTATTTTAGTATTATTTGGAGGAGAAACAAAGGAGAAATATCATTAAAGTATCACGTTCAAATTATGATGCATTGAGGAAGCTGGGAATGATACAATTTTATATAGTTATAAAACCATCTCCTTTTCTTAAAATTTCCTGAAATGCTGGAACATTCAGATGTAAAAAGTAAAGTAATAATAGGGTATTACTAAATCAATGTCTAAATATCCTGGCTCTCCATAGAGCTAATTAGTTTTAAAAGACTAAAGAAAAAATATTTCTTCATATTTTCTTACACATAAAATATTGACTTTTCTTTAAAAGGGGAAGATTTGGGTTCAGTAATTTTTAAAGTAATTTTACTTAAAACAGTTATTTAGTACAAATATGTATGCCAAAAGTGGGTTTATTCTAGGCAGGTTGATAGATTCTCAGCAATATTTGATTATTATTTTCTATGTTACTTGCTTTTCTCACCACTGGGACCAAAATACCTGATAGAAGCAACTTAAGAAAAAGATTATTTTGGCTCATGGTTTCAGAGCATCATAGTCCACCAGACCAAAGAGGGTATGTAGTGGAAGACACTCTATAGCCAGGGGAGTGTGAGGCAGCTGAATAGCATGCTAAGAAACTAGGAGTGACCCATTAAGTTGGGAATCTTCACTCTCTTCTATACCAGTTATCCTTAAGTTTGGCTTTCTCATTGTGTCCTAGATTTTCTGGATGCTATGAGTTAGGAGCTTTTTACATTTTCTTTGACTATTCTGTCAATGTTTTCTATATCTTCTGCCCCTGAGATTCTCTCTTATATCTCTTGTATTCTGTTGGTGATGCATGCATCTATGACTCCTGGTCTCTTTCCTAGGTTTTCTATTTTCAGGGTTGTCTTCCTTTGTGATTTCTTTATTGTTTCTATTCCCATTTTTAGATGCTGGGTGGATTTGTCCCAATCCTTCACCTGTTTGTTTGTGTTTTCCTGTAGTTCTTTAAGGGATTTTTGTGTTTCCTCTTTAAGGGCTTCTACTTGTTTACCTGTGTTCTCCTGTATTTATTTAAGGGAGTTATTTATTCACTTGTCTTTTTATTAAACACGCTCTGTATTTACATTTGAAATGTTATCCCCTTCCCCCACCATGCTTCCATCCCCCTTCCCCCTCCACTTTTCTTCACTAAGGTGCACTTGCTCCTAATCACATTCTCCATCATTTATGTACTTCTTAAAAGTCCTCTATCATCATTATGAGATGAGATTTTAAATCTAAATCTTGCATTTCCAGTGTGTTGGGGTAGGATTTGATTATTTCATTTATATCACCTCCATATATGATTTTATTTTAGGAATATCTACTGTATTGGGTTTCCATATTACCCCTAAGATGGCCCTTCTCCCATTTCAGCCACAGCCCTATCTATCTATAATTATCTGTTCTATTTTTCTTTCCTAGAAAGACTTATCTAACTCCCCTAGTCCCTTCTTCTATACCCAGTCTCTGTGGTTCTATGAATTGTAGCTTAGTTATTATTTTCTTTACAGCTAATATCCACATACACTTGAATTCATACTATATTTATCTTTATGGATCAGAACTACCTTCCTTGGGATGATTTTTTTCTAGGTCTATTTATTTGCCTGTAAAGTTTGTTATTACATGTTTAACTAATTAAATAATGCTCACCTGTGTAAGTAAATGTACCACAATTTTTCATTTATTCTTCTGTGGATGGACATCTAAGTTATTTGCACTTTCTGGCTATTATGATTAAGGCAGCAATAAACATTACTGAGCAAACATTTCTGTGGTAGGATAAGTATCCTTTGGCTATATGATCAAGAATGGCACAGCTGGATACTTCTAATTTAAAGCATGATGTTGACATATTAATAACACATGCTATATTAGGGTTTCTTTTAGATCACATTGGCTTTCATGTGATCAAAGTTAACATTAATTGGTTCTTACACTTTTTTTATTAAAAGCAAAGTATAGTGTAAATGTGTTTCTCTTTGAATGGTTATTACAGAAAACCCAAAAGCCTTTGTCACATTATCAAAAAATATTCTCTAATTCTTCTTACATATTAATGCATCAAATCTTTCAATAGGATGTTTATAATAAAATATTGGGAAGAATAATATTTTGACGGCTTTATGTACTAGAGGCAAGCGGTTATGGCCATGATATGTTAAATCGTTCAGAGAAACAGACTCAGAGTCAGTGAACTATATTGGATTAGCTCCTAATTTGGAAGAAAAATGTTTTGGTGTGTTGAATCTGCTTACCCCCCCCCCACACACACAGAAGTGTAAGACTTTAGGCAAATGCATTTTTTGAAAACATGTCCCTGAAAGACTAACCACTCATACTGCCTTTTAAAAAGATTTATTTATTTATGTATATGAGTATACTGTAGGTCTCTACAGACACCAGAAGAGGGCATCAGATCCCATTACAGATGGTTGCAAGCCACCATGTGGTTGCTGGGAATTGAACGCAGGACCTCTGGAAGAGCAGCCAGTGCTTTTAACCACTGAGCCATCTCTCTAGCCCCTCATACTACCTTTTTTGAAAAGGTCTTATTTGATACTATATTGTTTTATTGAAGGACAATGGAGAAGTTATACACTTTCTTGAATTATTAAGTAGAAAAGCAGATACTTCACAATACGTTTCTTTATTTAAAAGCTGGTAGGATATCTAAATGTCTAATTCTGAGTTTTCTTTAGGAAGAGATAATTAGAGCACTTTTTTTATGTCAAAGTTCTAACGTCATTTCTACATAAACCCGGAGTACAAATAGAAGAAGACAGAATGGAATGGAAGAACTTTGCCCCTACTAACTCTTCATTCCTATAGGGACCTATAGTCACTTCAAACTAAAAAGGAAATGCTTTCTTCTCCCTGTAGCATATTCTCTTGTATTTTGTTCAAGTAGATTTCAATATCCTAAATAGTACAAAAAGGAAGGTATAGGAAAAACTACTGTTACATATAAATCTAATAATGATTATCATTTGGTATTGTTTGCCTTAGTTATTTTCATGCTTTTAAAAATACGTTACATAAATGGATAAAACTGTTGCTATATAAAATTTTTCTAATTGTAATCATTTATTCAGAGTCAATTTTTGTTTTGTTTATTAACATGTATAGTTGAGATTCAAGATATAATAATTAATTATATTTTATGTTTGATATATCCAGAGGTTTTTTTTGTTGTTCTATAACTGATTTGGTATTATTTGTATGATTTTGTTTCATTGAGGTTTAAATATTATCATGAGCTCACACTCAGGAGAGCCTTTGATAATGCATTATATCTCCCCCATATTGGGAATGGCATGTTCTTTTTATGACACACTGAACACAAATCATCCTAACTCATAATCAAGGGCTAAATGTAGCTTTTAAAAATATTTCCATGGCAACTTTAAGAAATGCATTCTTTCCTCTGCTGCCTTTAACATAGTTATTAGTTTGTTGTTCAGATGCTTTTCAGGATGCTGTATCTATTCATCCTGAGTGCTGGTTAGACTAAGTGGTATTACAATATATCCCACATAAAGAAATTAAGGCATTATGCTATCTGTAGAGTTCTTGTCAATCTTAGATTCCCCTTAGCACCTCCCAACAAGCTTTACAAAAGCACCATTCCTAAGCCCCACAGAGAGTTGATATAAGTCTGGCTTACAGACCACACTTTGATAATCAGTGGTATCGAGAATGTATCCCTATTAGATTTTCAAGGGAATATTAACCATAGGAAGCATTTGTGAGTACTTCAAGTTAATATCATACAAAATGCACCTTTTTACAATACAGAAACAACTTGAAATATGATTCTTCAAAGAAGGTATATAGAGGGCCCTGAAGTGGTGCAACTGTAGTCAGATGAATCCTATGGTATCAAGCCTTTTGGTCTCACTTGTAAGACCAACTTGAGTTGCCTGTTAAAAGCTTTGTGTGGGGCTGGAGAGATGGCTCATTTAAGAGCACCCACTGTTCTTCCAGAGGTCCTGAGTTCAATTCCCAGCAACCACATGGTGGCTCAAACTATCTGTAATGGAATCTGGTGCCCTTTTCGGGTGTGTCTGAAGACAGCGTGCTCATATACATAAAATAAACATATCTTTAAAAAAATCTCTGTGTAAAAACAAGTCTAAATTTGAAAATGAGCAACTTTCTACCTGATCAGAAATGAAGATACTAGTTTAATGACACACTTTCCATTCAGTACAAAAAGTTATTTTCTATAGTACGGAAAATGCGTGAGTAGATGTTTAATGGAGAAATAATCCACAAAATACTCACCTTAGGTTTAAATTGATTAACATATGGTTATCAAAGGATAAATTATGTACTTAGGTTTTTAGTGAAATATTTTACCTCTTTAAAAATAATGTCACGTATTAAATCTCCAATGCACTGAAATGTTAGCTAAGGTGGAGGAACAAAAAAGTAAAACATGAAGTCTGAAACTTGCATCTGGCATTTCAAATTCAATTCAATTGGCCAGTGACAGCAGTGACTGAGATGGTGTTTTGAGAAAGCAAGTTAGTGTACTCAGACTTTGGTTAACTTTCCTCATGCTGTGACAAAACAGGTAGTCTAAAAAGGAATGGTTTTCTTGAGCCTATAGTGTGCGGGGTCAGCATCTCGTAGTGGTTAGGGAATGGTGGTGAGAATGTTTCTAGGTGAGGTGGCCGGAGCATGAAACTAATCACTTTCCATCTGAAAGCATGAAACAGAGAAAGATGAATGCAGGATTTGGCCTATGTTCTATCTTACTATCTGTTCAATCTGAGATTCTCAAATATGGGATGCTACAACCTGAATCTGTGGCTCTTTTGTTAAAACTTTCTTGTAACACCCTTATAGACATAACTAGAAGTGTTTTCTAGGTCATTATCCACCAAATCAGCACCCACCCAATTATTCCTAAATAAAGAAGAGTATGGAAAAAACTATAGTTTATTTTTATCTTTGACTTTGAAATGTATTCAGAAATCCCAATAATTACAGTTAGTCACTTCTTACTACAACTTTGACATACCTTTTATTTAGATTCAAGTAATAGTTATATTTTGTTAGAAATTACTTAAATAATTGCTATGGTTTGAATTCTGTAACAGTTTGTATATTAGAAATTAATTCACAAATTTGTGTATCAATGATATTTGAAGCTGTGAAAGCATTAGTGAATAAAAAAGACACATCATCTGAACTGAAACTCTTGCAATGAAATAGTGAAATAAAAATAATTGTTATAAATTACCCTGACTCAGGTGTTGGATCATAACAACAGAAAAGATTCCAATGATAGGTAAATAAGAAATGTATTTCTATAGTCCATGAATTTAAAGTTATATATTAAAATGCAATTTAAACTTAGAATCAGTAGCTAGAGAGATAGCTCAGTGGTTAAGAACATTTTCTTCTGTGGAGGACCTGGTCTTAATTCTCAGTACCTACATGTTAGCTCACAATCATTTTTACCTCCAGTTGCAGTATACCTAGCACCATTTTTGACTTTCACAGGCATCAGGCACACACGTGGTACACACACACACACACACACACACACACACACACACACACACACACACGAGAGGTGGGGAGAGATAGAGAGCGAGAAAAAGAGAGAAAGAGAACATTTATATACATAAAATAAATCAAAATACCACTAAACCTCAAACTTACATAAAAAAAATCCAGGCAACCAAGAAATACTGTAGTGGGAGATACAGTACCCCCAGGGAAAAGCATACCAGTTGTCCATCTAACAGCAAGTGCTTAGCCCTAAAATAAAATGTGTGTGTGCTTGTTGACATATGAATATGCAACACATACAAAGTATGAATACGTAAACATGGACATATACATATATAACAATTAATGAAAAAGCTAGACCATGAATTTGAAAGAGAGCAAGGAAGGGTGAATGAGAGGGTTGGATGGAAGGGAGGAAAAGTAAGAAATACACATAGGAAAAAATTAAAGTTATTAAAATAAAGTCAGCATCATTATAGATATAGTTCAAACTATTCTGCCAGTGTCCAAAGTTTCAGCTCTGAGTTTGCAGATTGATAATATAAAAATAAACTACCAGACAAAAATTACAACTAACTAAGCCTTTCCATTATGTTGATGTTGATGTAGATGGCAGTCATCAAGAAGACTCCCAAAGAAGAAATAAATGACCCTGTATTATAGAATATGGCATAAAATTTAAGCTTGTCATGGAATTTAAATCTTAGAATTAAAAAAAATGTGCCTGTGAATGTGGCTTTACTGTTTTATGTTTAAGACCAAGCTCAGGAGGTTGCTATGACATTACTTATGCGTTCATGGCAACAGAGTGAACTGAGTAATTCAGCTTGATAAAAGAGGAAATTAGCTCACTATTTCCCTTTCCCTAAATCAGAGTCAGATATCCAAATATTTCATTTTGAAATGGTATATCCATCAACATGTTCTAATGGATGAAAGTCGGCTGTGGGGGTGGAGGGGGAATCACAAGAGGCAATGTGTATATCATGTGCTTTCCAGAGACAATGCAACTTGTGTTTAAAGAATCTAATAATATCCCTGCATCCTTCTTTCCCCTGATAAGATGGGGTTTCTCAGTGGCATATGTTGGGCGAATATACAATGATGAGTAATACTTTGGCAAAAGAAAGCAATTTATCAGCCCGTATAACTTTGTACTAATGAAAGTTGATCATGATGCATTTTGAGAAAGAAACATTGTTCAGCTATGAAACTCTAATTCCCTGTGTGTAACAGCCCTCCAGGGAAGGAGTAGATTTTTGCCAACATAATATGTGCAGTTTAGTCATTACCAACCACACAAAGCAGAGGTCAACTGTGGGTGTATCTGTGGGAGGCACCGTTATGAAATCAACCATCAGCCACTGCAGCAGTGAGGTGATCCAACACAAACAGAGCCAAATGTCACAAATAAATGCTGACATTTTACCACATGACGATTCTCTATTATTTTACCACTCTGTCTTTTCTTACATTGTTTATCTTTCACATCTTTATTTTGTTTCCCATTTCCTTTCTTTTAACTGATAAATGAGAAATGGGGAAGTAAGGTTTGAGTCAGTACTTGACCATGAATACAGGAAGTTAACTGAATCCAACCCCATCCCTTTCTCCTCCCCCTGCCAAAAAATATACAAAAGCAAAACCTGTGAACCGTAAATTCTAGATTTGTTTGGTGTTGACATGAGTTTGAAAATCATAACAATTTTTTTACTTGCTCTTAAAACTGAACATTTTTTGAAGGGCACAATCTAGATATTTTTAAAGAAAATTTTACTATATCCACGTGTGTGTGTGTGCACATGCCCCTGTGTGTGTACACACCATAATGGACGTGCAAAGGTTAAAGAACAACTTGTAGCATATGGGTATCTCCTACAATATAGGTTCTATGGACCTATCTCAGCTCATTTATTTGGCTTGGAAGAAATTGCTGGGCCAACCTACTGACTCCATTAAATGATTTTTGATAAGTACATAAAATTGATACTATTTACCACTGGTCAGAATATAAAAGAATTCTATCATAGACTCCAAATTTCCTCATGATGCCTCTTTATTGTCAACCCTGTTCACTTTGGCTCCTGTCAAATATTTGAGCTGCTAAAATGATCTTAGTATAGCTTTTACTACTTTCCTGTTTTTCCCACAATATTCACTCATAAAATAGCTGTTTATTGGGATTTCTATATGCAGATCTAGTGATGAAATAGTAAAGAAAATAAAACCGGCCTTTCTATCTAAGAATAAGATACTAAACCAAATTAAATGGATAATTCCAAACTGTAGTAATGGTTGAATAAAGATTAGGCAAATTGCTGTGATAACATATTAGAAGGCAAACTCTGATTTAGATGATATTAGATGTAGTTGCTCTAGAATGTCCTTTAATCAGAGAAGCAAAGGCCAGTAAGAAAGCAACTATGTTGACAATAAAAGACAATTGCTGCATGTAGAGGAAACTGAAGGCCAAAGAGAAACAGAATTCTTAGAGATGAGAACAATAGCATGAGGTGTTGAGGACAGACAGGTATAGAATACTTAAGGTGTGTACATAATTGTATTTTTTACAGGAATGTCATTACATTGAATTGGGATAAGCAATGAATTCAGATGATTTGATAGGCATTTTCAGTTCTTTGTATACATTAGTAATTTTGAAACATGGTAATTAAGTATATGATAAAGGATACTTTAAAAAATGACTTAATTTGCCTTATGACTCTGTTGGTTCAAATCCAAGATTGAATTCCATATTTTTGGCCCTCCAAGGCTGACACACAATGGCAAGCGTATGTGGAAAGCAGACTGCTCACATTGAAAACTGGAGCATAAGAGAAAGATACTGTGGTTTGGCATTCCCTCCTGAAGACTTATTCCTGATTGCCACATGACAATTGCCTCTTATAAGTTCAAATGCATTCATTAATATTGCCTCTGCCCCTAGGATCTGGATATTTTTTTCTTCATAGCCCTTTAGCAAGCAGTATTCATAGTGAACCCATGTTAGTTTAGCAAAGTCAATTATAGGAAACCAAGAATGAATGCAAATCATCTAATTCAATATTATTGGGGGATTTGGTTTGAATAAGAACTGTGGAGATGGAGAAGAAACAAATTTGAAATGTCATTTTAGAAGTATAAAACTATAAGCCAAGTATGATGGTACATGCTTATAATCCCAAAACCTGGGAAATATCAACACTTGGACCAGTAGTTTAAAGCCATCTTTAAGCTACATAGGAAGTTCTGTGTCAATATGAACTGCATAAAGTTCTATCTTGCAACAACAGCAAGTAGAAGCAATAAGAACAAACACTGGATTAGAATTGGTACAAGATAGGTTTGAAGGAGACGAAAGAGTCAAATGTGAATCCAAACATGTTCCTGCCTCAACAATTTAGTGGGTATCAATTTTCCAATGTGAAAAAACATATTGAGATAGAATCAAAATTGTTCTGTAGCATACATAGAGATTTCAAAGAACAGGTTAAAACAGAGACCCCATTAGATAACCAGATAGAGGTGCCACACTTCTAATTAGACATATGTTTATAATTAAGAAGGTAGCTTGCTGCTAGAGAAACAAATCTGTATTACCATTTATTTTTAATTATTTGTGATATCATTTGTACAATGCATATATGCATTAATGTTTCTAATCTGTTAATATACCATTGATCTAATTTATACTATCAATCTGTTCCATTCTATAGGGTGGAGTGTGGCATAGTAAAGAAAGGGAATATGATTCAGGAAACGTCTACAAGACTAGAGGCATATCTTCATGAAACTGTTAATTGTATGGAAAATGAAAACTGCAGAGTATGCACAAAGGAGAGAGCCAATAAACTATTTAATTTGGGTAGTAGTGATCAGGAACGGTTTCCTCACATAGGAGGATGGTAGAGAGGTTATTAGATAAATAAAATAACAGAAAAAGAGGGTTGTGTTGCAGAAGACCAGGACTTTGACATTCAGTTGTGCAGTGACTCTGACTTAGAACTTCAGCATGTGTATCAACAACCATCCCAGTCAAAGTATTTCATCAATGAATGCTTATTGAGCACATTGAGGGCACCTGATACTTAAAATTCTAGAAAAAGGAATTGAGTGGTTGATATTGACAGTAACAATTGGAAAGTGAGAAAATTTGAAGTGGAAAATTTGCCTTCAGCATGGAACCTAGTTATTTTTTTGCACGTAGCTGTTTTGTAGCAAAGGGTCTTCTAGAAGTGGCATGAATAGCTTTGTATAAATGTGTCCACCAGAAAGGGGAAAAACAATAATACTATACAAGATCAAAATTTCTCACAATACAATGAAGTATATGAACAAAATGAGAAATCACTAAATTTAATGTGTACTATTGATAGTTTCTAAGTTTGCCAGTCATGCTCTATCTGACATATAATTCTCAATAAACATCTCATCAAATGGCAAGTACAAGTAATAGTCAGATCAGAAATATTATTAATTCATTTTTAAGAGGGAGGAACATAAGGGCAGTTAAATAACAGATTGCCTTGCAATATTCGTGCTCCATGTTACTTGATTTTTGAACTCATATTTTTACAATAGGCTTGTTACACTTGGCTCTATAGCTTTATTCCTCTATAGAAATATGATGTGCTTATATACAGATGGAGTTTTTGTCTATGTATTATCCCTTCCACTGTCATTATAGTTAGCCTGAACCTGACACAGAAAATCTCTTTTTTCATGAGTATCCTTATATGAAATTCTGCCCCAGTCTTACTGCCTCTATGTCTCTGTCTCTCTGTCTCTTTGTGTGTATGAGCATGCACACACATGTTAATTCCTCCAAGAAAAGTATCTAACTTTCATACTTATCCAACATGAAGATTCTCAAAATGATTAAAGATCAGAAAGGATTCTCAGAATTCATTGTGTAATTTAGAAACAAGTGGACCCTAGGAGTCCTGTAGAGATCTGAATGTTGTCTCTTACCCCTTGGAAAAAAATGACTATACATGTTCTTCATATACATCTTTCCAGGATGTTGTTTAACAGTGCAGTGCAATTACTGAGGGAAAGCACATGAGGAATATCCTTGGATGGGTAATCTTGCTTGACACCATTATTTTTTCACCACGCAGTGGCAAAAGTGACCTGCATAAGTGTTTCATTTTTGTCAAAATTCCTCCTCAAAGGAGTTACACAGGCAATGTCTGTCTCCTAAGGTCACAACGACAAAGGGAAACATGATTCCATCATACTTCACTCTAGAGAACCAATAATTTTATTAGGTGTCTTTACTGAGAATTAGTAAAGGGAATGGACAATCCTTCTCCAATCAGCTACACCAGGAAAGCCTTATCCAGCAGGGATAAAGGGTCCCCAGTAGCAGCATAAATGGAATACCTGCTTTAGTCTTCATAGGCCTATATGTATACTAGCCCTACTGCCAGGGCATGTGCAGAGTTGCAAGATGGTCAGGAGCATCTGGATATTCAGATGAAAATATTATGTCCTACTGTATCCCTTTATGTAGGGAACAAACTTTGAACAAACCCATCTAGGGTGATTTTTTGAAAGGGTGCAAATCCAATGGCTTGGCTCAGAGAAGTGCAATTGCTCATTGTTGTAGCTCAGGTGAATGTTGCTTGGCTGGAAACTGCATGTGGGCAATGAAAACAGGCTAGCCCCAATTTGCTCCTCCAATCTCTTAGGTAGAATCCTTTGAGCTTGCCATTTTTTTATGAGCCCAAATCTTTCATAGTAGCCATTTCACTCATTTTGAGTTAAAAATAAGGACGATTTCCTACCCGCCTTCTACAGGAAAATGGCTGATGGAATAGTTTCCTGGTAGAAGGGTTTGCAAATTGAACAGTCTGCAAAACTCTAAGGATATCCTTAGTCCCTCTTCATTTTCTGACAGATCGAAATGGTTCTCATTTCTAGCTCTGTTTGAATAGTGTCTCAAACAAGAGAGTGACAACGTCATCTAATTTTCACCTCCTACACTCAGTGACTGTGGACAGAGAAAGGAAAAGACCTTTCAAGCTGGGGTAATTGTCTAGACAGTCCTAAAATATCTACTCCCAGGTGCAGAGGAAGCTGTGAAATGCAGACAAAGCATTAGTGCCCCTTGCCAAAAGTACAGTTTGAATTTTTACACAGATTTTTAAGGAGGGTGATCGTCAGAAGATAAAAGTCTGATAATCATGATGAGTGATTATATCCAATTTCTACCAATCTCTTCACAGGGAGATAGATAGTCTGTGCCTAAAAATATCGTAATTTTTAAAAGCTGACAGGTCAATTTGTAGTTTAAATAGTACTGGTCGAGTCCTTAACTGGGTAACACAATCATAACGAAGTACAAGAATAGTAGACACCATCACTGTTGCCACAAGCCTAGCCACTTAGAGTAGCTACCAGTGGCTTTCTCATATTTGTCCACCTTGTACTTATGAGCTACTTACAACATGATTCTAAATTATCTACATTTTGTGTTCTTGCCTTACGTTTGTTAGCAGCAGAAAAATATTGCAAATGAAGATGAATAAATATAACCCTGCATCTACGACTCATCTGTACTGAAATGAATGTTTTGGGAAGCTGTGAATGGAGTATACGAAGAAGGGAGCCAGATAATTTGAGTTTATTCTAAGGAGGCAGGTTTCTAAGAGATGGATCTGAGAGGAGCATTTTCTTGAGAATGAAAGCATAAAGATGCTCACTGAGTATGAACATGGAGTTTCATTCTTGAAACTTACAGTGGTAGCTACATCATTAAAATTTAACAAAGGAAGTGAAGAGATTAGTGCGTGATAGTAAAATGTATCACTTGAAAGTATTTTCACTTTTAGCTACTTTACTTTCATCAGTTGAGCAATTTGCACAGATTTGTTGGTTGTTACACATAGCTTCATGGTTAATTATTAAACAAGCAGAGGAAGTTAAGGTTATGCTCTCTCTATTTTGTTGAACTTATCTAGGGAAGTGCAGTCAACGAATAGGTATGAGCTATCTTCCCAGGCAGCATTGCATGAACTGAGATGTCAACATTAGGCTTATTCCAAGGTCTTCCAAGATAATGTGGCAGAAGAGTAACATGTAGTAAATCAGTAACAATACTGATTTCATATGAGGGATTTTAGTGAATCCTTGTGCCACATGTCATCATTGTAATAAAATGCTGGGCAAGAAGCAACTTTTTTAAGGGAAGAAGAATTTGTTTTGGTTCATGGTCAGAAGGTATAAAGTTCTATGTGGACGAGAAGGCATGGTAACTGGAGAGGATTGTAGTTATGGCAGCAGCAGTATGTAGCTACTTATTCACACCTAGGCCGATTAGAAAACAAAGCAGAGAGATGAAGATGGGTGCTTATTGGCTTTCTTATTTCCCCCTTATTCATTTGAGTATCTCAGGTTATTCAATGTTAGCCCTCTCCCTTCAGCTAATGCACTTTAGAAACCTTAACACACACACATACCCACACACACACTGAAAATTAACCATCTCAGTACCTGACTGAATCCTTTTAATTTTGCAGCTTGTAGAGTTATGGGTTTGTTTGCATATCTTATGCATGGATTTACTCAATTATTCTTAGCAGGCAGTTCATTTCTTTTACTTGTTTTATTTAATAAACTTATACATGCAGAACAGATGCCATGGATTATATTCTACAAGCTGTGTATTGGAGCTTTTTGTTAGCTCATTTTTATCCTCAGAACAAACCTGTATTAACTATACTTTATAGGTCAGGAAGCTGAAGCTACAAAGGATGGGCTCCTTTCCCAAAATCCTTTCAAGATCTCTTTTCAGTTAGCACTTTTTCTGACCTATGTGTTTGGCTAGGGTCCTAATGCAGACCTATTTTATGAAGCCAAGTCACCAAACAAAGGGGATGCATCTGACATAATGACAGTATCAACTGGCTTCATGTGTTCCCTAAGTCCTTTTAGCAAACAGTCTTTAAGTGGAAAGGCTGTTTATTTAACACATCATGACAGAAGATTCAAATACTCAAGTAAGGAAGGAATATGATATGAAGAATCTGAGAACTGTACGTAAAGGAGGCAAATGTGTGCAAAGTGGCACAGGTGAAATATCCAGGGAAGACCTGACAAAGGGATGCTGCCTTCAAGGAGTGGTATTGGAAGAGATCTCAGACAGACAGTGTTGAGATGGAGTAGGAAGTCACAGCTAGTTGGTTGAATTTGTGCCTATTCCTGAAAGGGTTTATACCATCTATAGTGGGAAAGTAAGGAAGAAAAGGTGGGAGAGGGAGAAGAAAGAATCACAGGAAAACAGGTGTATATCCTGTGAAAGATCACACTAAATCTAGAGAGCTTTGTGGAACCCTATAGAGATTTTTGAGTATCCTTGTACACTGCAAGGACCTACTACAAATATATAACTAGGAGAATGGCATTGTGAAAATTCTGGTTATGAAAGGTGATCTTGTTAGGGAACAGTAATGAATGGAGAAGGGGAGATTTCAGGCGAGAAAATCATATTATCGTACAAGTCTTTGCAAAACCTTACGATTTTCTTCGAAAATGCAGTTTGTGTTTAGTGGTATGTATTAACAATTGAGTGTCTGCCTAATGTGCATGATGAGGTCTGGGATTTCATCTATCACCTTACATAAAAAAGTGAAGCATAGAACTGTCACATGGTCTAATAATCCCATTGCTCAGCATAGCCTGTAAAAGAAGCAATTCTCTTAGCTACATGTTTTGAAAGCAAGTAATCAGAAAATGCTTCTATGGGAATGCTAATTCCTGGCTTTTGTTAGTTAGAAGTTAGAAAATAAAAGCAGTCTGTATGCCCGTTAATAAAATAATGCACAATCTAAGCACTGTACATTATATAACTTGCACAGCTTCACAGACACATTTTGCTAAGTAAAAGAAGCCAGACATGAAAGTTCTTTTATTCCATTTGTAAGAAATAACCAGGACAGGAAAATTGATGGAGACAAAAAGTTAGTGGTTGCCAGAACTGGAGACTGAATGGTTAAAGACTAATATTAATGGTATCTAGCATCCATTTTAATATAATAGACTCTTCTGTAATTAGATAGAAGCAGTGGTTGCATAGCAATCTGATTGAACTAAATGCTACTGATTTGTACATCTTAAAATGGTTAGGTTAGTTTTATGTTGGGTGAATTTGATACATGCAATGTATTTTTAAAGTGTATGTGGGCGTTGGTCAAGGCAATGCTATGAGAATAGAGAAAAATAAAGAAATTATCCTTCAGGAGAATCAGACAGGACTGCAGAGGCACCCAGAGAGGAGATGAGCTTTTGAAACTTTCTGGTTAGATGCCTCTATGATGCCAGTTTCCTTTGTATGAGTCAGAATGATTTCTTAAGATTCAAGTCTCCACTTTTATTCTGCTATCTTTTTAAAAACTTTAATAAATATTTATTTAATAATAAAATGAGTATTTTAATAATGAGTTTTCTTTTTCTATTGGATATTTTCTACATTTACATCTTAATATGGGTCTCTAGGCAAATTTCTTCACCTTCTTTTTTAATAAATAAGAATGACAGTGCTGCTGTGAAGATATAAAGAGTGGGTACATGTAGAGTACAGAGCTCCTTGCTTGATACCAAAAGACCATTTCATTAATATTTAGAGATCACATAAAGGAGTGGGTTTATTTGGCTTTCAATTTGAGATCACCATCCTCAGAGATGTCAAGAGGGCAAGCAATCTATGACTCATAAGTATTAGTCTCATTAATCAGTAAGACTTCTGGTAGCTGCTCTGTGGTGCTTATTTTTATTATCATCTGGAATGGATTTAGGATCACCTAGGAGATTGGAGCATACCTCTCATGATGTCGAGGGTGCTACAAAAAGAATTTTCTTACAAGAAAGACCCATCCACTTTGAATGGGACATCATTCCATGGGTGTGGTACTTAGATGAAGTAAAAGATGAAAATTGAGGAAATGAGCCTAGTGTCAGAATCCATCTCTCTCTGCATCCTGGTCCACCAAAATGTAAGCAAGGACCATACAATCATGAAGTCATTTAGTCACCCACTCCAATGTCTTCTCTACTATGATGGGCTTTATTTCCTTAAACTGAGAGCCAAAATAAATATCCCTCACCTTCAAATTATTTCTTCTCAGGTATTTTGATCATAGAGAAGAAAAACGTATCTAATACACCCAATGGGAGTTTTTCTAAAACTCACACATGGGCAAATTGTAGTTGGATACATGTAGAATGTATAAGTTGATATAAAATGTTTGAATACAGTAGAGGGATAATGGACTTGGGGTAGTAAACATACTGAATATATCAACTATTTAACCTTCTGTGATGAAAATACTGAAATGTATTCTTACTGGTTTTGAAAATTTCACTGCTTGATTATTAGCTATATTTACTGTGCTGTGTCACAGATCTGTATAAAACACTGACGCTCTGATATTTGACTGTGTTGGCCTCATTCCCCAAGTTCACTTTAATCAAAGTGATGGAAAATTCTGGGATATGTGTAGAACAATAGCGGTTGCTTAAGAAGTTCCAAATAATGGTCATTTTTATTTATAGAGATTGTGGCTGAGGCTGTGCACTGTTATCATAAAATGATAATCAGGGTGTGCTTGTGAATACACTTTAATGGGAATCTGTTTTTTGATCAATTTATTGGTAGGATATGAATTTGGTTGAGAGAGATTAGAGTTGTCTAGTTAACTTAATTAGATAATAGTTACCATGTGTTTACATCTTAATTTTATCTAGCTGATAGAATAAAAAAAAAAACGACTTGAAATTTTCTGGCTTTCTCTCTTATGAGTTATCCTGTGCTAAACAAGTGGTTCCTGCTACTGATAATGTTTAGTTATGGAATACTCCAATCAAACATTCAAAATATCAGTAAATGATCACTTCAGGGTGTGTTTCAGTATAATCTTTAACATAGAAAGCCAAAAAATTACTTCCCATCAATAGCTCCAGGCACGAACCATAATGATCTTAAAATTCTGGGGCTCATATGTCCTAGGCTTCCCAGTCTCCATGAAGTTCATTACATTAGTAAAGTTTGGGGTCTGTTCCCAAGTAGGTGTAATGGTATCAGAAGAACAATAAAGATGATGGAGCTGGTATTTAAAGGGAAGGCTCATTTCTACCAATTTACCTCTTTTACCAAGTCACTGGAATGCCTCTATGATTGTAAAATTATCTTTCAATGGAATTGACTATTTCATAATACTACACATTTTAAATCTTTATACTTAGTTTTAGAATAATCAGCCTATCCTTAGGATTGAATACACTAAAAATTACAATGAAAATTGAACTGAACTTAGAATTTCTTTTTTTATTGTTTATTTTCTTTGCTTGCATGTCAAATGTTATCCCCTTTCCCAGTTTCCCTTCTGGAATTCCCTATCCCATACCCCCTCCCCTGCTTCTATGAAAATGCTCCCCTCCCACCCACTCCCTCCCATCTCCATGCCCTGGTATCCCCTATACTGGGGTATTGAGCCTTCACAGGGCCAAGGACCTCTCCTCCTTGATTCTTGATAAGGCCATCCTCTGTTATATATGCTCCTGGAGGCATGGGTCCCTCAATGTGTACTCTTTGGTTGGTAGTTTAGTCTCTGGGAGCTCTGGGGGGTCTGGCTGGTTGATATTGTTGTTCTTCCTGTGGTGTTAAAAACCTCTTCAGCTCCTTCAGTCCTTTTTCTAAATCCTCCATTGGGGACCCCATTCTCAGTCCATTGGTTGGTTGAGAGCATCTGCCTGTGTATTTTCCAGGCTCTGTCACAGCCTCTCAGGAGACAGCTACATCAGGCACCTATCAGCATGCACTTGTTAGCACCCACAATATTGGCTGGGTTTGGTGTCTCTATATGGGATGGATCCCCAGGTGGGGTAGTCTCTGAATGGCCTCTCCTTCAGTTTCTGCTCCAAACTTTGTCTCTGTATTTCTTCCTGTGGATATTTTGTTCCCTCTTTTAAGAAGGACTGAAGCACCCACACTTTGGTCTTCCAACTTCTTGAGCTCCATGTGGTCTGTGGATTATCTGAAGTTAGAATTTCACATCTAAATAATATCTCTGGTGTCTTTTAGTAATATTGAAGCAATAGTATGCCTCTAGTCCAGAGATTCTCACCCTGTGGTTCATAACCTCTTTGGTGGTTGAATGATCTTTTCGCAGGGTCACTTATCAGATATCCTTCATAACAGATATCCACATTATGATTTATAGCAGTAGAAGCATTACAGTTATAAAGTAGCAATGAAAATAACTTTATGGTTGAGTGGCACTACAACATGATGGATTGCATCTAAGGGCTGCAGTATTAGGGAGGCTGAAAACCTTTGGTCTACACATAGAAATGAGTTTCTCAAAATTCTTTATTGATAAAGAAATGAAATATCACAAAATCTAAAAAAATTACAATTTTCTCAGAATACTCAAGTACAGTGAGGAAAGACTAGAATTTCTTTTTTTTTTAATTGAAGAACTTTATTTTTAAAGAGCAAAGATAATTGTACAAATTTTAAGCATTTTTTAAAACAACTTTATTTTACAAAACAAAGATAAATGTACAAATTTTAAACATTTTTTTGCTTAAAATTATACATTTTTGTCAGTACTTTTTTCAGATTTTAACATAATTTTTACATAAAACTACATGAATATATTTTTTAGTCAGTACTTGATTTTTTTCAAGGTTTGATAGTATGCCTTGAAAACTTAATAGTTACAATGAGCTAAAGTACATGTAAAACAAAATGTAACATGGAAATAGTTAAAGTTTTCTTGTTTTGTAAATATTTTTTTGTTTTGTTTTGTTTTCTTTATTTCTTGGCTTCATACAGTCTGTGAGTTGTTTCTGGGGGAGTGCAAGCCTCTGGGGTTAGCATCCCACTATCAGTGACTGCATATTATGTTTGTTCTTTTGTGACTGGGTTATCTCACTCAGGATGATATTCTCTAGATGCAGCCATTTTCTTAAGAATTTGGTTAAGTCATTGTTTCTGATAGCTGAGTAGTACTCCATTGTGTAAATATACTACAATTTTTGTATCCATTCATCTACTGAAGGACATCTGGGTTCTTTCCAGCTTCTGGCTATTATAAATAGAGCTGCTATGAACATTGTGATGCATGTGTCTTTGTTGTATGTTGGAGCATCTCTGGGGTAAATGTCCAGAAGTGGAATAAGTGGGTCTTCAGGTAGTACTATGTTCAATTTTCTGAGAAATCGCCAGACTGATTTCCAGAGTGGTTGTACCAGTTTAAAACCCCACCAACAGTGGAGAAGTGTTCCTCTTTGTCCACATCCAGCATCTGCTGTCATCTGAATTTTTGATCTAGGTCAATCTGACTGGTGTGAGGTGGAATCAGGGTTGTTTTGATTTGCATTTCCCTGATGGCTAATGATGATGAGCATGTCCTTACATGCTTCTCAGCCATTCGATATTCCTCAATTGAGAACTTTTTGTTTAGCTCTGTGCCCCATTTTTAATAGGGTTGTTTGATTCTCTGCTGTTTAGCTTCTTGAGTTCTTTGTATATCTTGGAAATTAAGCCTCTATGTGATGTGGGGTCGGTAAAGATCTTCTCCCACTCTGCTGGTTGCCCTTTTGTTTTCTTGATAGTGTCCTTATCCTTACAGAAACTTTGCAATCTCATTAAGTCCCATTTGTCAGTCTTTGACCTTAGAGCATGAGCCATTGGTGTTCTGTTTAGGAAATTTTCTCCTGTGCCTATGAGTTCTAAGGTTTTCCCTACTTTCTCATCTAATAGTTTCAATGTACCTGGTTTAATGTGGAGATCTTTGATCCACTTTGACTTGAGCTTTGTACAAGGAGATAAGAAAGGGTCTATTTTCATTCTTCTGCATGCTGAGTGCCACTTGGACCAACACCATTTGTTGAATAGTCTCATGGGTCTGGGACTTGCATATCATTAACCCTTAAATAAAATGTTGAGCATCCCTTTGATTTTAGCCAATAAGGCAGGACACCCTGACTCTCAGAAAAGAGTGCTACTCAGACACAAATATCTAGTTACTTGAGGTTATTTGTTTCTTAGAACTATGCATGCATTTGCATAGAACTTATTCTTCATAAAAATGAGAGCCATGGCTAATAGATAACTTGCTCCCATTATTTAAGAAATAATTTAACAAAATTAGAATCTGAGTTCTGGTCAGATGTGCATACCTTTAATCCCAGGACTGAGGAGGCAAGAGCAGTCAGATCTTTGAGAGTTTCAGGTTGAGTACAACTACATATTAAGGCCCTTTGGAAATAAAAAATAATAAAGAAGATATATCTGGCTATCCCACTGGCGTGTCTGTAAATGTGCTCCACTCTACAATTTGACACTTATGAAATGTTGCTAATATATAATATAAATAAAATCATAACTAAAGAATTGGAGAATTATATACACAGAGAATAGTTTTTCTTCCCTAACATGAAGTTTTCAACTTTATTTTGTGGTTTAGTAAATCACGAGTAATTTGCACAGTGCTAATCCCTAATAAAAAATTATAATGCATTATACTGAGTAATGTGGGTTTTGCCTGATATATGATTACCATGTGACCCATGTATTATTTGTGTCAAGCACGTTATCTGAATACAATGATAATAAGTATACAAAGTGATCTCCCATGGCTTTATTTAATGAAATCTTTTAAAAGTCATGTTTGGAAATGATACTAAAGAGAAATATGATCCAAACTGAACAACTCTTTACATTCAGAAAAAGCCATTTGCAAAGGAAGCGTTCATTACCCTGCTGTGACTTAACTTTATAGAAAATAAGTGTGTAATTAAATAATTTCTTTGAGAACCCTGTTTTTCTAGTTACTCCTAAGCAGTACAGACTATCTTTGTGTTTGACATAAAATGGGAAAAAAAGAGAATTAGCCAACCTTGTTGCTCTAGATTTAGCTGTATTGATTTGTATGATGGTCTCTTCATAGAATGTCAAGTGATTGCTGTTTTGCAGTAAAGGTGTTACTTTGACCCAGTCTCAAAGCAACATATTATGCGTCACTCATCCATGACATTTTTTTTTTTTTTTGGTTCCCTGAACTACTGAAAAGAACAAAAAGGAGTACTTTTAAATTACACTTGCCATGGAAGAAGAAAAATCCCTCCAATAAAATATATGTTTCTAAAATGATGCTTTTGTTGTACTATTTGGAATTGGATCTTTCATGGATTGTTGTAGATGGTTAACTGGGGCTCATTTTTTTTTAACATACAAGAGATTTCTATGTCATCTCTATTGACATTTGGATCCTAATCATTCTTTTCTGTGCTAGATATTACAGGACTCTTAGCCAGGGTTCTAGTTGTCACCAACTCAGTATCAATAACACCTTTCCCCAAGCTGTCACAAATGAACATATCTCCAGGCATCTCTAAGCTCCCTACTAGGTGCAAAGTCATTCCTATTTGAAAACAAATGATCTATCAAGAAACCCATAACTATTTTACAAAAGACTTTGATGTAGAATACATTTGTCTTTTAAATTATGCATATTTGAGATAATAATTTCAATTATAAATGTCAAAGAATTTGCAGAAGCCAAAAAACTTTAGAATTCAGAGAGTTATCTGCCCAGGAGTATAAATAACACAATGACATTGTTTTTTGAAACAGTAATTTCTGTCATTTATAGAATAAAGCAGTTTGTGATTTGTGCATTTAGTTCTATGAAGTGTGTTCTTATGGTATGATAATACAATTACATTTAGTGATAAATGAATCATCTTTATTAGACAATTATATAAAAGAATGAATAATTGAGAAAAATAATAATAGTTTCCCTATTTGATTCTGTATTATTTAAATAAGCTTGCTGCTCTAATTTGACTTGCTCAATAATTTAGTCTTAAATTTTTTTCAACATTTCTTGGGTAATTTGAATAATTTCTCTGTGTTGCCTGTAAATGCACTGTAATTTTCAGGGCTTTATTATCATTAAACAATGCAGTAATATTTCAAAACAGACAACAGAGAAATTGTGTCTATTCTCCTGATTTGTATTATTCATATTTTAGATTGTAAAATTGTCAATTTTCCCACATCGAGCTGTACAATTATTATGTGAGCAGTTCAGATGTTAAGTTAGCTGTCTGGTGATTTCTAAGCCAAGCTGAGCTACAGAAAAAAAAAATTCTTTCAAAATGCAAAACTGTAAGGTTGGTCATCTACCTTTTGTTTTTCTACAAGTTATTTTGTTCTGTTTGTGTGAAAGTCCTACTAAATTCTAAAGGCTACAATCTTACTTGATTTATAGTTGGTTATATCACTATTGTAATTGGTGCCTCTTTACTATTTCTTATTCTTATCAATTCTCCTCATGAGTTATTATGGTCTGTTTGCCACAACTCAGAGTCATCTGGAAGCAGAGTCTCAATAGGACACTGATCGGGTGGCTTAGGCTTGCCTATGAGAGATTTTTCTTATTATTGGAGGTGGGAAGACCTGGATTGAGTATGAGCAACATTGTTTCCTGGGCTGGATCCTGAATTGTGTAAGAATAGAAAAAGTGAGGTCAGTAGTGGTGGTTCTGCATATATGCCGATTCAACTTCCTGGCTTGAACTTCTCCTCAATAATGGGTTTGTGTGCTAAAATAAACTCTTTCTCTGTAAGTATTCTTTTGTCAAGGTGTTTAATCACAGCAACAGATCAAAAACTAGAATGCCCTCCAGAGTTTTTCAGTTAATTTTTGAGTGGTTAAGTGAAAATGCCAATATTGATCTAGAGAATTCAGATAGCTAATATCATACTTCAGAATTGTGGGGCCTACTATGCTTAGCAATATTACTCCAACATTATGTAGGAGTAGGTTGTTTTCGAACATCTGATTTTTTAATGTATAATGCAATGCCATGGAAATCCCTGATAGTAGCTTAAGGTATAAATCATAAGTTACATAAAGAGAGGAATAATGAATTTTGTGCTCTTCTTGTGTGTTTCTTGCAGTCTGACCTCATGCTAGTCTCTTTTCCTCTGTGCCTCAGTGTCTTTCTTTCATTAAGAACTTCTAAAACCAGATAACACTGAGTAAAATTATGTTATAACTTCTGAAGACGTTTCCTCTCACGGAAGGAAGCACTGCATGCCAGTGATGTGTATAACAACATTCTTGGTAGGATTTTACTGTATTTTAGAGTGTTGTGCAGGGACTTTGAGGCCTTTTGGTGTTTTAATTAAAATTTATTCTCTATTCTGCTGTTCTTGGGATTTCCCTGAAACCTAGGACATTTTGTGACTCTCATGTCTCCAACACAATTTTAGTAGTATGTCAACCATCAGACGTAATATATGTCTCAATATCACACGCAAAAAATGTGTGATTTCTTTTTTTAAGAAAATAAATTTATTTATTCACTTTACATCCCATTTTGTTCTTGCAGTGTCCCTCACACCTCTGGTTCTTGAAATCCTTCCTCCCCATTTTCCATAGGACTCCCCAAGCTCCTCCAATGTATGGCTGTGGGACTCTGCATCAGCTCCTATCAGTTGCTGCATGAAGTCTCTCTGGAGTGTCTGATGACATCTATTCTAAGCACAATCTGCAGGCATGCCAAACTAGAGGTCAGAGGCTTTCTGTCTGGGTTTGTGTTCCAATCCTGCCACTTGTACTCTTGCCTGGTTACAGAGGGTGGCTGGTTTAGGGTCCATGTCCCCCATGACTAAGAATCTTTGCTAGTGTTATCCTCATAGATTCTATAGTTTCCATTGCACTAGGTTTCTACCTTACCCCTGAAATTCTACCCCCCCCCAACTCTGGTATTCTCTCCCCCTACTATATAATTGATCCTTCTTGTTTCCATTCCTACCCATCACCAGTCCTCTCTCAAAGATCAATTCTACTTTCTCTTCCCAGGGTGATACTTGAGCCCTCCTTGTCTCTTAGCTTTTTTGGGTCTATGGATTGTGGCATGGTTATTCTTACAGCTTATACCAATTTGTAAGTGAGTGCATACCATGTTTGTCTTTCTGGGTCTGGGTTATCTCAGTCAGGATAACTTTTTTCTAGTTTCACCCACTTGTCAGAAATTTTCACAATGTCATTTATTTTAACATCAGAGCAATACTCCATTGTATAAATATACAGCATTTTAGTCCATTCTTTATTTGAAGGACAACAAGGCTGTTTCTGGTTTCTGGATATTAAGAATAAAGCTGCCATGAACTTGCCTGAGCACGTGTTCTTGTGGTAGGATGGAATATCCTTTGTGTTTATGTCCAGGAGTGGAGGAGCTGGATCTTAATGCACATCAATTGCCAATATTCTGAGAAAAATCTCTATATTGATTTCCTAAGTGGCTGTAGAAGTTTGCATCCCCACCAGCAAAGGACACGTGTTCCCCTTGCTTCTTATCCCCATCAACATGAGCTGTTACTTGAGCTTTTTATCTTAGCCATTCTGATGGATATGAGATGGAATTTAAAGGTTGTTTTAATTTTTATTTCCCCTGTGGCTAAGGATGATGAACATTTCTTTGAGTATTTCTCAACCATTTGAGATAACTCTTGAGAATTTTGTGCCCCCATTTTATTTGGGTTATTTAGTTTGGTTGATGTCCAGTTTCTCCAACATATTCTAGCCCACACCTTCAGCAGAAGCCTCCTCCCTCACCAGAGGTCAGGCTAGCAGGCTGGTAGTTTTCTTTCTGTCTAGTGTATAATTGAAAATAAATGATATTCATTCTGAATTCACTTTTCCTATATTTATAATACTTTACATCAGATTTCACTTATGCAATAAAATTTGTCCCCAGTTGAGCATTTTCCTGTAGATTATTCCTCTCACCATCATTCTCTTCTACCCCCTCCTCACCCTCCTCCTTCTTCCTTTCCCTCCTCCTCACCATCCACTTCCTCATTCTCCTTCTCCTCAACCTCCTCCTCCCCTTACTTCTTTAGACCCAGCCTCATGCTTCATCCCAGAGAGACTTGGAAATCACTGTGTAGCTCAACTGGGCTGAAACTGACAGTGATCCCAATGTCTTTGCTTCCCAGGGCTTGGGGTTAGAGTTTTGAGCCACCACACTTAGGCCTAGTCAAATCAAACCTGGCATTCCATAGCATCACAGACAACAGTACTTCCTTATCCTATTACATTGTTTTGCAGTGAGTTGCTGTTGGGGCAACATTGAAAAATATTGATAATATTAAATGTATACTTAACACCAAAATCAAATTTCTACTTGAATGTAGATCTTTTTTAAATGATGGCAACAGTTTTTTTTTTTTTTTTTTTTTTTTTTCTGTTCTGTGATTCTTTGATGGGAAAGCCTTATCTCAGTGCCTTTTGACTATATCACTCATTCAATGTCCATTAGCTATAACATTTGCACTTAGTGGTACTCTTGAATGTTGCTATGAACAAAGAGATCTTATATGTAAATTAGAATTATTCCATATTCTCTGTAAATGTAGTAAAAGAAAAAGAAGATATGTTCTTTGGTTTGGCCAAAACATACAGTTTTTCTTTCTCCAGTAGGGTATAAGTAGGTTTTGTTTGTTTACTTGTTTTGATTTGTTTTCTCTTGTCCAGTTTTTGTTCTTTTTCCTAACTTTTCCTTTTCTGTTCTGATCCCCTGAAATAACTTACTCCACAATGTGTTTTAAGAAGCTGTAGTTTATAATTATCTCAGCTGTGTTTTGTTTTACATGTACTTTATGCTTATAACTAGTAAGATTTCAATGCATACTATCAAACCTTTAAAAAAATCAAGTACTGACAAAAATATGTTCATATAGTTTCATGCCAAAATACTTTTAAAAATCTGTATGTATCTCTCTCTCTTTTTAAAATAAAGTTGTAAGAAAAAAATAATTATCTCAGCTGGTCTTTCTTGAATACCATCCCTCTGCTAGGCACACATTAGCTCCTAGTTCCAAGTTGTCCTTGTTTTAATGCCATTTGTAAAAATATCTCTTTGATTTTAGTGACCACTTTTCGCTTTAGTTCTTCAAGATTTGAAAAATATAATATAAACTTTTCTCCAATTGCACCTTGACAGCTGACCCCCTTTACCCTCCCCAATCAGTGCTGCAGCTTTTCATTCATTCAAATCATTGTGCTCATGTCTTGGGTCTCGCTGATTGTAGCTCACTAAGATCTGAGACAGCACAGTGCAATTCCGTAAATTGAATCTCGCCTTTATTTAGGTTAAGGTTGCCATCTGTTGAACAGCATTCCTGCTTCACACTGCAAATATGAACCAGCACAGTCTTTAAATCGACTGCTGTCAAACTAACATGAGAAAACAAGATGCAGAGCTGTCACTCTACCCCTTTGTTCTCTGGCCTAGGTCCCCCATATGGGTCGTGTGGTTGGAATCTCGAAAGACCAACGTTCACATGAAGGGATGCAGTGAATACAGTGCTGTAGACAATGATTGTAGACCTCTAAAACGGCAAAGCTAGGAGACTAACATCTGCTTTTCTGTGTGATACCCCCACAGCTGTTTAGAGAATCATAAATTGCGCTGTCAAAAGCATGTTTACAAAATGCTAGCCAATTTCAAAATGAAGCTGCCTTTGAGTCATCCCTGTTTCATGTTAGTGTTTGGAAAATATATCTCAATGTGGTTAAGACATAAAGGCATCAACTTAAAAGAAAATGGCAATGAAACCAAGTACAATCAAAAGATGGGCCCAGATTTAACTATTGTCCTAAATGGAAAATACGTGGTTGCAATTTTCATCATTTAGCTTTTATTATAAGGGTAGAGAAATTTCTCCCTTTTTTATAGTTTGTACATTTTAAATATTCTTTTACTTATTCACTTTACATGTCACTGCTCCCTCCTGGCCCCCTCCCCTAGACACACACACAATCCTTCCCTCTGTCTCCCTCCTTTGAGAAGGTGCCCCCACCCGCCTGATACATCAAGTCTCTGCATCCTAGAGAGGAGAATTTGCAAAAAGCTATAATATCGATTTTGTGTACTATGTGACACTGTGGTGCATAATACATAAATAATCTGATGGAAGGTAGAAAATTGTAGTTTGTGATAAATTTGCAGGTTACATGCTTATACCTGTAACTACAGACAGAATCAGAAATTCTGAGCTAGGTCTGGGTTTTTAGCCCTTTAGGGGATTTGAATTCGAATTCCTATTTGAGAACCACTTTATCATGAATGACTAGATGAACAGATTAATAGATAAGAGGGTTCATAAAAGAAGGAATTGCCAGGTGCAGGTATATATTTAAGAACAGTTATACGGATAAATACATGAGTGAATACAAATATAGATATAGGTATGTAACTAGATGGATATTTAGAATTGCTATTTTGGGATTTTTGTGGAGGAGCAATTTTTTTAACTTATTGTATAGCTAGATAAAACCTATTATTTTCTCTAGGCAATGGCTTTATGACTGATAAACTGAGAACTTATGAACAGGTTTGGGATTTATCTGTTGATTGCCTTCCGATTAAGGTTATCTAAACTGTTTGCCCATCAAGTTTGCTACCCTGACAGTAGGGCTGGTCTCCTCTACTTTGACTTTTGTCTCAATCAGTGCTGCTGTTCTATGTCTTTGTTCCATTGACTGTAGGTCTGGAGGGCTTGGTGACTAGATATACAGGATTCCAAACGATGTCTTACTGCTTGGTTCATTGTTTAAACACCATGCTGCTGGTGCCCCCTGCTTTATTTTCATTTTTGAACATGTATAATTTACTTTTAACCTGCCATTCATATAGAACACTATTTACATAGAGTTCAGTGAGCCTTCACTAAATACATAAGAGAGACACATTGAAATACAGCATGTTATAGTTCATCATAAAGAAATAAGTTAATAATTTGGAAGGAAATTTCAAAATTAAAAAAAACAACATTCACTAGGCATTTGATTCTGAGATTAAGGCTGGTCTTGATATTGATCATTTTGCTTGCATTGCTCTTACAATAGCCAGAGATAGTCCGAATTAAGAACTAGGAAATGATAAAGACAAAATCAATAGATTTAAATTTTTTATTTTCTCAATGTTCACATTATATTCTGAATTTACTAGTCTAGATGTTAGGTTTGCTCTCTTCTCAGCAGTTCCTACTAAAAACAGTAGTTCTTGGTGGTGGTACAGTTACATGGTGACTGCCATTTGGAAAGAGAGAGAGTCTGCCAAAAATAGATGATTGATATTAAACCACAAAGAATTTCCATTTAAGGAGGGGGGCCTGCTTAAGGTTTATAACTTTAAGAAAATGTTTGTCTTTATTTTAAACCAAGATTATGGTAATTTGGCATGCTGAGGGAGTGTTTAGGGGTGGGTAATGGCAGTTTCCCTAATATTCTGAGGCATGAGGCTTGGGAATCTTTTGAAGGTCTCTTTGTTTCTGAAGATAAAGCTTCTATCTTTTCCTCATACAATTCTAGCTGGGTCTAAGATTCTGAAAATCCTAAATGAGCATGGATGATCACTAATTATCAAATGAAAAATGATCTACTTTATTTGGCATCTCTTATATAAAACTTGCCCTGTGGTGGTCTGACTTGATTATATTTCTCTCTAACTTTTTAAATGTCTATAAATCCTGTGTTGTGATGGGATTCCCTAGATCACTCTGATGGCCCTAGCTGATAATAAAAGAATAAATAAAAACTATCTCAATTAGGGATCCAGACCTATGTGTGATTCTAAACCCTTAACTTTCCCTAAATGTTTTCATTTCTTCAAATGCTCTTCTAAATTTTGTCTCTAGGCAAGTATCAAGCGAATGTGGAACAGTTTGTGCCTAATCCTGTAGAGACTTGATGCCCCAGGGAAGAGGGGTTCCCTGGGGGATGCCCTGTCAGAGTGGAAGAGGAAGGGGGAAAGAACTTTGAGACGGGGGATCGATAGGGGAGGCAATAGTTGAGATATAAATAAATAAAATAATTATTTAATAAATAAAAAGAATAAGGAGAAAGATGAGCATGATATGAAAGCCTGAGGAAAGTGGGCAGATGTTTTGGTACAGGGAGGCTCTGTATGGATAAATCTTGTTCTATGTACAATAAAAATACATTGACTCTTTCCCACATTTGCTCATTATATTGTAAAGCTTGAAAATGGCATATTCCTTTATGTAGCAGTTGAATACAGCTCTGGAGTTAGATGAATGAAGTGTGCATTTTGTTAGTGTGCTAACTGGTTTGCTTCTTTACTCATGTATACAATGGAAGTGTTAAGAAATTCCTAATAATGTGGTTTAGTATATTTAATACATACACAACACATAGCGTGTATATATTAAAAGAAAGGCTTGTCTTTGAGAACGTTCTGATTTCTCCCATGAAAAATTGGTCACACAAGAGTAAGAATAGATTGGTAGGTTGGTTTAATTTGGAGGCTAGAAGGGAAATAATGAAATTGGAACTAAAGAGGAGGGTCAGCTACCTAAATTGTGTTAGATATTAAGTCAAAGGAACTCTAGAATATATCAAATAAGGAAGTACTAGATAGTTTCTGGCTGGACAAACTCAGAGAAAAAGATCATCATTTTATCTTCAGTATTAGTCATTACCATCAACAACTTTAACCACTGGTGAGAAAGTATTACAAGCCAGGAATAATGATAAATGCTTTATCAACAATCAACAGTTCTCAAGATGTGGAAGGGTGGGGTATTAAGAAATTTGCCAGAAAGCCAAGTGAGAAGTTTGATATGACCTGAGATACCAGGTGAGAGGGTCAAGAAGGCAGATGGATAGACAATTCCATATTTAAAAAGAAATAGAGATGATTGACTTAGAGGTGATAATATTTGAGAGTCATGAACTTTGCAGTGGAATTCATCATTATGTTCTTTTATATAATGGTTCAGGATGTTACAATAATAAGTTTATCTCCTTTGGGTTCATCTTTTCTTGTGAGTTCACGAACTCCTTCCCAACAACCTAAGTATCAGTGGAATTTCCAGTTAAAACTCTCTACAATGTAAAATAAATTACCCTTATCAACATTTTTGGCTTTGACTTAAACTCTATTGAACTAGATTGATCCATGTCTGTGATGTCTGTGAAACACTATCTCCTAATCAAAGTTCAAAGAAGCTTAGTTCAAGTTATGCTTTGAAATAAACATAATTTCATTAATTTTTAGAGATAAAGAACATTGTTTATTGACTATGTTTAAATGGACGTTCAAACAATATTTTTCCAGTCCCACACAGTTAGTGGCATAAGGTCTTGAGAAAGCATGAAGCATTTTTATCAGCCTCATGTTTCGTGAAGCTTGCCAAACACAGCTCATTTTCCATAGAAATTTGCAAAGTTGAGTCCTGGCCAAATTTTCAGAGTCTCTGAATATATGCCAATGAGTAAAATTGTTAAACTCCTTTCTTTTCCCCCTATTTGTCCATCAAAATTATGATAGCATGTGCCTCAGAATTTTGTCATTCAGGATCTATGTTACAGTATTTAAGTTTGCTTGAGAATAAAAACCTGTATAGTTGCTTCAGTAAAAACATGAACACAGAGGGACTTCTTGGCAACACTGTTTTATAGCCTTGCTCAAGAAAAAGCCTACTTCTCCCATCCAACAATATCTTTTATACAGCAATGGAATCATCTTTCAAAAGACAGATGATATCAAGGGACTTTATAGTAGAAACACTTAAGATTAATCGAGAATAGGTAAAAGTTAAATATTTGTGGTATTGCACAAATGTGTTAAGTTCTAGAAGCCATGCCTTATAATTAACTGAAGTAACTAGGAAACTGTTTCCTCAAAGTGTTAGCCCTATTAGCAGAAGGCACTGTTTTAAACAAAATATGAACTGCAAATTAGAATGGACAAGGTGAAACTAATAAACTCATCTATAAGCAGTGGTCCCGTGTGCCCAAGAATCACTTGGAGAGATTAAAAAAATAGAAAGCAAACAAGCAATACTAGTAAATATAATGGAAGTTAATATAATTTTAATAAATGTGTCATAAGCTCAACTGCAGTTCTAGTGAATGATAGACAAATAAGGATGGCAGGGTTTTTATGAACCAAGTGACTGCTCTCCTCGTTGTCACTTCTTGCTAATTTCTTTTCAATTTATAATTGTGAACATGAACCTTGGCTCCTGGAGGCAATGCTCTAACTTAAAACAAAATTCATGAAAGGGTAGATTCTTGGGGCTTGTGAGATGGCTCAGAAAATAAAGATGCTTGCTGCCAAGACTGATGATTGAGTTTGAGCCAAGAGATATATGTACTGGAATGAAAAAAAAAAAAAAAAAAACTGACATCTACAAGATGCCCTCTCACCTAAACTCACACACACACACATACACACACACACACACACACACACACACACACACACACACACACATAGATGCACACATGGCCACACAAGCACACATGCACAAAAACACATACACAAAATCAATTTAAGCAATTTTTAAGGAGTAGATTCTTTCCTTGCTAATAAGTAAATAAAATGGAAAGCAAAGCAATAAATTGCTCAGTTTCAACTAGGAGTATTATACTGAGCTGATCCCCTGTAATAAATGACACTCAAGCAACAGATTAAAAGAAATTCATGAACAAACTGTATGTTCTACAGGGCTCTCATAGATGAAGCTGTGAGCATGCAGAGATGGAAGTTGTCCTTCAGGGTTGGAGGAATCATGGAGGGTGGCAGGGATGAGCTATGGAGCTGAAACAGAATCCTTACTCTTAGTAACTGAGAAGAAGGCCCTCAATTCCTACTTCTGGGGTCCAGTGGTTGTAGTTCCATTATCAAATAGAAGCCTACTTACATAGTGGTCCTTGAATTTTCAGGAGCAATGGGAACCTCTCTATAGCCTTGCATTGTTAGGCAATGGTTGTTGTCAGGGAATAAGAGTCAGTATTTCATTCTTTTTATTTAAATGAAGCAGTTTTATTAAAATAAAATTGACACATCACACAACTTACCCATTGAATCTGAATAACTCATTGTTATATCCACAGAACCACTGCCACCCTCTGTTGTAGAGCAATTTCATCACTCCTAAAAGAAAGCTACATCTGTCCATCATTACTGTCTTCTGCCCATTTCCTGAATCCCTAGCAACCATTGACCTGTCACTATAAATGCACCTGTTTTGACATTTTCCTGGAAATAGAATCACACAATCTGCTATTTTGGGCCTGACACCTTTCAATCAGCGTTTATGTTGTCAAAGCTGATCTATACTGTGGCCTGTGTCAGCCTCTCATTTCCCACAACGGTCTCGTGATACTTCATTATACACAATATGACATAAACATATATATGTATAATCCATGCCACAATTTTTCTATCAATATATTAGCTGATGAATGTTTGGATTGTTTCCCTGTAGGGCTATTAGGCATGATATTGCTCTAATGTTCATTTTGATACAAATAAACATCCTCAGTTCTGTTGAGTTTATACCTTAGAGCTGAGCTGCTGAGTCCTAGAACTCAGCCTAACATTTTGAAAAGCCAGCAAACTGTTTTCTTAAGCATTTCACATTCCCACAAGCACTGCAGTCTTGGGATGTCATATCCTCATCAATCCTATTGTAAATAATTTCAGTGTGTGGGGCTTATCTCTCATGGCTTTGATTCACATATACTGATTGCTCCTGATGCTAAACACCTTATTGGCGTATTGCCCACTCCTTCATTTTCACAGAGGAATGCAGATTTACATCCTTCTCCTATTTTCCTTGAGCCCTTTTACTCTTTCTCATTTGATTTGGAAGAGTGATTTTATGTGTTCTGAATGGGAATCCCTTATCATGCATGTGTGCAAGCATTTAGTCTAAGTGGTTTGTTCATCATCCAACATTCACATAGCATTTCTAGGATCTCCTTTAAATGACCATATGTTTATAGAATCACTTGTTTCAGAATTTTAACTTTTAGATTTTCTTCCCTAAGAAAGCACTCTGAATCTCTTGGCTTTCTTATGCCTAGGAATCAAAGAGATCCCCTGGGTTTCTGACTCAGAGGATCACAGTGACCCAAGGCCTTCTCCCTCCCAGGGCTTCTTCCCATGCATCTCAGCTAGGGAGCCTGGCTGGCTGCCTCCTTTAGCACTGAGCAGTCAACTTGTCTCCTGTTTCCTTCTCTGCCCCACACTGGACGGAAGCTCTGTGTGGAGAGTATGGGGTGCCAGTTCTGTCTGAAGCTGCTGTTCCTGCTGGGATATAAAGGCCCCAAAGAGCTAAGACCTGGCATGTGTTTCAGAGTCTTTGTGCTGTGCCTCTTGTAAAAAACAGACTAAGACCAGAGCCAGCAAAAGATGGAAGTCTTAATGAAGGACACCACAGAAGGAAGGGGACACACTGGGAAAGGGAAGATGCAATTATACAGGAAGGGTTATCTTCATCAAGCTCACTTCACCCAGAATTTCCATCTCTTTTAAGGTCTAGGTGAGGAAGTTTATGATGCCTGTTAAGATTTCTCTCTTCCTGTTGCTCCAAACAGTGAAATTCAAGGTGTCTAATGCTGAAATCCTTTAATACAGTTTCTCACATCACGGTGACCCACAGCCATAAAGTTATTTTTGGTCACTATTTCATAATGGTAATTTTGTTCCTGTTACAAATCAGACTGTAAGTATATAATACACAGAAAAAATGATATGTGAGTCTTCTGAAAGGATTGTTTGATCACCCCACCCTACCCTGCCAAGGCATCACCAACCACAGGTCAAAACTGCCGCTCTAAACTAAGGTCTGGGGCTTTCAAACAAGGTCAATTGAAATGAAAGGACATTGCCAAAACCATTCATATTTTTGTTAAAACTATGAACAAATCTTAAAACGGACTCTCCATCTCTCTTCTGAGTTATTTCTTCAGCATTTAAAACTTGTCCATATTCCATTTTCTAACACATAGGGCTTCATTGTGTTGTGAATACCCCAGTGGTCTTCTAGTTTATTCTTTTTCAGTCACAAATAAGGAAACAGAGTCCTTGTGATCAGATTTGGTGGTGTCACCTGGATAGTCCATAACAGAAGTGACACTTGGTATCATGGCTGCTGAGACATTTTGAGTTTCAGTATTTGAGTACTATATAATGATGACAATAGATGACAAGTCAAAGTGTTGCCACAAGTGCTGCTAATTTTGTGATATCATGAGCTTTCACTATATTCTGATGCTAAGCCATAAAATATGGCCTGTTGCAATTCTCGAGACTATTTCAAGAAGAAAAGTAGATGGCTGATTCAGAAAACCTTGTGTACATAATAGAGGCAGCCTTTGGAACAAACCTTAATATTTCTCATTTTCATATGCCCTGTCTTCTGACTTCAGAGAAAATCAAAAAAGTAGATAGTTTAGAACATTACCAAAATGTTCAATAAGCTAAAGATTCTTGCTGTTTTCATTTACACACACACACACACACACACACACACACACACACACACACACACACACACACACACACATTTCCATGACTCCTGAAGTAACAGCAAATATTAGTTTGTTTCTTAAATTCTTTTAAACACCATCATGGTAAAAAAAAAATCACAAGCTTTTCTAATGATCAGTTATGTATGACATCAAACAATATGAACATTTCATTTCAATCTATTCCCATATAGTTTCTTTACTTTTAGCATGTGCACAGATGTAGTGTACTTATAGCACTACACTATATTATAAGTATACTTTCCATATGTAAAACATAGGTTATTAAATTACAAGTTGTTTCTGAAGAAAATTCGTGGCTCTTACAATTCTGATATTATTTGCAGTTTGTTGAATGATTCCATTTGCCAGGGAAAGTTTTTTATTCTGTTTCTGATTACAGATAATAACATCCATCATTTGGCTCACCTTGTGAATTTGGTTTCCTGCCTGCTGATTATTCTTCATTGGAAATTTTTGTTTTCTACCCGAATGAGCCACAAAGGCACAAAAGTGTGTTTATTCTCCAACCATTGCTGTAAATCTTGTGGACAGAAACTGTACCTTTTAGTAGCAATATTTTATACATATTTGAAAACTGAGTGCTGTCTTAAGGGGGAAAAAGGAAATAGATTTTGAAATTTTCTGCTGCACCTATTTTTGAATGTTAAAAATAAAATCATTGGTGGAAAACAGGTTGAGGCTAAGTTCCTCGTCACAGGCAGAAAATGGGATTTTTGTAAACCTGTAGAGCCTGAGTGTGTTACTGCATGCAGCTGTGCAAATTTGCAAACATTTCCTCCTTTCCTTCTTCAGTCAGAACCCTGTGGAAGGAGCCAGTTTGGACCATTGCCTCAATAGCTAACATTTGTGGAGGCTGCAAAGCAGGAAACAAAGTCAAAACTTGTGTGTGTGTGCGTGCATGCGCGTGCTCATTAGATATTTGAACTTTTATTTTTCATATATTTCTATCTGAGCACTTAAGTTTCAAGTAGAAAGAATATGTAAGCCAATTAGTTAGGATTCACAGTCATGCTAGGGACATTTCAATGGTATTTTTATCATGGGCATCCTGGTACATTTCATAGAATCAAGTAAAAAGCCCTTATGTATGTGTTGCAAGCGACTGCAGAAGGAAGACTGGAAAGTGGCAAGGATATGTTTTCAAAAGGTATATATATATATATATATATATGTATATATACATACATATATATATATATATATATATATGTATATATACATATATATATATATATATATATATATATATATATATGTATGTATATATATATATATATATATATATATATATATATATTTCACACTGTAGTGTTCTCAGAACTACCCAATGATAGATGGCTCCTTTTATTTCCTATGAGAACTTGCCTTGCATTTGTTTAGAGTTTATCCATTGGTATCCAGAAAGACAGGGACTTATCCATAACTCATAATACTCCTGGAAATTATGCTTATACCCTCTCTACTTGCCTCCATGTACCATGTATCGGGAGAGCATACATCCTTGTGCATCAGCCCTCTCATCCACGGGAGCTTTAATTCTCAGCAGAGACCTTTCCCAAGATGTGTTGTGAATACTTCTATATCAAACAAACAGCATGTTTTCCCCATTCGATGTTGAGCTTCTTTGGAAACACATAGGAAAGTACTCAGAAATTAATCACTATGTACACATGGTGAATTTATGCTATTCCTTTGAGTGCGGAATGGAGAGTGTGGTTGGTTTTGGGGGCAACAAGAACAGCATCTGGAAAATCAGATGTGGAGATAATTCAAGGGCACAGTGATTAAGGAAATTGTTTTAGGTAACAATGTCAGGAATTACAAATTAATAAATACTAAACATTCACCATATTGGAGCCTTTGGCATAAAAAACTTATGTGATACAAAAAAATATGGAGTCAATTCTACTTCCAACACTGTAACATTCCCTTTTGCAAATATAAACACCGTATGTGGGGTCTGGAGAGATGGCTCAATTGGTAGTTTTTGTCAGGCAACATTAGAATCTGAGTTCAGATACCCAAGAGCCACATAAAGGGGCATGACAGTGTGAATCTGGAATCTCTAGCCCTGGATATGTGGATTGCTGAAAATGACTGCCCAGTTAGTCTTTAAGATTTGGTGAGCTTCCAGTTTACTGAGGGACCTTATAGTTTGAAGAGCAGTAAATGAAGACATCAACTTCTGGGCTACAGAAGCACAAATACACCTATTCATATGAATGTGTATACATTTGAACATGCACATACACACACACACACACACACACACTCACACACACACACACACCACAACTACAAATAATTACATTCATCAGGGATTGAATTTAGTGACTATTATGGCTATTAGCTTTCTGGTATTATGAGAAGCCTTTAATAGTGAGAGGGTGTGTGTTGCTCTTTTGCCTGCTCTTGGGATTCTTTTCCTCAATTAAGTTGCCTTGTCTAGCTTCAATATGAAGGCTTTCACCTTGTCTTATTGTATCTTATTTTGTCCTGTTTAGTTGTCTTTTGAAGGCCTGCTCTTTTCTAAAGGGAATCAGAGGGGAAGTTGCATAAGCTAGAAGAAATGAAGTGAGGGGAACCCATGGTCGGGATGTATTCTGTGAGAGAAGAATCTCTCTCCTCCCCCAGAACAGACTCAAAAAATGATGGCAGTACATTTTATAAGTGAAGAAATTGAGACATGGAGACCAGAAATTTGTCCACTTTTGCACAGCTATGTTCATAATTATGAGCCAGAAGTTCTGCTTGTAAAGTCACAACACTGGAAACCACCTTTGAATTTGGGTGGACACTTGACTAGCCCCAGTGCACTCACATTCTGTGCCCAAATACAGTATTATGGGTGTTTTATGGCATTTGAAGTAATTTGATGCTATTTGAGATACTTTTAACTCATAAGAAAGGGGCAAATACTTAACCCCACACTGTTTTCTACCTTTTTCACCTGCCTCTTCATTCCATTTACTTTCCCATTAAAGGACAATGATATCTGTAGGAGTGGTTTACTGATTTTTAATTGTGTAAAAAATAAGGAGGCAGATATGATTTACCTTTCAGTCTTGCTCTCCCACAAGCCTCAATTATTATTTATCTTTTATAAGTGTCAGGTGTTTTAGGTGAATCTTTTGTGGACCCTTCATAGCAAGCATTTTTGAATAACTAAAGTTCAGACAATAACCCCTACTGATAAGGTTACAGAGTTGTTTTTTTGACAGAGATAGGTGAGAAAGCAAATCTCCCCAACGGAAACACTTCAAGTAACAAGCACTTCACAACAAATGTAAGCCGATGAGAATTTTATTAAGGCAATATTGAATACAACTGCACGCCATTATGTCCTGGAAGGGTAGGAGAGTGGTTGAAATCATTTTTCTTTTGTACTTTCCATGTTAAGCTGTCAAGATAAGTAGGATATCATATTACTCTTACAATCAACACAATTATTTCATATTTCATATAACTTTTAAAGTTTCGTATTTACATTCAGACTTGGTGTGTTCTGCTATTGTGTACTACCAAGGGGCAGACATCAGGTTTATGGAGAAAGCCTGTGGATACATTTTGGATGGAGGTACAAAAGTAAGTACAAGCCTGTTTCATGGGAAAGAATGAGCAACTTGATTTATTTCCTGAAATTTGATTAGATAAACTGTAATATGCCTTGTTAGTAAAAGCTAATGTCATCCCTATATATTCTCTAAATGATTGGAATGAGGAAAAGGCTTATTTAAAATGTCAAGTTGCTCAACTGCTACATGTCTTCTCACATGTGCTTTTTTTCTCTAGGTGAACCCAGTGGGCATGGGAATGGGCAAACATGTGTGTGACCTAATCACGCTGTAATTTTTGAATCATGAACAAAAGAGAATGCATATTTTTTAGCAGTTACAGCCAATACATCTTTGTCAGAATTCAGAAAAAAAATTCTGTTGGTTTTAGATTTTTTTAATCAGCTTAAAGTTTCGTTTTTGCCAGTGAAGCTGCTGTTCAAGGCCAGAGCTAAGCTACCTCCAGTCTATATGTAGCTGGTTCAAGGTCTGAAATACCATTCATTTTGTGCTAAATAATTCTTCCTACTACAAGCAGGGAAATGAATTTATTTCAATTCAAGATTTGCTTGTTTTGGAAGGGAACTAGATGAAAAACCATCTTAGTGTATATGGTTTGACAGAAGAAAAAAAAAAGAATACTCTAGTTCTTAGGGAAAGCCTCTGTCAAGATAATGAATATTGACTTTCTTAGGAAAGAGCTTCTTATGGAGAACTGAATATTTTCATATTTAACCAGTCAAACTGTTTTATGTCATCTTTGGATTCAAACCTTGGAAATAATAAATATGCTCTGTCTGCCCCAGTAGGTAGTGCATAGACAACTGTGATAAAAACTCTCAGTTCTATTAACAGTGTTGTCCAATATGGTAGTCATTTGCCTAGTATGGGTCCTGAGCACTTGGAGTATATCAACTATAGCCACAAAAACTGTTTTAAATTTTATTCCTTTTTAGTTCATCTAAATATAAATGCTCACACATGGGTAATGTGTTAGACGTCACTGGTATAAAATCTAACTATCACTTAATATATAGCTGTGATTTAAACATTCTATTGCATTGTGATCCTATGTATCTACATTTTGAGTATAGTAGTATGGCATCCATTACTGTCTTAGATACATGGTAGTTACTTAAAATATCCATCTTCAATATTTGCTAATAAGATGAATATGTATAGAAATATCAGTAAAATTAGATTATTAGGCTATATATTCCATTTATTTTCTAATATGTGAGCTTTACATATTTCTATCAATTAGAATCATTTTTTATAGAAGTTGAACTCTTCAGTACAGTATAAACCCAATATTATAAAGTATACAAAAGAGTACATAGAGGCCCAAAAGTAAAGTTTGGGAGGTTCATGTGAGCAATAGTTTAGGCAGTTTTTAAAGGTGGATATTTATTAATATTGAAAGTTATTGTAAACCCTCAAGTTTTATAGGTTTACCACATAGATATTACAATATGCCTGTGAACTCCATGCTCTTTGAAACCATTTCACCTCCAACCAAATTTAAGCAGTGTTAGATTTAGAGGGATACACTGGAATAAACACATTTGAATTAATAAGGAGATTTGAAGTGCATGCTTGTTTAACTGAAAGTAGTAAAGGCAAAACGTCTACATACCGGATGCCTCGCCGTGCCCTGGTACCACTTCATAGGAGAAAATGCCTTAAGAGAAGGAGACATTAGAATGCAGTTGATTTAATTTAGTTTCAGATGAACTAAATACTAAACTCACTAATGCAGTATGAAATATATACTCACTAATGCAGTCCTGTCAGTATTGATAGCCTGAGAATGTGACTTCTACAAAAGAAAGCAGCTAAATACAAGTCCAGTGCTCCTAGGTCAAGTCTTAAGTAACTAATAATCCAGCACATTCTGTAAGTTGTCCATGATCTGAGGCAAACACAGATACCCTCATCTTTTAGAGATAGTCATGAAGAGTTAGAGTCAAATTATGCCACAGGACTACAAAAAATGCTAATTTTGTTTAAGTTGTACAGCTGATGCTTGTCATTGAAATAAGAAAGCACAGGAGCTGTAAGTAAGGCTGGGTAATTTCAGGACACAATGATCCCACCAAGATCCCCAGGAGGTTTGCTTTCTCTGCTTCCAGCTTTTGATCACAAGGCAGCAGACAGAGCTCCATGAATCACAACTTCAAAGAAATGATCAAAAGAACATCAGTTTTTCTCTAGAGTGCATCCATATACCCTTTAAGAAAAGGGAAAACTAATCCCTAAGTTCCCCCCCGCCCAGGAATCTTGTCTTTTGCCCTCATTCTATATTCAGGGTCCACCACAACCTATCCCTCAACTTGTAACAGAAAAGAAGCATGGAAACTGATGTCAGAGTTAGTGTGGATGAATGGGCCTCCACTCCCTGGATAGTAGAAAGGACACATCTCTATCCCAAATAGGTGAAAGGCCACATGATGGGATCGGTTGTAAGCTGATGAACAGCTACTAATAGTGACTATGTGCCATAGAATTTTGACTTTACTCATGCCATAGGATTAAGGCCATCTGAACATCCTTAACTATTGATGGATAGGTTATTGCATTCCTTTAGTGGATACTAGAACCCTGAGGATAAGAAATGACTGTTTTCGCTATCATATACAACAGTACCTAGTCTAGTGAGTGCTTTAAGAAATATTTCCTCAGTTGATTAAGAGGGACCTATGCTAATTGATTAAACACATTCTTACCTTTCTTATTGCATTTTAGTTTTTTTTAAAAAATCAACTCATTTGTTTGCATATTGATACCCTCTCAGAGAAAGCTATGTTTAATCATTTCAGAACATTATTTAGAGGGACCTTAATCATGAAGGTACTGGAATAAACTTACTGTGGGTGCTGTGTAATATAAATCCTGCAAGGACTGTTTACAATTGTGTGTGGGTGTAAGAGGAAAAATGATTTAAATATAAATATGAGTGGCAAAGAAAACTTGTTTTGAGTCCATTTTAAGCATCTGTTAACATTTTTGAAGACCATGTGGTAAACTTCAGCTTAAAGATTATGAAGTGAAAGAAATGACTTGTGTATAAAATCACTGCAATTCTCTGATTGAGGCCCCATTATTAATTTTCTTAGGAAAATAATTATTTTAAGAATTTCAAATTCAGTGAACTTCCATATATATATCACTCAATTTCACTCAAAATATTTTTTTCTGTAGAATGAGATCAAAAGACCAGATTTTGGTTACTGATGTGGTGTGAAGAATAAAGTTAGAGTTCCAAGTCTTAGTTTGATTTAGAATATAAACATTCCTTAAAGTCTCTCTTTTTCAATGTAAAGAATATTTCTTCTAAACTTGCCTTCATTTGGTTCAGGTTCAGTGTCTATCCAGGCTTAACTATTTCTTTTAACTTTCTTGGCTATTGTTAATGATGTACAAATTTCTATTTTAAGAAAACATTTGAAATAATATAAAGGTTCTCTAAGAAGACATAGAGTCATGATTTGCCTGCTAAATGGTCAATTTGTCGGAGCAAATGACCAGTCCCTATATTATTCACAAATATTCAGTTATAAGTTCTTCTCTCAAGTGGTAGGAAAATTTAAATTTAATTCAACACAAAGACATGAATGATTTTTAAAACATTTTATTATCTGCTAATGATACTTATTTTTAGTTACAGAATTGACTAAGTGATTGTAGGCACAAATCATTGTGTTCTTGAGTTATTCCTAAAAACAACCAAAGTATCCACTTCGGTTCTCTCATTTTCTGAATTTTTTAATCCTGAAAAAATATAGCAAAAGGAACAATTAACATAATTTACAAACATTCCTAGTGAATACCATTTACAATAATAAGTTATGGCTTCAGTTTCTTTTTTCAAAACAATGTACAACCGTTGGCTTTGATTCTGTAATTCCTGAAGTTCTTTGTCTTGTCATTAAATAGAAGTTCCCTATGTTGAAAATACTAAGACATATTTAATAATATATTAGCAGTTGCCACCTTGCCTCAAGGGTTACCTACTATAATGTCATTACTTTATTTTATCTTCCATAAGGCAACTCTAGGCAATCAACAATAATTTTACTATAGTTTTAAACAGGAGGATGCTGAGTTTAAAATGATCAAACTGCCTACACAAGTCACCTTTCCATAAATAGGTTTGGTAAAATAAAACCCATAATCAAATCTACAGTGCTAACCATTATAAAGACACAAATAAGCCCACTTTGCATGCAGAGAGCATGTACCTTAGTCTAGGATAATCAGTACTAGCTACCAATTTTTTTTCAATTCCAGTCAAACATTCTGGCTCATTTCCATAAACAGGCTTACAATTGTGAAGACATTCATGACAGTATCTAAGGAAATGGTGACATTACTTCTTAGTGTTTGAAGTTATCTGTTTTTTTTTTTTCTTTCCCCATTTTAAAGAGGAAAAACACCCTCCAGATGGAAATAACATGGTACCTTACCATCTCTTATTTTGAGGAAAAAGCTAGGGCTAGGACCTAGATGTCCTGGCTCTCAAGCTAGGGCATGCCTCCCTCACTTTTTTTTTATTCTGACTAGCAAATCATTAATAGCATCTACAAATTGAAATCATATTTGAGTGCATGTGAATAGTATCAAATTATTTCATATATGTTATTTATGTATATGTGCACAAGGATCATTTTAGTAACTATTTTTCACTTGTTTGATAAGAGCTTTCTGACACATAGGAATATTTACTGCTAAATTCTGAGAAATGTTTGTCAAATGATTAATCTATGGTGTCCTAGTAGTAAAGAAGAACCTAACAGCATTGCTAATAGCCACTTTCAAGTTGAATGATCACTTTAGACAGGCAATCTCCCTTTTTGCCTAGAAAGATAGTTTCTATCTACTTCTTTCAGCTTGTTCAAATATCTGTCTTCCTTGCTCTCAAAAACTACTCCTTTTATATTATTCCTGCAATTCTAGCCTATTCAACTACTGGAGCCTTTGATGTTGTCTGTGTGTGTGTGTGTGTGTGTGTGTGTATGTGTTTGTGTATGTGTGTGCAAAATGATAGTCACCTGTTCTGTTACTCTTAAAATGGTTGTATTTCAGTAATACATATACTGATAAGAATTCCACAATTAGAATTTAAATATACCATAGGTCCCATGGTGTTAATTATGAAGCCATGTCAACAAATTCATTTGTAAAAACAAAACAGATATAATATATGCTTGGACAAAGAAAAGCAAAGACCTGTTTTCTGCAACTCTGGGCTCTGATTCATTTTGAAACTTAGAACTCTGGGGGAAATTCTGTTAGGTCACTTTTCAAGGATTTGTCTTTTGCTGGGTTCAAGGTATACTCACCACTTCTTCCCGCTTGGTCTTGTCTGTCGCTGGCCAAGCTTCCAGAGGCAGCTCAGGAAGAATGGGGGACAGGGGCTGCATGGAGAACAGTGGAGGCAGAGGTGGCTGTGGTGCCAGGGGCTGCATGGGATGCAGAGGTGACTGGGGCTGCATGGGCTGATGAGACTGGGGTGGAATGGCCTGGGGCTGGAAGGGCTGCTGGAAGGGCTGCTGGGCGGATGGAGGGATGTTTGGCTGATGGTGTTGGGTTGGAGTCATGGAGTGGTGGCCAGGAACTGGCATCATTGGTTGCTGGGGGGCCACGGGCTGTTGAGCTGGCACCACTGGGAGGTGGTGATGAGGCTGAAGGGTGTGACTCGGGGGATGCTGTTGAGACAGCACAGGGATGATTTGGTGGTGCAGCCATCCACCCATGGGTTCGTAACCATAGGAAGGATACTGGTGAGAAACAAAGAGTCAGGTTTACCATTGGCTCAGTTGATTTCTAACTGGAGAAGTAGCAGTAGTGTTTGTTATTATGACCTTATGAATATTTTAGTCATTTTTTCCTTTGCAAGAATTTCTAACAGTGTACACAGATATGACCTTTTACCAACTAAAATTCCCATTAGTGTTTGAAGGTGGAGTAGACATGATATTTCAGTTAAAAGGGGACTTAAAATGCATGCCTATTCTCTTAAGGGAAGGAAGAACAAAATGTTTACATACCGGCTGCCTTATCATGCTCTGGTACCACTTCAAAGGGGTAAGCACCTTAAGAGAAAGAGACATTAGAATGCATTTGATTCAGTTTAATAACATATGAACTAAATACTAAACTCGCTAATGCAGTATGAAATATAGACTCACTAATGCAGTCCTGTCAGTATTGATAGCCTGAGAATGTGACTTCTACAAAAGAAAGAAGAAGGTAAACATTTGTAGGATGCTTTCTATGTGTCAGGCACTGTGTTATATCCATCCCATACACTCTTCATGCTTCCTCGCATGATTGGAGCCAGGTATCACTCTCACTTTTATAGGTAATGTTATGAAAACTCGGGTAGGTTCAACCACTCAGCTGGAGTTACAAAAGCAGTAATTCAATTTAATCCTCTTCACTGCAAGAGCAAAACAATTTAAGACTTATAATAATGTGATATAATAATCATTACTTTTTTATTTGATATCATAATGGAAAAATGAGGTAGAAACATTGCCTTTCATCCTTGAGACCTAGATTTCACGGTCAAATATGTCAATCAACCATTTGAGATAATACATTAAAATTTGGCTCAGTTTCTTATAACATTTTTCTTCTGCATATATGAGTTAACAGACTTGGATTTTGATCTTATCTCATGAGATAAGTGAAGAGTTTCATTCCTTCTAGACTGTAGAGTCTTATTAATTAGTCTCAGATAGCTCATTCATATAGTACATCTTTTAATAAATACAACAAAAAGCTTTGAACCTCACTCAAGTCATGAGTGGCACGGCACTATTCATGCTCTTTTGGATGCTCTTTTTCGGAAATGTAGCTCTCATTGTTTCCCTTCTTTAGGTGAGGAAAGTTCCAGAGGGGGAAATTGATTTTCCCAAGGTCATAGAGTTTTCAGGCAGTTTACGAGAACCCCAAAACCTGTTTCTCGAACTCTCCTTCTTTCCATCACCCGGTAGAGACTTTTGTGAACCACTTTTCATTGATCATTTAGCATAGCCAATGAGATACACACAGGGTATGTGGATAGTTTTGAATCAGCAATTGTTTCCAGCTAGAAAAGGACTTTAACATCTTACTTACTCCTTGAATTTTATAGGCATAGACTGTTGAAGCTGTGTTCAGTCTCTGCCCTATCATGGAGCCTTCCTGAGTGGTAGTTCATGGTGGATACATTTATAACTAGATTTAAAAGTAGAGGCTGAGTCAGAGTGACCAGGTAGGAAGGTGCTGAGAAATGCAGGGCTTAAAGCTGCTGGTAAGAACTGAAAAAGCATGACCATTTGAGAAACATCTTGAATGAAGACTCAATACACCACTCTTTACAGAACTCAGGGACTCTTTAACTCAAACAATAGTCAAAATTAATAAGCAGAAAAATTACCTCATAGCTTAAGTTGATATAACCCGGGCTTCCAGGATGAGGTGGTAGCTTTTTTAGAAAGGGGAGAAGATAAAGTGAAAGAGAAAGAGAGGGAAAGGAGAAAAGAGAAGAGAAAGAGATTAAGTCAATATGCAATTGTTCACATTAGGGTGTCTAAAGCTATTTTCAATATATGCATATATATACACACATACAGATGTACATATACATAGTACAGAATATATTTGAGGTCTACTTTTAGTCTGAGCATATATGCTGTGTAGGAGGAACCTTCTCATTTTAAAGAGTATCTGAATTACTAAACAACTTCCCCAGAGACCATAGTACTCTAGTGGGAGACATAAATGTAGAAAGCAGCATACATTTATCCTCCAGAGATTGTTAGATTAAACCCATCAACCATCAAAGAACCCCTCCCTTTTGTATCTATCCATTTACTTGATCAAACTCTCTCTATAGTAGGAAAGAGGTCTGCTTCTGTGACACAATTTCAAAATAACAACAAGCCTGGAATTGTTTCACAGAGGGTCCCTTTATAGATCAGCTGGTGAAATGTTCAAGAATCAAAGGGATTCCTAGTAATTAACATGCAAACTAAATAAGTAACACACCGACTCTATTGTTCAATGGGAGAACAAGATTAGACTAATAAAACATAAAAATTCTAAATCTATGCCCTGGACAATAAAATAATTGATTTATTGAAGTTCAATACCAACCCTTTTTATTATTGTCAGTGATTTATGGTAGAAATTTAGAAGTTCCAAATAAAAAACAACCTGAACAATTTTCTGAACCAGCACTCTCTGTGCTTCCCAAAGTAGGGGCCTGATTACTGCCTGTTTTATAGGGTTTCTGCTGCCCTCACCTGGGGATGGGGGGCAGGAGACAGAAAGTTGTGAGAAAACCTCCCTGGAACACAAAGCTGCTTAACAGTCAATTCAACTTCTCTCTTTCAAAGTGCTCATGTTTTGCAATCCGAGTTATTTACCCTCATCTGAATGTAAATTTACATCCATTGGGCAGCTGGTTTCCCTATACTGCCTTGATGAGAGTGGGGTATTGAAGGCATTGGGTTTGTAAAGGTCTGAACCCCTGGGAGGACTAGGATTTCGGGAATTCAGAGCAGAAAAACCCAGGTTTTGTGTGTGAGAGAGCAGTGGCTCCTATACAAGTCTACAGATATACAGGAGTAGTATCAAGTGCTTTTTATACCACCAAAGAGTTTTACTGGCATGTGATCTAAGCCTTCTTCCATTTTGTGCTTGTGACTAGAGAGTGGACCACACTACCTGGTCTTTGGTATAGATCTGGTACTGTATTTACATGCTGTCATTGTGTATTTGGCACAAGCAGGCAGTATTCCTGTACCTTGCTAATGCCAAATCCTAAATAAGGAGTAACCAGATCCACCGAAAGGATCAGTGATGTGGTATAAGAAAAGAATAAATATTATCCCTTTAAGCCTGGAGGGCAAGAAGTTTTAGAAGTTGTGAAGAATTAAGTCTTAGAGATACCCCCTAACACAAGTAAATACATTTTCTCTGGAAGCCTTTCAAGGATCCCTTCAAATAGATAACTACTTGTAGTGATGGGTAGTGTTGTTTACAAGCAAATCTTTACAGGAGAGGTTCCTGGGGTAAAAATGCTTGTTAAAATGTTGAGTGCTTGGCCCCATTTCAGCTGTACTGAATTACAATCTATGGTGGAGCTGTTCATGATTTTTTTAACAAACCCCATAAAAGTTTCTTCAACACTTAGATACTTGGGGATATCAGATTTTGTACTGTAGGCACAGTGAAAATTACCAACCACCTTAGCAGATTTCTAATTTCTAGCTTACTTCATTGGATTCAATCAGTAAATGGAGTTTTACTCACGGGCATAGCAAAAGCTGCTCCGAGGAGGCAGGCAAACAAAATCCAGGTCCCCATTTCTTGATGGTTCTGAAATGTAAATCAACACCAGCCATTAAAAACAATTTAAAAAGCATGAACATACTTATGTTTCATACATGTATATAATCCACATTAATGCCTTGCTAATAAAAAATATAAGGTGGGGCCCTTATTGGTAAAGTGGCATTCATATGAGAATTCCAGTTCTCAACCTGTGTCATTGCTTCTGGAGTCCTCATAGTGCAATGGGGTATTGTTTGTTTGTTTGTTTGTTTGTTTTTTGTTTTTAAAACTAAGCTGAGGGTTTACAAGTTAGAGGACCAAAAGTGATCTATAATAATGATGTTCCAAACCATTTTCTATATTTATACAGCCTGTAGGTATCTAGAAGCTAGTTGGAATCAATAAATAATGATTTAAAAGTAGGGTTGAATATAAAAATTGAAGAAATAATCAAATGAACATGATTTTATACTTTTGTAGCAAAAAGAGGTAGAAATGTGGTTTTGGGGGGAGCACAGCCCACTTAAGCATTTCTACTATAAAATGCTTGGGCTAATTATTTGGGAAAATATTGAATACTTTTCCAGAATGGATTAATGGCATAGCAGGTTTAGGTTCACATGTAGAATTTAAGGCAATAAACTCATAACTTTGAACTCCAAGTTTGAAGCAAAAGTCACGATTAAATCAAAGAGAGAGAACAGTGCCACAATTCTAAACTTCTTTAAAGGTTGTGGAATTATTTCTACTTAACAAGTTCTGTCTTAAGCCAGTAAGACTTCTTGCTTGTCAACTACACTGTAATTCTTCTACATGTGAAGAACCCTGAGACACGGACCAAGAACTGGCTATCCTAAATTATGCACATTGTTTTTTGACAATACCTTGAAGGCATTTTTAGGATATGAATATAAAATGTATTACCACTGGATATGAAAAGTACATTGAGGGTTTCTGCCTTCTAAACCTTTCCCCCACCAGAGGTTGAGTTAATAAGGAAAAGCATTCACACTTGATATAATTTAACAAGATTGTATAAAGAAGTAGTGCTCAGTCTGTTAAAACAGTATCTTAATTAATAAGCAAATGCACACTTTTGTGTGAAATTTTGCTTCCAAACAGCATTGGAATGCTTAACCTAAGATTTATAGATGTGCATGCAAACATATTACTGCACTATAAAGTTAAAGATTTATTTCAGTGATTTTAGTCTGTAATTTAATAGTAAGTCTGAAGAAGTACATATGGTGTAGATAGCACAGAGTATTAGAAATGTACAATACATTCACAGTTTTGAAACATGAAATTCAGAGAAAGAAAGGACCACAGTAAAAGATGGTAAATTGTGAATGAAATCCACATACCTTTGAGTGTATGCTCAGTGACTTTCTGTCTGAAGCTCAGGGATGCTTGATCCGTTGGTTTCTTCCAACTCTCTGCCCTCAATTTATACCATGCCTGGAACTTAGAACAGCCAATCAGGTTTCTGAAAGAAAAATGTGTTGAGTCTAAAGAAAAATCCCTGTATCATGACTTTTTTAGATGCTGTGAGCACTGGTAAGACTACATGTTGTGATTAGTGCATATAGTCATTCATTATAGGCAATAACAGGTTTAGGAGGCTGTCTTAAAGTCAGCAAATTAGTTGACTGCATATGCTGATATATTTGAGCTCATTTTTAAAATAGTGCTATGCCATTGTCTACATCTCAGTTCTAGCAATTATTGGGGTTTTTTTTTTTAAGTGAATGGTCAAGTTTCTCCAGTGTACTCAAAACAGTCACTTAAGGTTCTCCAGACTTTTCATATCCAGATGCATGGATTGAATTTTCATTCTTGTAAAAATCCAAAGCTCACTGAGAATTCAGAATTACATGATCACTGGTGTTCTTTTTCTGCTTCTATCACAGATATTTTCTCTGTCCCCTGTGTCCTCTATCACCACTCTCATGTCCACCAAAAAAGTGAGAGAGACAGAGACAGAGACAGAGAGAACAAAGCCTTTTTTCTTGGACTCTTCTAGCATGACTCTGTCATGCTATCAACCATGGCCTCAAGACTGTTACAGTAACAACACTTATTCTAAGGCCACAAAAGACAAAGTAAAAAATGTCATATACCATACAATGTATTTGAAAATCTACTTGAATACTTACAAAAATGTGTTACAAGAGATATCGCCCTGAGTTAGTTGGCTTCTCTTTAATATAGTGGTTCCCAAACTGTGGGTCATGACCCATTTGGGAGTCAATTGACCCTTTCACAGGGGTCACCTAAGACCTTTGGAAAACACAGATATTTGCATTACATTTCATATCAGTAGCAAAATTAGAGTTAGGAAATAGCAAGAAAAATAATGTTATGGTTTGAGGTCACTACAGCATGAGAAACTATGTTAAAGGGTATCAGCATTAGGAAGGTTGCAAACCACTGCTTGGGTCTTTTCTAGCCTATTTCAAACCCAGTTTCTTATATTGCAAACTGAAATTCCTCTTACTTTTTCAGAGCATTGCCCCTACCTTTTCAGCAGTCCCTATGTTGTTTAAGCAACATTAACCAAGTCAGTTCACTTGGAGGGACTTCTAATTTAGCTATTAAGTTTACATATATTTGTATCTCCTTCCTGTAATAAAGCATAAGTTGGTATTACTTTATTCTACAATTTGGTCATTTAAGACATAAATTTATAATTAGTAACAGGAACAATTGGGTTTTGCACTACAGGAAATGTTTATATAACTAGTGATGTAGTTGGGTCTTTTGAGTACCTGAATTTATACATTTTATATGAATATAAAATTTTCTATGACTACAAATATACATACTTTCTACAGATTCTTCAAATTGATTATAAAGGAACAAAACAGTCATTCAATCATGTAATGTATGGTTTTCATGAAAATATTGAAAATGGGCAATGTTAATTCTGACTCCTTCTTCACCACAATTTTCTTATGAGTAGGATAGGCACAATAATACAATATACATAAGAAGATGAGTGTGAAAACTGGGTGAGAGACTTACACGGGGGATTTGAAAGCTCTTTATTGCCCAACTCTCTCCTATTCCCTGGAAAGTGGCAAGTGTTTAAAAATGCTAATGTTAAATCCTAAGGTTGTCTATGTTCCAAGATTATCTCTGAGAATCAATTAGTAAGGACAGCTGAACTTCATTCTGAAAGGTACATCATTCAGTCTGGAAGGGATGGAAAAGCAGGGCTGCAAGTCTATACTAGGCCAACTGTATACAAGAAAGTAAACACAGAATCTGTCTCTAAAAATTAAATGTGTCCAAGGTTTGCATTTATTTGTGCATATGCATATTGTTGAAACATACATATCAGAAGCAAAGTTGAAAGGGGATAAGAATTAACAAAGGCTGTAAAGGGTGTAAAAAATACTGAGAATGGATCTTTACTATGATCCAGATTTCCATACTTGTTCATACATCCAAAGAAAATGAATTCATTAGTTCAAAGATACAACTGTCCCTCCAGGTTTATTGTGGTACTGTTTATACTTGTCATGATATAGAGATAGTATAGATGCTTATCAACAGATGAATGGATAAATAAAATATATATGTACACAACATTGTATCATAATGAAGAGTAAAAAAATTTGCAGTAAAAAAAGAAAGGTTTGAACTAGAAGACAGTTAGGTAAAATCATGTCAAGTGAAATAACCCAACTATAGAAGGACTTATACATGTTAATTTGAATGCAGAATACTGATTCCTAGAAGTTAGGCAGGGATGTGGATGTTAGATAACATGTACCAAAACACAATTAAATAGAGGAAATAAATTTATGGTGCTTCACAGAAAAGTTGGATAATTATAATTCGCATTACCTGTTGTATGTTTTATGGACTTGAAGAGAGGACTTCAAAAGCTTAAACCATGAAGACATTATTAACAAAAAAAAATGTCAATTGCCTTAATTTTATCAGTGAATACTGGTCATGTAGTGCTTAATGCCACACTGCACCCCAACAATGTGCAAATTGATGCATTCTATTCTCATTACACAGAGATTACTGAGTATTTTAGAAAAAAGTATATTTCAATTAATATTTTGTCTTTAATTATTTCATTTTTTATAAGTTGACTTTGGAAAGCACAAATAAAGTATTTATTTAATAAAGTAGCAAATAAATTAGTTACTTTGAACATATCCAGAATATTCTTGTTTCTCTTGCCTTTTGAAGTTGGGTATATTTTTGTTCTTTTTAAGTCACTATTTTAACATTGAATTTTAAACATGCAGTATTTTTCTGTATTGTGATATCTCTGAGACAAGTATAATGATATGGAATTCAAATGTGTCTTTATTTGGTTGTACATTCATTCCAAATATCTGTTTGTGCATATATATGTGTTAAATACATATGAACTGCAGGTTGTTCTTGTTATTATAGAGAAGAAATAGTACGTGAATTGATTACTACTTCTAAACGCTCTCTTTGGGAGTGATCAGTGACTGAACACCCTTCTGAATTATAATAATTCCTTTGCTCACTTTAGTTGTTGCTATTACTTTCTTTGATTGCAACTTATCACATTTTGCTTATGCTAGCAAGTTTCCCCCCTTTTAATTAGGTGATTCTGATTTAGGGTTTGCTAAGAAACCATAGGCTCAAGTTAGTTAGCAATATCTGTCAAGTGCAAGCAAGGGAATATTCTTAGCAAGCAAGGTCTACTCCTGAGGGGCAAGGGAGTCACCTGTGAGAAACACTGAAAAAGGTTCAGTTTTATAACTTTGGATGGTGACATCTGGGAAAATGTTCTCTATTGTTGCTTTAGGATTCTGTCCTCTGGCTTACTTTCTGAGACCTGCCTTTTGATTTATGAAAATGGTTATTGGAGAAGTAGGTGGTGTGAAGATTGCAGACCTCTCATGTCAGCTGTATAATACCTCATGTCTCAACCTTTCTATTAAAGGAGACCCATGATTGATTGTCTAATATTTTAGAACCATTGCAAGAAAAACTCTTTATAAGTAACAGGAACCAAAAGTGAGCTTATAAAGGCTCTGTTTGTAGACACCTATTCATAAGAAATGTCCCATGGATAGGGGAAATTTTCACAAGACCCCACTACTAGGTGAAGAGCTACAGATAACAGATAATGACAGTGGATACAAAAAGAGAGAGAGCCAGGTTTTTTCTCCTTTTTTTAAGGTATGACCCCAATCCTCAGAGGTCAGCCCTAAACTCATGCAAATACTGGACTAACTCAAAAAATAGAGAACTGTTGGGGAAATATAAGAGTTGCAGGAAGGGTAGAGGATAGGAAATGCAGATACAGTATACTCATGTAATAAATACTCAAAACTTTACTTGTCCAAAAAATAGAAAATATAATCTTCAAGAAAGAAGATTTTCTGAGACATAATTGGACTTGCATCATTGTCAGCATTTAGGTATATCACCACTTACTAATTCTGGCAAACATTGACTACTTTTCCTCCAATTGCAACCCTTGGAATGTACTGTGTCTTATGCTTCCTTGGAGGTTTTTTGCCAACTTATGCAAAGTAAATGCTAGATGGTTGGTTAAAGAAAATGTCAAAGCTGTTCATGATATTGTGAAGATATAGAAAATAATGTGGCTTAATTCGAAATCTCCATAGGCAAATACTTCAGTAATTTAAGTGAGGTACTTGGCTGGCTAGGAAAGATCTCCTGTCTTCATAGCTCTTCCTACCTCAAGCCTCCCTCCCTTCCTTCTTATCTCAATTTATGCAGATGTTTACCAAAAATTAACAGTAGTTATGTAAAAAACTCATTTCTAAACACCTCTGCTTCCCAGGATTTCATTTCATCCTTTAAAGTGATCCGTGTATTCAATAATACTCAAAGAAATAAAAGACATTTGGGGTACAGTATTTTTTCATTCCTGTTCAGGAGGATTGATGAGTACATAATATACCCAATTTTTCATAGACTCTGGGTTTATTTAATGCTCTTGGAGTAAGCAAAGGTTGAATTAAAAAAGTCGGATAAAAACACAGTGCCTCTAAAGTGAGAAAACCCATTTTGATTACAAGTAGATAATACCTTAATAATATAAGTATTCATAGGAAGAATTCATATAGCTTGTAATTTGGAAAGTCTGCAGGCATTTGCTAAGTATCTGGTGGAATAACATTCAATGAAAGAAATTATATGCAGATGGAAGTATGTTGTTTGGGTTATAATTAGCTGGTAATTGTCAGTAGTGAAAATGTTATACTTGCGTTAACAGAAGTAGAATGGTAATGTAAAAATAAGCTTTTAAAAATTTCTGTTTATTGGACAGAATACAACAAAATACATTTTCCTTTTCTATTTCTGTTCAATACATGCATACACTGACCAGTACATTCTATGTTGTCACAGACAGGGACAAACTTTCTGTTTGGCAGACTAGATCAGAATTATGCCTGGGACATAGATCCATTGTGTCTGACCTTGACCCATGTACCGAGTCCTTTGCACATTTGCCATAATGATTGGAAAGTGGGAATTACTAAGTAAGGGGTTGCTTATAATATTCAATCTCAAATATGTTTTTAAAAAGTGACTTTTTTGTCTTGTTTTTTCAAGTAAAGGTCTAACTATGTTATACTACTGGTGAGATTGGAACTTGATACATAGTTCAATTTAGCATAAAGATATTGCCTCTCTTCTTAGAAGCAGGGTCAGTGGGAGGAAGGTTGGGAGGGATGAGACAACATTTAAAATGTAAATACATAAAATATCCAATAAAAAAGTCCTGCCTCTAGTACTAGAATTAAAAGACTGTAATATGGTACCTTCTTCTAGAGTGACAATTTAATTTTTTTCTTACTGTTTTATTTTTTTTAAAGAGTGACATATATATATATATATATATATATATATATATATATATATATATATATATACAGATTTTTAAAGGCATTTTGGTATAACATGATATGAATATTTTTGTCAGTGCTTAATTATTTTAGAGGTTTGATAGCATGGATTGAAATCCCACTAGATACCATAGGCATGAAGTACATGTAGGACAGAACGTAACATGGAAACAGATTTCTTGTTGGGTATAGATTAAGCATAATGGTCTGTGAATACCAAAATTTGCCACAAGGCTATAATCTTAGCTCTTGGATTATTAATGATTTGAGGGAGTGATAATTTTAATAATTCCAGATAAACTAAAGGTAGAAAATACAATGAAACCAAAGGGGAAAAAAGTCAAAAGCTTGGAAATTACAATGTATATTTTAATAGCGTTTTCTCCCATTGTTCTTGAACAAAATGACATATCATATATACTTTATATATCTCAAGATTCTAGACAAAGTGATGACATATGTGTATAAAAAGTAAAGAACCTACTTAATAACTTTCATATAAAATATCAGGCTACATATAAGATTTGTTACTAGAGATTACTATCCAGAGCCAACTAAATATTACTGCATGAAATGAGTTCTTGTTCAGTAAAGAACAAAATCAAATAAAACATATAAAAAGGATTGAAATAATTTTATTGTTATATAATTTACATAGCATGATATTGGCCTCAGAATGTGCAATTGAATGGTTTCTAATAGTCATAGCATCTTGATGGAGTTTCTAACCATTGACATAATCTAATTTTCAAACATTTTCATTATCTGCAAATAGTCATTTACAGTCTCTGCTTCTTGATTCCCAGGCAACAACCTATTTTTGGTCTCTATGGATTTTTCCTGCTTTTAATATTTCATACGAAGCCATGCAACACATGGTTGAAAAACATATTTCTGGAAATCTCTGGCACATTTGATATTTGGTGTTAGCCAATTATTTGCTGTGGTATTTTGGCAGCATACATGGCCTTTTCTCCCTACATTCCAGTACCAACACCTCACCTCATCTCACATCCCTCCACCATAATATGACAAGCTAAAACTATCTCCAGACATGGTATGTGTTCAAAGAGACCAGTTGTCCCAAGTGAAGAATTGTAGTCTTAAGATGCCTATGAACCAAACTGTATACAGGGAGGTATGAAGTTTCCTGGAGTCCTAGCTCCCTGTGTTATTAAAAAGAGAATAGCATCTAAGGGTTTCTGAAATCTCACCCTTCCTGTCTTCATTTCTAACATTCTGATTCATTTAAAAGAAATAATTCATCAATGGTTTTCATGGTTCAAATTGTGAAAAAGTAAACAATAGATAATCTATCATTTAAAATGAGACTAGGAGGATAAATGGGGAAAACAAAGAATAATTAAATCAAAATTACCTGGAAGATAAAAGTTCAAGAAGTAACTGTAAGATGTAATTGTGTAATTCTCAGTTTGCTGAAACAATAGAAAAGTTGGAAGGAGGAAGATTTAGGTATTGGTAGGGATGGAAGAGCACAAGAAAGAGTGAGACGTGAACGTGATCAGACTGCATTGTATACACAGAATAGTCAAACAATAATTTTTAATTTTAGAAGGTTACAGACAGGAAACAAGTTAAAATGACAAGTAAATTAGGACTGGTAAGATGGTCAGGTAAAAGCATGTGACACAGTCTGGTGATCTTAGTCTGATTCCCATGAACTCACATGCTGGGAAGCAAAAGAACCTCCAACAAGTTGTTCTCTGACCTAACTCATGCACACTGACACACAACTCATCCCTGGACACACAACGTAAAACAATAAAAAAACAAGTCGAATGCAATTTTAAATGAATAAAGTATACAAATACATTGCTATTTGAAAATAAAGTAACATAGTGGTCTATGCCAGTGTTCTTTTTACTTCACTTAAAGGGGTGGAACTATGGTATGAATGATAAGAAAAATGTCTAAATTTAAATGTGAGTTTCCCCATGCTACAGCCATAAATATATGTTAATGGTTCTCAAGAATTTTAACTTCAGTCAGCTTTAAAATCATTCTGTGGACTATAAACATCCCTTGAACAGCAAAAGAAAGCATGAGATTTGATTTATACCATGGCTAATGAAAACAAGTAGGCAATCATTGTTTGATTATACCTGCTAAGATCTCAGTCTCAGGACTGGAAAAAAGAGAGGAAGTGCTTGGGCCTTAGAAAGTTTAGAAAGTCAGTGCATGAACATGACCTTACTTTTGTTGTTGTTGTTATTGTTGTTGTCTTCTACTCCCCCTCCTCTTCTCTCCTCACTGCTCCTCAACCCCTTTCCTACTATCCCTTTTATCTCATTTTCTTTCTCTTTCCTTTCTCTCATTTTCTCCTTCCTTTCTTCCACTCCTCTTTCTTTTTCTGTCATGTTGCTAGGGATAGAACCTAGGGCCTCTAACATACTGTATAAGGGTTTTACTCTTGAACATTCCTTAAGATCAGGCAGAAAATAAAAATAAAATAAAATAAAATGAGCCAGTAGGCTTCAGATGGAGATGGTTTTTAAAGCATCCTTAAGGAAGGGTGGGCTAGAATATTGTACAGATTATGTGTATTGATTTCTTTGACTTATGCTTTCATATTATGATAAACTCATGAGAATATAAGCCCATTTTAGGTTGAAGAAAAACTGTATGTAACTTGCATAATACATGAAGTAATAACATAATTGAATATCTACCAAAACTGGACAAAAAGAGATAGTTGGGTAACACTGAGTCTCTACAGAGCATTTCTTGAAGGGTTACCCTCAACTTCTAATATAATTTGGAAGCAGTGATCTTTAGTGTTCATTGCATTTAAGAATCACTTGGGGAGATTTGGAAGACATTCATGTCTGCTTTCTTTCCATCCAGTTTCTTGTTTAATTAGACCAAACAATTCTTCGTCTGTTGCTGTGATTTTTCGGTAACCAGAGGAGCTTGGAAAAATATTGATAACTAGGTTCTATTTCTAGAACTTTTCTTTCTGTTGAAAATAATGTGCAGCCAGAGTTGAGATTTATAAAGGCAACTTATTGTGAACAAGCTGTTCTGTCTGTTAAAACTTTACTTCATAATGAAAGCTATGTTTTAATCAGTTTTGCCCAAGTCAAATGTTATTTTTTTCCATTGGAGATTATTATTCAGTGTCATGGATTATATTAATGATTAAGAGTAACCAACAATATCATTGCTGATTATGAAAGTAGTATCATATCTTTGGACCTCTAACACAATGACAGATCCACAACAAATACTCAGAGAATATATGCTGGTGATGGGTAAAATGTATCTTTCATAGCCTCTTGGTTTATTTACAAATATTTCTTTGAAACTCTGTTTCTCAGAGTCCATGTGAGGCTGCTAACATGTTGATTCAATGAAATGATGCATTTGGTGAGTCACCCATCTGCTAGGTTACGTTGGGTGTGTAGCTGTTTTGATTTTTGTTCCCTCCCTCTGAGTATATGGTTTTTCTTATTTAATCAAACAAACCCAGTTGTTTTGCCATTTTGTACACATATTCTTTGTGTGGCCAAGATCCAGTTTGCAGTGACCACACCACAACTAGATCTGAGTATGGAGCAAACAAGTGCTAATTTGAATCAATTGTTAAGATTGCCAGCAAACAGCCAATGTGACCTCCATCCATGGGTTCACTGAGCAACCCTGAAGACAAGGCACTGTGTTTATTCCATCATCATTTCCTCCATCCATCAATCCTTCAATCCTCACAGAGGAGGCAATAAGAAACTCAAACCTAGGACAATTTTGTTCTTCATATTTTGGAGGTTCTTTTATTTCTTAATGCAAACATAACTCATGTTTGCAAATAGACTTTCCATAACATAGAAATTTATTAAACAGAATGCCCTTAAGAATCTCACCATCAAGTTAAAGCCAATATTTATATGTAAGAAGATAATTCCTGATCTTTATAAGAAATATTACTAGACACTTTATGTTATTCTTTAATTTTATTAGCTTTATGTAGGTTTGACATCTCTTTAAGTTTATACCAGAAAACTGCATCGGTTTTCCTTCATGCCTGTTCAGAATTACATTGAATAGATATCCCAGAATTCACATCGTCAATTGCAACTTGATAGACACTTAGGTTATCAATATCTCTAAACATATAACTAAGATATAATATGGTTATTCATAACATGTTTAGTATTGTATTTACATATTAATAATGTTTAATATGCTCATAATAAAGTACACATGCTTTGCAAGTTTACAACTAAATAGAGTCTACAAAATGAACCTATGTGTTTCAAAAAAAGAGGCAACCTAAGACCCTGAAGTTTTTCCAATAGCTTCTCCCCTCAAAATACCAACTATTCTTTCTATTCACCCTTAAGACTGATTTATCTTGTTTTGTGACTTTGCATTGATGGAATCATATGCTAGCTTTTGTATCAATGATATCTGTGTGATTCATGTGTATTGATTTAAGTGATTAGAAGTATTTCCTTTTTTTTCATTCTCATTGCCATACAGCTTTGCATTGTGTGGATAAACCACAGTGTATCCATTCTGTTTTGATGGACAGTTTACCAGTTTATGGTTTGTGGACATGCTGAATAGTGATGCTCTGAACATTCTCCCACATATCTTGTGACAAATATATGCACCTGGTTTTCTATTTTGTTGTTTTTGTTTGAATATCACACTAGGTTTCTGACTCATCAAATTAGGGATATTCTTGGGACTGTCTTTCGAATACTGGGATTGAAAGTGTGTACCAGACCTATCCTATTGTCGATATTTTGATGTTGACACTAATATCTTTTTTTCATGTGTATGTGTGAGAGAGGGGGGAGGAGGAGGGAGAGGGATGAGGAATGAGGGAGAGGGATGATGAGGTATGAGGGAGAGGGATGATGAGGTATGAGGGAGAGGGATGAGGAATGAGGGGTGAGGGAAAGGGATGAGGGAGAGGGAGGAGAGAGAGAGAGAGAGAGAGAGAGAGAGAGAGAGAGAGAGAGAGAGAGAGAGAGAGAGAGAGAGAGAGAGAGAGAGAGAGAGAGAGAAATGCACATCTGCTGGTTTGTGTGTTAGAAGATAACTTTTAGGAGTATGTTTTACCTTTGCACTGTAGACTATGGACATTAAACCCAGGATATCAGGCCCAAGCCTCAACTGCCTTTATACTCTAGGACATTTTGCTAGCTCTCAAGTGAATATCTTTATGAATATGACTTTTATATTTTATAAGTAGTCTTATAACTGGAATGCTTAGATTTGGTGCATCTGGTGGTGCACATGTGTACTTGCAGCCACTCTTAATTGGCATTAGTAGTGTGTTGAGAGGCCCTGCTTGTGTTCTACAGGACAGGGATTGATTAGTTTTGTCTTTCTTGGCATAAAAGGTGGTGCAGTTGCCTTTTTAGGGGATCTAGCTGAAAGCTTGGCTTAAGTCTCAGTGTGTCTATGGACACAGAGTGCCCTGTGCTCTGGATACAAAAGCTGTTGAGAGCTACACTTTGAGTAAGTATAGCCAAACTGCTTCCTGAAGTATCTTAAATTTTAAGGTAGGCTTGTAGCTCTAACAATTAACTATAGCTGTGTCCCCCTTGCTATGAAAATAGTCTGTGGCATGGGTGTGGTGCTGGCTGACTTCTGAAGTAGTGGCCAAAGCTAAGGAAATCCATACTCTTCTTTCTGTGTCATCAGACAGTTTCCAATGAACTAGTGTCTCTCTCTCAGAATAACCTAATCATTTATCCAGGATGCTGGGACATAGGAGGAAAGTGCCAGCCTGTTGTTTTTTTTTTTTTTTTCTTTTTTATTAAATGAAAACATAATTACATCATTTCCCTATCCCTTCCCTCCTACCCCTCCAGTACATGCCTCCCATTCTTTCCTAAACCTGTGCCCTCCTCTTCTTTAGCCACTATTGTTCCATATACTTATAAAAATAAATATTATATACAAGCTGCTGAATTCATTCAGTGATGATTGCATGAACACAGTTTTCGGTTCAGCTCCTCAGTATTAGATAACCAGTTGCAGGGGCAGTGCTCACTCCTGGGGAAAACTAATACTTTCTCTATAGGCAGTTGTTAATTGTACTTGTATCTATTTATCTAAGGGTCAGGAATTTAAAGATTTCCCCTATCTACATTTTGATGGCAAGTGGGGTTGGATATGGAGTTACAGGTAGTTGTGAACCATCATGTGGCTGGCTGAACTGAACTCTGGCCCTGAAGTCTAGCCAATGAATGAGTTTCTTTTTGAAAAACATCATTTTTGAAAACATTATTTCTTTTTTAAAAACATCATTTCCTTCCCTGACTATAGAATTCTTTTTGATATTATTATTAAGTTATATTTTTTTCCTTTTCATCCCGCCAAACCTTCCCCTACCTCCTTGCTATCTTTCTAATACATTGCCTTTCTTAAAATTAATTGTTGTTACATAGGTATATATATACATATATATATATACATATATATATGTATATATATATATATATTCCTAAATACCTGTATGAGACTTTTAGCATGAAATGGTATGAGATAAGTATTCAAGACTTTTATCTTTGCAACCTTATTCTTATTAAATATGGAGGAATTTGAATATACTAATGTATTAGAGAAAATGATTTGGAAATATGTATCTAAAATGTACATAGGATAATGTGCTCAAATGTCAGTGGATATATGAATAAATATTATTATGTGCTCCTAAGACAACAGTATCTGATTGCATCTTTTTTTTTTCTCTCTCTCTCAGTAGAATTTATATAGGAAGTAATAGAAAATGGTTTTCAATAGCAAACTTAGGTGGTTTATGGAAGAGTCTCAATCGTTGTAGAAAATATTTTTATTTTACTACTCTTTCTAGTAATACAAAACTAACAAACAGCCAAAACACTTTCCCTTTGAAGAATAATGTGTATTCAATATTGAAGGAATCAGATGTTTGTTATGGAAAATGTTACCTTAAGGAGTTTTGTTAGGAGGTAGTTTACCTGATACCTTAGTCTCCCACTAGAGGTCTAACTTTCATAAGATCAGGCACTAGGAAACCAAGCAAGGTGGGATGCTTCTGGAACATTCTTTCCCTGACTTACAGAATTCTTTCATCTTCAAAGCCAATACCACATCTCTATGACCCTTCTTCAGTAGTACAATTTCCTCTCTCTGTTCTGATAAAAACGATTTGCTCTTGTGATTTGAGTGAGTTCACTTGGATACTCCATATGTCAAGGTTGCCAATGTAAATGTGCATCTATAATGTACCCTTTGTTAGGCAAGGTAACATATTCCTGTAGCCATAGATTTCTACGTTCTGGGAATTTTTGGATGGGTATCATCTGCACTTCTTGTCTTATCAGCTTTTCACCATTAGTGATATTTCACAAAGCCAGTAAAACATTCCATTTTTTTGTCTTGCTTAACTCTGTTTTTATTAGAACAAACTATATAGAATGATTGTCATTTAAGTGATATTAAGTTCTTTTGGCTTCAGTCAAAGAGCAACAAATTCAAAGAGCAAGAAAGTAATTAAAAGAAGGCTTCTGAACCATTCTGTGTAGCACTTTGCTTCAAGCTTATCTCACCATGAAGGGAATACTATCTCAGCTAAAGCTGCACTATATTTTAACATATACATTGTGTGCTAAATATTAACAATCTATTGGTATTAAGATATAGTTTGCCTGCTTTTTGTTGTACCTAGGATGAGGTTCACATTTGAAGGAAATTATCCCTAGAAATTTCTTAAAGTTTCAAGTCATTTATGATCATTAGTGTATGAAAACAAAAGAAAACAGAAGGGTTTTGTACATTCTGTTAGCCTGGCCATAGCTCTAGTGGCCAATGCTCATGAAGTATAAACATCATGGATTTTCTCATATTCAATGACACCTATATCTCAAGAAATGTATTTCCAATTCTTAATGTTTGAAATCATGTTGTTTAACATCTTCTCCATTTTGTTTTTGGGTGTAGACAGTTATTATGTGATCCAACAATGACACTGTTAGATATTTAAGACAAACAAAAAAGGAAAAGAGAATCAAAACCAGGCTCAAACAAAAACTTGTTTATGATTATTCACAGAAGCTTTATTCATAATGGCCAAAGAGTGGAAATAACTAAAAAGCTCCTTAACTAACAAACAAATAAAACATATAGTTATTTTACCATAAGAAAGAATTAGGGGATAATAAATGCTGGAACACTAAGACATTACAAAACCATGCAATCTATAAGAAAGGAGATATATTGTACGACTTCACATATAGTCAATGCCAAGTTAGAATGATGCCTATTGCCAGAGAGTACACTACTGTTTTTCAAGTGTTGGGGTGAGAGAAGACTAAGTTGTAATTAATAATGGGTATGGAATTTTGTCTCTAAGATGATGAGTGGGGTATGGAATTTCAATATGCCCAACAAAGCAGTATATTGTACATTTAAAAATGTTCAATTTTACCTTAAGAAATTACTTCCATTAGCTTCATTACAATGTGTCAAGTCCCTTTATTACTTTTACAATTTGCTTTTTAAAACCTAAGTTTCCTTGTTTTTCATTGCTCAGAGGATACACATGCATCAGAACAGAAGTGCCTAGGGAGTTCTATAAACACATCTAATGTATTATTTTAAAAATAGTATATTGAAGAAAAACACCCTAGAAAAACAGCAACTAAGAAAACAAAACAAAATGAAAAAAAAAAAACCAAAAGAACAAGACAGCTTGTTTTTATATCATACCTGGTGTGACTCTGTAAATTGCTTTCTCCCTTTTCAATTTCCCCTCTTTATATGTTTGTCACTTAATAGGAGAAGCTGGAAAGCAAGATTTTTTTTTCATTTTTTACTGGAAATGGTTTTAGCTACTATAAAACAAATGTCCCTAATATAAATCTTCCCTGTTGGTCTTGTTTCCACGTAACAGGCACAAATAGCTTTCTGTGTAGATGTAGAATTACTGCTTTCCTTTGAACTACCTTTCACCCAAGAAACATATAAAGGTACAAAATATAAAAGCTGTTCTCTTCTAGGCATTATTTCTGGTATTGGAAATCTACATTTTGACCAGATAGCACAGGCACAAATTGAGAGATTCAAATCGCTTTCCAGTGTTTAAAAAGCCAGACAAATAGCTGAAATGTGAGAGACGGTGAGTGAACCTGCTGGTTACATAGGAGGTGGCATTTACGATGTTACATTTCTCTGGGAAATGAGCTGACATTTAAACATCCCCACCCCTCCAGTCCCCTCCCTAAGTTAGACATCCCCTGTGATTGTCTACATATGTCAAATGGCTAGGTTACTTGACCCCTTCAAAGAATCAAGTTTATTTTCTTTAACACAAAATAGATTTCCTATGGCCATGTTTTAACTCATTCCTTATAGCATACATAGGAAACATATAATTCTGTTTTAGAAGGTATTATTCACTTGTTTATTTGATGTTCTGTTTTGTTTCATTAATAATGTCCCTATATAGGGATATGGTGTGAGTTTTCCTTAGGAGACATGAACAAATATCTTTTTATCTTAGATAAAGCTCTAACAATATACCAGTGAAGTTGTTCTTCTCAAGACAAGAATGATGAACCACTCTATTTTTAGTAACTCAAAAGCAGCTATATCACTGAAATGCCCACTCCAACATGGGTGGCCACATATGAAAGCTAACAATTCTTAATGTGTATCATAATGTTAAATTCCCAAGTCTGTGAAGTTACTAACCTATATCCTTTTAGGTACATAGATGTTTTAAAAGATAAATTTACTTTGCTTTTAGAATAGAAAAACACTCCATGAAACATTAGTATCCATCTTCTCTGTCACATGTCTCGTGATTTGTTTTCCCTTTTTTGTCTTTTTATTTTAATTGAATATTTTATTTATTGGCATTTATTTTAATTGTATATTATATATATTTACATTTCAAATGTTTTGCACTTTTCTGGTTCCCCCCTCTCCCATACCCACTCTCCCAGTTTCTATGAGCATGATCTCCCTCCTACCCACCTTCTACCACCTGACCTCTCTGGGAAAATAAGACATCACAAGACCAAAGACTTCTCCTCTTATTAATGCCAGACAAGGCTATCCTCAGCTACATATGCGTCTGGAGCCATGGGTCCCTCCATGTATGCTCTTTGGTTGGTGATTTAGTCTCTGGGAGCTCTGGGGTATCTGGTTGGTGGATATTTTTGTCCTATGGGTGGCAAACCCATTCAGCTCCTTCAGACCTTTCTCTAACTCCTCCACTGGGGTCCCTCTGTTCAGTCTGATGAATACCTGCAAGCATCCTCATCTGTATCAGTAAGGCTTTAACAGCTTATGAGACATCCATATCAGGCTCCTGTAAGTAAACACTTGTTGGCATCAGCAATAATGTCTGGGTTTGGTGTCTGTCTATGGGATGGATCCCCAGCTGGGACAATCTCTGGATGGCCTTTCCTTCAATCTTTGCTCCACTCTTTGTCCCTGTACTTCCTCCCATGAGTATTTTGTCCCCCACCTTTTCTTTTTTTAAATAAAAGTTTGGCAAATCATACCAGCTTTATTGTGTAGTGAACACTATCATCGTTAGGAAAACAATCAAGGCAATATAGACATGACTGGATATGTGCATTCCAATAAAACTTGATTTTCAAACAAAGAAATGAACAAACAAACACATTCTGAGATTATGAGGGCCAGGGTTGTAGTTTGCTAAACTGAGCAACAGTTGCCATCCCAAATTCAAGGACTGTTTCTGTATATGTGTTTGAATTATTTCTCATCATAGGCAAGGTACAAACTTCAAAACTTCACTTTACAAGAAAATCAAAGAAGAGAGGCCTGGAGGTGAGCATAAAGCTGCTCTCACATTTCTAGTCATTCTGAAGAACTGACTTGAGTAGGAGAGAGATGTGGAAAGGCAGCACAGAATATCAGCATAAGAATCCTGAATTTGAATCTAAACCCCATGCAGTCTATCAGGGTACAAGTTCCTTTATCTTCCTTTGCCCTGATTTCTTCATCTGTAAACACACATGCACACACACACATACAGAGTGTGTGTGTGTGTGTGTGTGTGTGTGTGTGTGTGTGTGAGAGAGAGAGAGAGAGAGAGAGAGAGAGAGAGAGAGAGAGAGAATGTTAATACACGTCTTTTCAAAGATTTGGATTGGTAGTTAAAGCTCTAAGTGCACAGTAAAGGCTAGGGATAATATTAGATACAAGTTCTATCCACAGGATATTTCTTATTGCCCCAGAAATTTTTGACACCTGGGAATATACACAGCCCTCTGCTTGTTCTAGCGTTGTGAGATATTGATGAGCAATCCTCACTTGTGTACACTGAATAGCTGGGCTGCCTTTAACCTCTCATGGCACTAATAGCTTGTCATGTCATAGTTCCTTACATGAAAAATTGTACCTGTAGATGAGTTGGTAGCAAGGGGAAAAGCAGCAAACATCACTGTAGAGAACGTACATGTGCACAAATCAGTGTTGACCATGGGGATATGTTAAGTGGCAACAGTTGTAATTACCAATAAGTCAATAGAATAATAGTCTGCCTCGATACTGACCAGTTTGCTTATTTCTAGATTCTGAGTCTTACTAATTTTTTATCCTGAGATTGCATTTATTTGTTTTTGTTTGTTTGTTTGTTTGTTTGCACATGCGTGAGAGAGACATAACAATACAGGCTGAGGAGAATATGTGGCTCATTTCACTTACCATAAAAAATACGTTCATTTTTTTCCATTTTTTTTGTCTTAATTTTATATAGCAAGTAACTGACACTTAGAATGGTGGGTAAATCAGAAAAGACAGCATTAGAATTCAAAGCTGATCACTGGGACCTCAGAGCCCTCTTTGAAACTCCAATTCTACCAATTAGTTCCACATTCAAATCACTGCAGAAGGAGTAGATGAGGGCTGGCGTACACTCAGCAATGCAGTACCAATCCAGCGCCAGATTTAAAGAGTAAAGGGGAATTAAAATGAGCAGATTGGCAGCTGCTTAACTGATCTGATTAGAAATGGTCCCCATCCTAGGGCAGCTGGAGCAATCCTGTGGATGTGAAAAAGAATTTTAAATTAAAAGTAGATAAGTTTAGAGACTTGTCTTAATCAGTAGCATTATTAGATTATGTCTACTGCCTATGGCAGAGATGAAAGACTATCTGGCTTTCAAGTTCAAAATGAGGTCAGTCATATTATGCCTGCAGCATAGGGGAAATTTGCCAAGATCAGTCAGTGAAAGCATAAAGACAGGTCATGCATCATGTGACAATGGATGGGTGCAAGAAACTAGTAGTAAAGGCTGGACACAGAGAAGCCACAGTTCAGAACAAGTGTTTGATGAAATCTGGAAAAATATTACCACCTCCTAGAAAAATTTTACGGAATTCATGTCATTTGATAGTTCTGTAGAGTCATTAATCCTTACAGTGGTTCTCAGCCTAGTAAAAGAGATTTTTATACCTATTATTGCCTGATTTCCCAACTCCAAGGAGTCTAGTTGATTTGATCTATATCCATGTTATCAGAGTAGCTATTTGGATTAGAAAGCAATTAAGTTTAAGTAAAAATCTAAATTTAGTCAAGCATCACCTCAAATGCACATCAGCCATGTGTGACCAATGATCACCTTGTCAGACAGAAGGTATAACCAATATTTCTATAAACATATAAAGTTCTATTTGGCCACAATATTCTGGAGGATAGGGCAGGGTAAGCACAAACTCACCAATAGAAAAAATATCTGTGAAATGTGAGGTTTTTTGGCCAAAACTCAGATATTGTGATTCTATGTTATTAATAACTGTGGACATGTTCATTGGTCTTACACACAACTAAGAACACCAGCAACAAGGGTGGATGGAAAATGAGCCCAAGGGGCCTTATGCTTCACTGCTGAATTATTTCCTGCTGATAGACTCAAGGAGAGAGGGAGTCACTACCTTCAGTGCTGTACCTACTGATGACCCCACCAGGCTCCATTAGTCACTCAGATTGCCATGGTTAAATCAAATGGATCACGAAAGAAAATCAAAAGTCATCAATCTAGGAAACGGACAGGTAAAGAGGAGCAGGGTATTGACCGGGGTGGTAGGGGAAGAGAAGAAGGGAGAAAGTAATAGATAGTATATATATATATATATATATATATATATATATATATATATATATATATATATATATATATATATATATATATATATATATAAACTGTTGAAGAATTTAATTAACAAGGAAAAAGCTTACTTGATCAATTGTTCTACAAGTGGAAGTTTAGATAAATTAACTGTCAGCCTTGAACTGAAAATGCACATGCTACTTTTTTTTTACATCAAATAAAGTGTTACAGTTTATGCTGGTTGTGAGTTAATTATTGAAAGTGCTTAATAAGATAAATGATAAACAAATGCTAGGAGACCTATTGTCCAGCACATTTCAAGCAACAAATTAGAACTACAAGTTTTATATTTTTGGTGATACTTTTAATTGTTAATGGAGTAAGTTCATCAAATCTATAAATCTGAAAAAAAATGGTTTACTTTTCATTACAGAAGCAATCTTCTGGGAGGAGGGAGCTTGCAAAGCAGTAAGGGCAGTTGATGAAGCAAAATACAGTACAATGTAGAACTGCAAAGAAAGGGTGGGAAAAAAATCCCCTCGGGTGGATATTTTGATTTTGCCTATTTTGTTCTGTTCAAAATTTTTCAGGGTAAGCTTTTGTCTCCCAGATATGATATGCACCCATGTTCAGGGCTTGTTCAATTGCATGTTGATTTGTAAATATCGGCTTTGGAATCTGGGTTCTTTAGTTTGAAGTAATATAATTTCAACATTTTTGTGTTTCTTATTCTTTTCTCAGCAAGAAATGAAATTGCCCGTTTTGGAATAAGTGCCCTGCCCTGTAGAGAGTTCATGTGACATTGTGCTAATAATGAGTGTCTTTCATTGAGTAGCATCATCATATAAAAAAGCAGCATCCAATCTTACAATCTAAAAGAATCAAGTACTGACAAAAAATATATTCATATAGTTTCATGCCAAAATGCTTTTAAAAATCTGTACATATATCTCTCCTTTTAAAATAAAGTTGCAAGAAAAAAACCAATATTTCACAACAACAACAACAAAAACAATCTACTGTTCTTCATTATGGAAGTAGAGGTCAGAAAAAGCAGCTTCAGGAAAGTTTCTTTGTGAGAACCAGTAAGCAATGACCTTATTTAGATATAACTTCCCTCCAGGTATATAAGATAAAATGGTGTGCATTTTTTATTTCTTCTGAAAGATTGGGTCACTATTTCTGGCCTAACTAATTTTGCTTTGGAGAGTTCTTTTGAGAACACCCTTAAAGCTAAATATCAGGGCTAAAGAGATGTCTCAGTGGTTAAGAGCATCCAAAGGGCCCTTGTGCAATTCTCAGAACCCACCTGATGGTTCACAGCCATCTGTCACTCCAGCCTTAAGGGATCTAATACACTCTTTTGGCCTCTGTGAAAACCAGGAACACACATGCAGAAAAAACTCCCACCCACATAAAATATACAAGTAAAGATTTTTTTTTAAGCTAGACTTCTCTGCAGTTTAGAAATATAATGGCTTTATATTTTCACTTCAAGCACTTGTTCATTTGCTCTTCCAAGGAAGATTTTACTAAATTAACTATTAGCCTCTTACTAAAAATAAATAAATAATTTCTCTTTTTCTTCAAATGAACCAATATAACAAGCCATTCTGGCTTTCTAGGATGCCAATCTATTTGGGCAAAAATCTCCCTTCTTATAAAGAGATTACCCTCAACCCTTGCTCTGACTGTGAAATCACTGCCTCCATTACAGAATATTCATGAATGTGGTAAGCAGGCATTAATGTTAGAGTTTCCTTACTGTTGTTTTGACTTTCAGCTTCATGGTCTTGAGTAGTATTCTAGCTACCTAATGGTCTACATTAATGGCATATTTTGTATCTGAAACATCTAATCACTATTCTTCTTGTAAATACATCACGAGAAGCCAAAGGAGGATACTAGAAATAGGGTCATGGTCATAATGCCTAGAATGCAGAAGGAGCACCAGGTATAGAGTTCAAAAAGTAAGTGGTGGCTATGAGAGAAAGCAGAATCTTCCCATGCTTTTGCTGGTCAGAAAGCCTCTTGACTTCTCAGTAATCCAAAGGATTAACCTAAGAGATGCCACATTTGCACTGAGCTCCTTAAAGGAATAGATGAATGAAAATATCCTTCACAATTTGCAATTTTAGGTATAGTCTTATTAATTCAGATCTAAAAGGCAACTCAGTGCTACCTGTCAAAAGAGGTTAAGCAGACCAAAAAGATCTATCAGTAATAGTAGTGATCTAAGTGAAATTTCATCATACTATCTTGGGATCCAGTTCTAGTTATGAAAAATAATAGAATTATCTATTTCTAGTATTTGGGTTTATACTATTTAAAATGTGAAGGATGCCAAAATACATTTATCTGCTCTATCACTGAAGGACTTCCCACATGTTCTGTGAATCAGTACATAAAGGTCTTTTTTTTTTTTTTTTTTTTAATTTTACTATCCACTTGATCACCTTCCTCTCCTTCCAAGGAAACATGAAAAGAGAAAGCTATGCCATACTGCCATGGGGCAGACAAAAGGAAGGCTGCAGTTTCAGACTATAAAAGCCTGTTATTTATGAGGACATGCAAAGGCATGGGTAGTAAGTAATAGATCCATCAGATACATATCCGGATCTCTCAGTGAAAGTTTACCCTTCATTCCAGTTCTGAAGGTAATCAAAATTGGTGGGATAAAACAATTTAAAGGTACAAACTGGGCCCATCACTTTCAACACAAGAGATTTCTGTGACATACAAATGCACAGCAAACAAACCATTCCAAGCCTTCGTGGATTAAACCAATTATTAATTGGTTCTCTAACATGGAATGAGTTCAACTAGGTAGTGCTTCTGAACTTGATAGTGTTCAATTAGAAGACTTTATTCATCTGGGAGATTAGTTAGGGATAGTTTTATTGAGACAATGGGACAAGCAAACCTTTGCTATTTTTCATGTGGTCTCTTCATGTCTCTTTCTATAGACAAGATTGCCTAACAGCCTAGTTAGATTTATTTGAAGGGGCAAGGTATGTAAAAATGAAAATCTAGTTGTAAAGAATTCTAATGTCTTAGGTTCAGATTTGTCACAACAACATCCCCTACCATATTCAGGTAGTTCAAGGAAATCTCAAAGACAACCAGGACTAAAGGGCAAAGGAGTAGAGTAAACACAAATACAGTGAGGTATGGCCCATACCCAGGAGTACAACACATGCCATTGAGTTCTGCCCAGGTTTTATGGACCAGGACTAAAAATAAAACCTATCACTTCTTCTCATATTCCACCAGCTAGAGCCCACTCATCTGACTAATCATTAACTTACAAGTAAGACTGGGCAGTGAAGTCTAATGGAATGCCCATGAATTCACGACTACAGACTTTCTGAGCAGCAAGTCTTTTCCTTGTCATAGACTTCCTATAACTTCTGTCTAATGAAATTGTGCAAGGGAATCCATGGTATCCATAGATTGGTTAGCACATAATGTGCATGTGTTTAATTTCAATTACTGTGATGCTTACTTACTATTATGTAGTAACTATTTGGTTTTATTCTATTTACGTCAACACACATTGTATTGGCTGCCATAAGGAACTTGGCTTAAGCCAGAGTGACACAATCAGAAACATATTCACTCAAAACACTTGAGAAAGTGATTCTACAGTATTTTTTCATTAATGTGTAAAATATCACCAATTTTATAAACACGAGCAAAGCCTACAAGGTACTATGAATGATAACACATGGATTCTGAGGTTATGAATTGCTATTTGACACTCTTCATGGTGAAGGATTGAGTGTTTGAAAGAAGACCATTGTGTTCACAGCATATTTTTCTGATTAGCATAAGTCTCACAAATGCTGTTTCCTGATTTTTTTGTTCCAATGCTGTTTGGAAAACTTTTGGGTCCCTTAGTGGTTCTACTCAAAGGGCTGATACTTAAATCTTAATGAGGCTTCCTTATCTTCATCCTTTTTCTGGCATAAATGTGTTTTCCAATGAATGCCAAGTACCAAACTTTTCCATCATTTCTCTATTTCCTTTGAAAGGTTTGATTTGCTATTACTCATAAACTTTGCATTATCAAAACATTGTTTCTTCAGGTTGTGATTATTCACTTCAAGAAGTAGTCACTTTCTCATGACATATTTACTGACATGACATATAATTATTTTAAAATATCTCACTAAAGTCACAAAAGTAGACTTGACTGGAGGATGTGCTTGGATTTCTTTGTCCCATGTCCCAATATATCCACACCAAACAAATTAATTTTAGGATTTCATCACCATCATCATCATCATCCCAATTGGCCAGGCATGGTGTACATGACTTTAAGACCAGCACTTGGGAGGCACAGGCATATCTGTGAGTTAGAAGCCAGCCTGGTCTATATAACAACTTCAAGGTCAACCAGGGCCACACAACAAGATGGTAAAACAACAACAACAACAATAATAATATAAGAATGGTGATGATAAATAATCAGCTCTGGAGAGACAGTTCAGTGGCTAAGAACACTTACTAGTCTGGCTGATGATCTGTGTTTAGTTCTTAGCACCCACATGGGGTCACAACTGCCTGTAATTCCAGCTCCAGAAGAACAGATGCCCCCTTTCTGGAATTTATTAATACATCATAAATGTGGTACACACAAAATACATTCATGCAAATACTCATATATATAAAATTATAACAAGAGATGGATAGAGCAATCCTGCCTTAAGTACTAGATATTGCCTAATCTGATCTCTTTCTTACTGAACATTGATTAAACAGCTTCTACTGTTAACGACTGTGGACTGTGACTGTCTTCTGATTGATTTGTAAGTTCCACAGGGACTAATGTGACAGCTGCACCACTCTAAAGTTGTGAATCTTTGGGCAAATGACTTACTTTCTCAGAGATCCTTTTCCCTTTTTCTCAGTAGTGGAGAGACAGAAATGTCCCTAACTTACCACTTAGAAATGTTTTTAGAAGTAAATAAGTCAGTACCTACAACATACTTAGAAAAATGCTTGACACCATCTGAATCAAATAATATCATGTATTTCAAAAGGAGCTAATAATGAAAAATAAAATTACATATTTATTAGTTTTATGTGAAGTGATGATATCAGATAACTTTAAATGTGTGCCTAATATTGAATGGATGGTTATCTAGCATTATTTGAAACATATTGGTTATTTATCTGCCAGAGCACTTTCAACAGTGGAGATATGAGGTTAATGTAGATAGATATATGTACAGTAACAGGTAAATTTTACTCTGGTTTTTCCTTTAATACCTCTAGTAAGGAACAACATGTAGCATTTTATTTTTTTAAGTTATTTCCTCATGCTAAATACATACCATGAACAGAGACTGTCTATCTTTCATGATTAACCTCATAGAATTCCTATAAAATCATACTGAATCCCTACATTAGAATAAGTAAGATTTTCCATGAAATCATTGCTCTGTCCATTACAACCACAGCAATTATTCTGTTTAAATTCACTTGAGACCCATGAGAGAATTATAAGTTCATATTGACAGGGAAACAAAGACGTATTTTTAAATTGTATTTGTCTTGCTAGCATATGGATTTCACAGATATAAAGATACTTAGTGACAATGACTCTTTTTGAGATTACAAAATAATTATATCATTCTTCCTTTCTATTTCTCCCTCCATTACCCCTTCATGGTTTTTAAATGTATGTCCTCTTTTAAATGATTGCTGTTATATGCATAAAGTAAGTTTTAATTTTTATTATTTTGCTACCCTCCATCGACTTTACACCTCTACTTGCTTCTGAACTCTCCTAAACATAGTCAAGTGCCTATTTACTTGGACTCCAACCCTTTTGCTCAGAAAAAAAAAATTCTCAGGGAATTTTGTTTCCACAAAGAAAAAAAAATGAAGAAGTACGCATTATAGTTTGTTATAAAGAAGAATAAACTTGTCCTGGTTTTTAATCCAGTGTTTTATTTTTTAAAGAAATCAGTGGTTTCATAATACAGCTTCATAACTGTGAAGCTTTTCTAAGCAGAGGATACTTTTATCCTATGGGCTTTATCGTGCTTTATCACGCTCTCCTGGGTTTACCAGAGGCATCCAACATTCTTTGATGGATTCCTAATAACGGCACATTGTAGTTACAATTCAATTACTATTTGTAGGTTCATGTGGACATTTTTTTTTTTAAAAGTAGAATCCTTTCTTAATTCCAGTATGTACTTTTTAAAGTCTTGTTAAAATATGAAACGGAAAAATCCAGTTTCAATTTCTCTTTTTGTTCTGCCCTCCCACTTCCCTCTTCCTCCCTAGCATGTATTCTGTTTGCCTCTCTGTCTGTCTCTCTGCCTGTCTCTGTCTGTCTCTCTGTCTGTCTCTCTGTTTATCTTTCTTTTCCTCCCTCTCTCCAGCCCTTTCTCCTTCCTTCCTTCCCTCCTCATTTCTTTCTTGAACTCACTGGCTCACTTTATGAGACAGCTTGCTTGTGTTCAAAAGGGACAGGAACTAACTTCTCATTGGTCTGGTGAAAAGATTGCAGAAAAAGAGTATCCTGGAGTCATAGCTGAGCCAGCTGCGACATTTCTCTCACACCTGATAAGAATTTTTGTTTCAAGATTCATTTTTTCATCAAAAAGGATGTTTTTTAGAAAAGGCAGAGTCAAGTGCCTAGACCCAGCCAAGTTCAGTTAGATCAGAGAAGACAGCAAAGACACCGACACCAAGAATAGAATTCATGGGTAAGCATCGTATGTATATACCTACATTCCTATTTCTTCTACAGAAGGTGATTATGATAAGAAATGTAATTCTGTTGTACCTAGCTTGTGATTTGGGGAGAAAAGCTGACAATCAGCATGTGGGGTGTGTGGCTGCTAAAACTGCTTGCGCCGATGGAGATTTATGAGCACAGCTCATTTCCAGACTGATTGATGATGCTGAAGCAGCAGGAAATGTGCAAAGCACAGCAGGAAGGCATGCTCTGCAATTAACAGAGGCATCATCCTTAGATTGCTGCAAGACGCAGGAACCGGTTGCCTGGAGGTCTCAGAGTCAAAGGTTTTTACCTTCCTCTTTCAACTTCTTGCATGTGCTCCAACATGTTGCCTGTGGTTGCAGGGACAGGAACAGGATTTGTAAAACAACTTATACAGGAGACAAGGCTAACTCTAAATTGTGCATGTAATTTTACCAAGAGGAAAGGTTTTAAGCTACTGTGTTTGGAAACACTGTCTGGCTTACCTAACTATAAAGAATATGCTGTTGACATGGCTTTGTGGGGAAAGGAAGTGCAATTTAACTCTCATGCTCAGGGTCTGCTTTTGCTGATGTAAGGGTGACTTTACTAATAGCTGTTGCTTTACTTAATGTAAGGTAAGGGGTTTGGGCTTGTATATCCTGAGCGATGATGGGATGCAGTGGTTATGACAGACTAAATACTAGAGCCGAAACAATGACTTCAAATTCTAACTCATTTTAAAATGTTTACTCATTTTATAATCTGGGCAAGTTACATAAGGTTTGTGCATCAGTTTCTCCATCTGCAAATACGAAGAAAGTAATGGTGTCATTGTCCTCAAGGATGTTGCAACCAATGGGATAATATAAGTAATGACCATAGGGTGTTAACTAGTAGATGGTGAGCCATTTGTTATGTGAGCAGAATTTTCAAGTGTCATCCATTACTAAGGGTCAATTCTTCTAATTTTAATGAACTGATTTAATTATAGAATGGCAAGCAGAACAGTTGAAGATTAGTCCTGTAATTGAGACATTTCTAATCCATGCAACATTTTTTTCTGCTTTCTGTAGCCTGGGTTCCATATAGACTATTTAGGCAAAGCTAAAAATTAAGAATTGAATATATGAGTACTAGAAAAACTCATGGCTCTACTGGAGAGATTCAGAGATGAAACTGGCCTTTCAGTCTCACTTTTTTTTTTTCACTTAAAGTCATTGAATATGTGAATGTGTCCCCTCTGTGCTAACCATTAGCAAGCATTTTCCTGCAAGAAAATATGTACGAGACATTGATTTTCCCAGATGGTGCTAGCAGAGTTCTGGGTTTGACAATGGTCTTTTATTTTTTCTTTTAGTTCTAGCAATAATTCACACATAGATGAAACATTTTCATATAACCATTTCTTTTAACCTTTTTCACATTTTTATTTACATATGTGGGTACATATGTGTTCCTGTACATGGCATAAGACTCCTGAGGCCAGAGGACAAGCGGTCAGATTTAGTTTGCTCCTTACACCGTATGGATTCAAAATGACTGAGCTTCAAGAGTGAAAACAAATAAATCCCTTTGTCCACTGAAATATCGCATTAGCCCAAGGGCCCTAGAAAACACCTTGTATTTCACCATACCCTTTATACATTGCCAACATCTTAATTATTGCCATCTTTTACAACTTCTTTATGTGCTCTTTTGAATATATTCCAACATCAATCTTAGAGATAAAAAAAAAAACAAAACAAAACAAAAACCAAACAAATGTTACTCCAATGGGTTCAATGTAAATGTGCCTTTGCCTTAGTACTTTTTAAATGGTGCAGTGGTCAGAAAGTATTTTCTACAAGAGCCAGATACTAAAATGGTTCAGCTCTGTGGGCCAGGCAGTTTTTGTTGCAAGCTGTTTAGCTCTCCCATCGAAGCATGAGCATAGCCACAGGCAGTATCTATGTGATTGTAACTGTGCCTCAATGAAACTTCAAGGTTTGGCTCATGGGCAGTAGCTTGTTGATTCCTGGCTAGTCGAGTTATTAAGCAAAATACTCATCATTCCCATTTCACAGATAAAGCCCCAGAGGGCTGACAAATACTGGAACCAGGGCACAAATCAAGGAAGTTATTGCTTTTAGCAACTACCCCATGTTGACCAGTAGAATCTTTGGCTCTTGAATTCTGCCTGGTTTGTCAATCGTTTCTGTAAGGGCTGTCCACAAAGCTCCCACAATAATCCTACTTCCTCTGCCCTGTCCCACATGCTTTCCCAGTGCTTGTCAACTTATAACTTCCTGTGAGATACTAGGTCATCCTGTGTGTTTATCTGCTTTCTCATTAGTTCATTAATGAGTCTTAAGTATGTTGAAAAGTTCCTGACCTATGGAGCACTCTCATCCAATGCTTGTTGAACAAACAAAATAGGCCTTTGCATGTTTGCATTTGGACACTCTTCAAGTAACAGTAATATATGAAGGCAAAAGTTCAAAGTAGGCTAGTGTTCCTATAATCTATTTCTAATCATCTGAAGTTCATGCTCAAAATAAAATAGATCTTTTTTTTTTAAATTTAAAAGGCCAGAGTCAAATGAATTTCTGAAACGTATGACATTCAAGAGGTATTAATCCTCATAAAATGTGCTGAGGAGTAAAAAGTCAAGAAAGGACAATTGAAAAAAATTGTTTCCTGTTGAGTGCAGAAAGGAACAGCTATTTTTTGAGTCCAGCCAGTGAGTGGTATGACAGCCACATAGACACTCTCAGCTTTCCCCAGGAGTTCACGAAGAAGGAAGTGTCCTGTGATTGTCACATGTTTATATGAAGTGACAAACTCCAAGGCAGAAATGTTGATTGTGTGGCTTGGTATCTCAACTTATGCTATGCTTCAGTACATTTGACTATCTGGGAAGCATGACTTTACTAATTATTACTATGTGGCATTGGCCACCTTAGATAACGGTTAGAAAAGATTTGCTTGTGAAAACTCTGATCTAAATGGCAGACTATTCTTTAGTCTCTAAGCTGCTTACCTTGTGCTTCTTCAAGAAATCCTGATCCAAAGGACACCTAGACAAAAAGAAAGCAATTCCAACACATAGTAGAACTATTTATTAAAAAATTCAGCACACGTTTCTTTAAGAGTTTTACGTGTCACTAAAATTGCCAGGCTTCAGAAGAAGATGCAAATTTAGAGTGATGATTAATATTAATTATAACTTAAATTATCACTTATTCACAGCCTGTCAGGAGCTAATAAGCCCTCTACAAGAAATTCATTTCCATTGTCTTGTATGATCCACACATGCCCGAGAGTTAATTCTTCCTCTTTCTTCATGTACTACTGAACAAGCTGAGGCTCAAAGATGTTCAGAGCCTTGTCAAGAAGTTCACAGATAATTGGACCAGAGGTGTGGTACCTTAGATTTTGAAGTCGACCTTACATGAAAGAATGTGCTTGTTTGACAGTGATAATTTCCCCACCATGATTCTGACATAATGGATTCACAAAAACAAAAATAGTTTGACAAGACCTAAAAAAATCCCTTCCTGGCCCTCTTGGTCTGGGCAGTTCATTATGGGGTGTGGTTAGTGAGATACTCCAATTAGAGACCAACCCTAAACACATAACAGTTTACTGTAGGCTCAACCCAAAATTATTTCAATCAATTTTATTTCATAGGAAACTCAAATCTGTTTGCAAAGATGCAAAGATTAGCTCAAAAGAAAGAACTTCTGAATAAAATATAGATACTGTGTTTGGGTTTACATTTTCATCCTTTTAACTTAGATACATACATTTTTGATGGGAAAGAAATCTCTTTAGTTAATACTGTTGGTGAGTTCCTTGCCAGTTAATCAAAATTCTATTTTATTAATATTTTTGTTTGTTTTTGATAAATTGTGACATTTGTATTTCTTGAAGCTGGTTAAAAATAGTTGTTATGATTTTGCTTATGTGCATTACATAAATAATCCTATATGATATTCATAAAATATATAGCCTGTGCTTCTGATATTAAACAAAATATATACATGATTGTTAAGATTTCCTGATCCCATCATTTTAAGGGGATTCTCTATAATTTGAGCTGATCTCTTATATATATATATATATATATATATATATATATATATATATATATATATACACACACACACACACACACACACACACGTATATAAACTGTCAGGGATGTTTATCCTCTGAAATATTGGCATTTTTAAATCAGATAGACATTTACAATGGGGATATGTTTCATGCATTATAAAACAGTTCATAGTTCCTCTAGCCTTTTCCTTCCAGATCTTTCTCTCTCTCCTCTCCCTCCCTCCCTTCCTCCTCCCTCCCCCCCTCTGTATTTCTCTGTCTGTCTGTCTGTCTGTCACCCTCCCTCCCTCCCTGCCTCATTCTCTTGCTCTCTTTCGTCCTTTCTTTTGCTCTCTCTCTCTCTCTCTCTCTCTCTCTCTCTCTCTCTCTCTCTCTCTCTCTCTCTCTCTTGACACACACACACATGCACACACACAGGCACATGCACATGCACACACAAATACACCCACATACCTCCCCCTTCAGTGGGGATGATCAAAATGTCTCCAGTTGTTGGCAAATAATGTATAGAAACTTTAAGTCTATGCCCAGATCTCTATATGGCATTCTTTTATTGTTTATTTATACTATCATATATTACTCCAACATAAGGTCAATTTTTATTGTACCTACACTTATAAAAGTGAATAAAAATTTAAATATATATATATTTTAAATCCTTTTAAAAGAGTGGCATGCTGATAAATCAAAACACTGGGTTCAGGAGAAAGGGTCAAAAATGGGTCCAGAGAGTCCTACAATGAATGAATCATCCATTTACAATATATACAGGCACTAGGGAAAAATGCTGAGCTGGAACAAACATTTAATAATTGAGGTGCCACCAGACATACAATAGGCTGTGCTGGTGGGCTTTGGGGTTATTACTGGGAATGATTTTTGTAGTTTTGTGCTACTATTGACTTTTGCAATGAGATAAGACACATAGATAAAGTCTTTCCTGGATCACATATTATCTTGCTCAATTTTAGTCCTCATATACTAACAATTTTGTTTGTCTCATTGAAATATCTTTCCAAGTTTAAATCAAAATGCTTAATTTGTGTCCCCATGTGTGTGTGTTTGTGTGTGTATTTGAGTGAGTGTGTGTGTGTATTTGAGTGAGTGTGTGTGTGTGTGTGTGTGTGTGTGTGTGTGTGTGTGTGTGTCTGTGTATGTTTGGCTTTTTCAGATAGGGTCTACATAGCCCAGGATATCTCCTCTATTCTCTACTAGTCTCTTGGATTGTGAATTAGGGGCACACCCCAGGCCTGAGTCTCAGATTATAACTGTTTAAACTTGATCTTCTCTATTAGACTAAAGAAGAAAGAAAAAAAAAAAAAACTCGTTCAGTTGACCAAGTATGGCAGCAGCCTTCTCATTTGGTGTATATTTCTTAAGTCACTCTTCTCCCCACACCACCCCCGAGCCTACTGAGAACATGAGTACTCATTAGTCACTAGATGTTGGCTCATATGAGTCAAGATCACGACCACCAACAAAAAGCCCTTCTGATGATGGAAGGAGAACTGCCTCTTCTCGTCTGTAACATCTTGTCTATTGTCTATGATTTGTTGAATGACCTCTTCAGAAGTAAGGGGTAAATTGTTTCATAGGAGTGGGAAGTAGTCTTTCATGGGCTATATCACTTTCTCCTGGTCTTCAGTGAGGACAGGAGTCAGCACTCTACTAATGTAGAGTATTTTAAACACATATGTCTCTAGAAATATCACTTGTTACTGATCATCTGTTTGTACTTATTTGGTTGAAATAGCTCATGAAATGGTTGTAAGTAGAATGGTTGCTATTTTGAAATAGAGTATAAAACTATACATATAGTTTGGTCCTTAGGATCTGGTAAAAATAATTTAGCCTCCCCAGGATACAGGTTTGTATACAGTACATGATTTTTGGTATACCATATTATAATTGCAGATACTATGTGCCACAGTAGTACAATGATCCTTAAGTATATATTAAATAATATTTAAAACATGTGCTCAGTTTTGAAATAATGCCCAGTGCTCCGTGTTGCTGGGTTCTACATCTACAGACTGAACTGACCATGAAGCAAACATTTTCTAAACTGAAAATCTCACATTTGTACTGAATATTTACCAATATTTCTCCTTTGCTATTATTCTCTAAATGATACATTTTAACAATGGTGTGCACAGTGTTTCAACTGTACTAGGTAGCAAAAGATATCTAGGAGTATTCAAAGCATACAAGGGTATATGTAGCCTATTCAATAAGAATGACAATTTAAAACAAAAATCTTGAACATATATATGTATAATCTACACAGACTCCTAAAATAGAGCCCCCATGAGACTCAATAAAACTATATTTTATATAGTGTAATTTAGCAATATTTTTATCCAATGTTACAATTATATTGATAACATAAAAAATGCTGAACATTTTAATGAGTTGCTAGATGAATTAAAAAGCATACAACACAATGATACACAGTACTCTCTCAAAAAACCATTTGTTCCCTATATGAGATGCACATACATAATAGCAAAATGTAGCACCGTTTTTCCTGTAATGAAAATGCACAGGAAAAATACATTTCAAATATATATATGGTTCCATATGGTATTCCTTGGCCTATGCATTCATAAGATGAGAAATTTTGGCCCAGATACCAGGTTATGTTTTGAGTTTTGCAACTAACTAAGAAAATGCATGCTAAACTAAGACGGGATTTAGTTTGAGAGCCAGCTAGGGAACACAAACATGAAATCTGTTTGCCTCTGTTTCTGCCTAAGAGAGAAGGAAGTTTGTGACAAATGAGCGAGTTGTGTAATGCTTCTTGTTTTTCCTTTGGCCTGCAGGGTGATTTCACCTGGAACAGTATGTCTGGTCGTAGTGTGCGCCTGAGGTCAGTCCCCATCCAGAGCCTCTCAGAGCTGGAGAGGGCAAGGCTACAGGAAGTGGCTTTCTATCAGTTACAGCAGGACTGTGACCTGGGCTGCCAGATCACCATCCCCAAAGGTAAGGCCCCATTTGCATGCTCTGCCTTTCGGGGGGGGGGTGGTTGGGGGGGTTCTGCCAGCCACCTGTTCTGCCAAAGCCACAGGCTGCACATTATTCTCATGCCTAACATTAACACAGAATAGAAACTACAGCTTTGTAGGGGGTAGCTGGCATTCCTGCCCATTTTGAAAAACAGGTCTAAACAAGACAATGTACATGTCAGCTAACTTTTCTTTAAAAAAAAAAAGAAGAAGGTTAACTGGGGTGGGGGAGAGGGGGAGGGTGGGAAAGCCAGGCATATCTCAAAAGTTTTCATGGTTTCACATCAACCAAGAAGGAAGCTTACAGAGGGGTCAGCTAAACAGGTTAGAAGGAAAGTTGCATCTGTCTTAACTTGATGTTAGAATAAATATCTAAGAAGAATTTCTCTGATCTGTTAAACTTGCAGGCTCTGTCCCATATACACTGAGCATCTGAAATCCTTGTGTAGCCAGTCTGGGTAGTATTTTGCTACTGTGACACTTGAGTCCAGGAACATCTGCTTGCCCAGTGCTTTGACATGGGGCCTGATTCCCATAGAAGGTGGCACTTGAATTCAAGTAGTCCACAGAAATCTGTCTCTGGACAATTACTGTCATCTGCCAAGGTGGTTTTATAATTGCAGGATGCAGAAAACAAACTTGAGGCAGAATGAAAAACCATAATTTATTATAAAAATTATAATAGACTTGCTCATAGAGTTTTGACCAGTGGGTTTAAAAAAATGAAAGCAGAAGAGGAAAGGCAAGTGTCTGGAAGGTAGACATGTATTTATTCATCAGATAATAAGTACATTAATACATGTGTATTTTACTTTATCTCGAAGTTCTTCAGAGGTTCCTATGTTGAAGGCTTTATGTGTATGGCTAAGTTAAGGAATTAGGGATGCCATTGGATGCCACGGACTCTGACTTTTTTTTTTCAGTAGGTTTACCCACTAACAAAATGCATTAGTGAATGGATTTTTGGGAGGTGGTGAAAACTGAAGAGGGTAGTACTTAGTGGGAAGAAGTAGGACACTAGGGCATGCATCTGGAAACTGAGTCTGGTCCAAGCAACAGCTCCTTTCTGACATGTCTTCCTATCATTAACTATGCACTTTTGCTCTGCCACAATCTGCCTCCAAAGAGGTTCAGAAATAGGATCCAAGTGACCATGGACTAAAACATATCACACCACAAATGTTTATGACTTTTAAAGTGTTTATTTAGCTGTAGCCATACATTGACAGAAAACCGACTGCCATAATATATCATGTGCATGAGGAGATGCGTGCTCTCATAATCACACGCTTGCACACACACACACACACACACACACACACACACACACACTGCTATAAAACTGTTGGCTAGGGGTTCTGTCTTTAACTATGTGGTTCCAAATCCCTTCAAGTAATTACTCATGATACTGAGCTGTTACAAAATTTTTCTATGCTGTGTGGGATATTTCCATACTTTTTCCTCAAACTAGGAATTATGGGTTTAAAACTAGGAATTACAGGTTTACAAATAAGTTTTATTATTTATGGAAGGGAGAAGTTGTGACCAAGTGTAACAGGTTAGGATTTCTGAAAACATTGATTGGGGTAGGTGATTTATTGGTGTGGGATATCAACTGAGCTTATTTGAATGTGGGTCAAGTGCCACATGCTATGATAGCAGCTATAGGATGGATGTGGCCACTTAGTCCCAATGCAAACTCCAAGTAGAAATTCTAAACAGTGTCAGAGTCACTGTGAAAGTAATTTCCCCAAGGGAGATAAGAACAGCATCCAGGGTATAGAGGCGAAAGAAAGGATACTATTCCTCATAAGATAGGAGACACATTGGAAAGGTAAACAATCAAATGAACATTTCCATCCCATCACTTGGGGATGATTGTGTAGGCTGATTTGTGGAGAATGAGACTTCCTGGATTCGGATAAAGATACTCTGACATACACCACAGCTTCAAAATTTATCAAAGAGAGGGGAGAACTGAAGTTCAGGAGATTGGGAAGTCACTAAAATAAATCCCTAGAATGAATGACAGTGGAGGATTTTACCTTGGCTGGGGCCATAATGTCTAGACATTGGTTATTTGGGCAAGGGCTCAGGAGGGGTAGAAGATTAGAGGGGACCATATGGAATTTCAGTTAATATTGTTTCTGCACTTCCAGTGACATCAGATGCAGTTTTATTTAGCAGAAAAGATGAGTAAGAGGTCTTAGAAGTCTGAGAGAAATGGAAGAAGGGATCTAATGAACCAGCAATGATGCTGGATTTCAGGGCTATTGAAAGTCTGTCTGAAAATTGTAGATGTAAATTTAGAATGTAAAATTCTTCCTGGTTAATCACTGTTAGAACAAATACACTTCATTTTTACTTTAAATTCCTTAGCCTTGGTTAATCAAAGTCCCCTTTAATTAATATTAGAATGGAGTTTAATGAAAGGAGAGAGGTCCATCACTAATTTAAAAAGTAATTTTAAAAGTCTGCAGAATGATACTCCAAAGATAGCCACATCTTAATCCTTTGATTAACACATTAGCTCACAGGACAGAAAGAATCTTACAAATGTGATACAGTAATATCTTTGAGATAGAGCAATTATCCTACATTGTCTGGAATGTCCCAGACTAATCACATGAGTAGTCATAAATGTAAGGATGGCCAGAGAGATGAAATGCTGCTGGCTTTGAAGATGGAACAAAGAAGTAATAATTAAGGGAATATATGTGGCCCTGGGAGATAAAAACTACTCAGTGGGATATATTCTTTTGTGAAGTGCCTCAAAAGGACACAGTCCTCCTGACACCTTGATTTTAGCCCACTCAGATCCATTTCAGATTTTTACTTCCTGCATTGCAAATAAGTTAGAGCTGTTGGTTTCTAAGTTTGAAATCATTTGTTACACCAACAAACCCAAATAGTATGCAAGGTAACAATAGTATACAGGTAAAATGAAAGACAATAGAGTTTAAGTTGGATATGAATGCAAGTTAGAGTATTGGCTATGGTTAATAAGACCAACACTGAGAGAGGAAGAGTGTGAGTTCAAGGCCACCTTGGGCTAAGTAGCAAGCTCCTGAATCAAAATATAGGTAATGGCAAACATGCTTTTCTTTTTTTTTTATTTTAATAATTTTTCTGTCTATTTGTTTTTTATTTATTTTTTGGATATTTTTTAAATGACTTTATTTTACAAAACAAAGATAAATGTACAGATTTTAAACATCTTTTGCTTAAAATTATACATTTTTGTCAGTACTGTTTTTCAGATATTAAAATAATTTTTACATAAAACTATGTGAATATATTTTTTAGCCAGTACTTGATTCTTTCAAGGGCTTGACAGCATGCTTTTCACTTAAAAAATCAACAATATACAGATGCCAACTATGCTATTAATAATCTATAAAATGCATGTAATTCCATATGGGAGCAACAATATACATTGTTATACTTTAACAAAATTGCACTGAATGAAATTTAAGCTACTAATTGTATTACTATAATCAGGGGATGGCTGATCATGTTAACAGAGGTTACACTTGCCACTTACTAAAATAAGTCATGAAACTCGAGCAATTAAAACATATGCTGATGTACAAGAAAAAGGTTAGTAAATAGACAACAGTCTAAAATGAACAAAATATATATGAGGATCTGCTATAGGACAAGCTGTATCATTTTTATTATCAGGGGAACACCAGCAGGAGTAATCATATTTAACAGGGGTTATTTTTCCCTGTCAGATCTAAGGGGATTGCCCCTATGGAAGCAGAAGAGATGATTTCTGACTATTTAGACAGCTGCATTTGCAGGATTTCTTAAATCAGGCTAACTAGTCTATGAATGACATGAATTTTACTAACAGAACCAGGAAGCACATGCAGAAAAACTTAAATATCAAGTAATGTGTTAAGTTTAATGACGATTTGATAGCTTTTTCATAGAAGTAGTCAAAGGCAGGAGTTAACAAATCAACGAAGAAGCCAATGTAAGTCAGAGCTAGGCTTTTTGAATATAGTTATATTAAAAAATAGCCATATTTGTTAATGTGTATAGCAAGCATGGCTGCATTTTACTTCATATCACAGTTGAGAGGTTATTGTAAAACCTAGAGAGATGGCTCGGTGGCTAAGAATGCTTACTGCTCCTTCAGAGGACCTGAGTTCAGGTTCTAGCACCTATATCAGGTAACTCACAACTGCCTCTAACTTCAGCTTAAGGGTACTGACCACTGTTCTGGCCTCAATGGGCATGCACATATAACTGGAATACACTCATGCATACTCATAGACATAAATAAACAATTAAGTATAATAAAAACTACCAGAGGTAAGAAATATTATTGAAGTATATAATGTACTGGTATGAAAATAGCATAACAAAACCCCTCACTTTGTACAAGGTATCTAAACCATTAATAAACAACAACATATCTTATTATAGCAATAATGAGTATTTGGCCCTTTATAGGAGAAAAATACTTATGCACAGTTTAAAGTAAAATAAAAGGAAGTAACTGATTTTTCACACAATAAGTATAAGATGCTACTGTATGTAGGAAGGATTAACCTCATTCTAATTAAGTTTTAAAAGGCAATGCATCCCAGAAAAATAAATTACATGTTAGTTTTTTACATTGGTTAGTTTGTTTAATTTATGTTTTTTATTTCTTTTTCTTTTTGTTAAAAATCATTTATGAATTGTTTTAAATGAGTTAAGAAACTAAAGGCCATTGAGCCTCCCCAGAACCAAGGGGCTCCCCCTCCCAGTGATGCCCAATAAGGCAGTTCTCTGCTACATATCCAGCTAGAGCCATGGGTCTGCCCATGTGTAATATTTGGTTGGTGGTGAGGCAGGGGGAGGGGATAGGCAGTATGTGGAGGGGAAACTGGGAAGGGGAATAATATTTGAAATATAAATAAATAAAATAACCAATAAAAATAAAATGTTTGAAAAAGAAACAAAAAAGAAAAAAGCTGCAAGCAATAGTCTAATGAAAAAAAAACTTTCCTGTTCTATTTTAAGAGTCACCTGACACCTCAAAATTGCTCAGTTACATGACCTTCTTTATAAAGCAGGCTCTTGAAATTATTCCATTATAAGACCCAAATAAACAACTCAATGAAACAACAAAATGTGTGTTTTGGTAGTTTAAGAATCTAGAAGCCACCTTCAGTTTGTGACTTAAGTGTTGATTTAGAAAGTTAGTCAATCCTTCGGATCCATGTGGTCAAAGAAGTGAACTGACTTCCATAAGTCAAAACCTTCATAATGTGCCATGGTGTGAAAATGCCCCCAGATTAACACTGTTATTTAAAAATAGAAAGTTAAATTACCTGGGAGACAAGAAAAGCAAATTTAGGTTGTCAAATAGTAACATGGATAGCAAGAGTAGCTGTATTTGTACTATCCTTAATAGAAATGTCCAGGTGTAATAGATTTGTTTGTAGAAATTTTTGGTATGCATCACAGTGTAACGGAAACATGGAGCAGAATGCACAGTCAGCTGGAAATGCCAATAAAAACCAAGTAATCCTAAGTATGTATGACTTCTATGCTTGGAAGGCCTCAAATAGGATCTCTAGTGTAGGAGTTCTGGAACTAATGGCACCTTCTTTGTGCCCACCACCCTTTCCTTGGTCCTTCCACAGAGGATCATGACTTCCCATGAGACAGGGTTATGTATCACTTGCCACATACACCAGTACATCTTTCAGAAATGAATGCATGCATGAGTATACTTCTTTAAAGTTTAGCTTTCCCTTTTCTCTTCCCTAACCTTACAAAAAACATTGATCACCTTTCTCACATCTTCCCCAGTATCTCCAGGAATGAATTTGAAGTTACCTTAATGATTTCCTCTAGCTTCACCTGCTAGCTTCACCCTGTACTTATTTTCCTGCTTTAATGGATAGTCTCATGTGTTAATGTGAGGTTTAAGTGTAGTAACAACCATAATGAGTTTAAAGCATCTACTGACATCTCATACATTCTCCATAAAAGCTATTCATCTCCATCAACGTGATTATTATCATTGTCATCATTGCTGTATCACTTTTTCATGCATCTTCCCTCAGCTCTATGTCTCGTCTTAATTATAAACCATGAGCCTCCCTTTGCTGTCTTCAATTCAGGACTTCTCCACCGTTGTATCTATCACACCTAAAACCACCAGAATAATCATAAGCTATAAAACTTACTCCTTTATTAGAGAAAATAAATTTCAAGGCTTCCTGTTGCTTACCTATATCACTGTTGAAATATTTTATACCATTTCATATAAAAGAAGAAATGTATTTACTTAACAGTCTATAATAACAATGCTCCAATGATTTACCTCTGTTTTTGGAACAGCAGGTTTTAGCATACATCTAAAATCTATACTGAGAAATAAATTATACCTTACTCCTCAGCCTGAGAAACATGTGAACCAAATGGTATTCTCTTGTCAGAGCTAAATTTAAATATTCCTACAGCATTCTCAAATATACACTTCTGTTTAACTCTGCTTTTATCTAAAACACTTTTCCATGAGCTACTATATTTTCCTGGGTCAAGAGTAGATTTATGCCCTACAGTTTGACCCTTGCACATTTTTAAAAGTCAGTCAAGAGGAAAATAACAACAACAAAAAAAAAACAGTATGAATAACTTTTAAATTTTCTTCGCTGAGACTCTAGGGGAATTCATAAGCCAAAATTAACATTTTTTCCTCTAGAAAAATGATGATGCTAGGGCTACAACTGTATCCTCAATGAGAGGTTCACCTGGGAGAATTTTTATATGGCTGTCCTGCTCTCTTAAGTAATAACAAGCATCAGTACCACCCAAGGGAGATAGATAAGTAGCACACTGGAGGCATCAGAGAGAAAAGATGGAAATCCACTGAATAAAGGAGTCATATAACTACTTTACTTCTATAGTACTGATAAAGTGAGATGAAGAGATTTTATGTGAGTTATTTTTATTTTTATTAAACATTCATATTTTTCAATCAAATGTATCTTAACAGTGAGTAATCTAAATCTGCTCTACACTGTGTTTTTCTACTTCTAGATCCATCAGACATGTCATGTAATGCCAGGCATATATATGAAAAGGTATCCTCAGAAGTTTTGGATCTATGTGTATTCAGTATTTAAAGGTGTGTGTGTGTGTGTGTGTGTGTGTGTGTGTGTGTGTGTGTAGTTGGTTGTAGTTTTGATTGTTGTTTCTAGTTGCCTTTATATTTCCAGTTCTTTTGCATTGTATCATATGCATCTACCAGTATATGCTGAGACATAATCCTGACTGGTAACAGGGAGGGTTAAAAAAAATTCCTGTGTGCTTTACCTAGCTTCTGAAGACATCATGAACACCTTGCTATTGCTAAAGAGATCAGTGAAGCAGTATAGAATACTCTAAATTGTCACTCAAGATTGACCCTAGATGTTTAAGTTATAGTTCTAGCCTTAGGTTCATTTTCATACTCCTATATGTCTAGACATGTCAAAAAGAACCCATATCCTCTAGTTATGTCAGGTCACTCATCAGACAAAATACAAACATATGAATTATAGTCAAAGATTAAATCTATCCAAGTTGCCTTTGGAGGCTCTTTTAGAAAGATGCAGCCTTATCCATCTATTATAATAAAAGCCAAGAATGACAGATACTTTATTGTAGTTGCTTTTGTAGCTTTTTTTCTTGGATGCTTGCCCTAAGAGCTGAAGACTTGTGTTGTGTATAGTTCTCAAGTGTGAGTGTGTGCTTCTGTATGATTCCATACTAGTACAGAACACATGCCCAATTCTTTAACTCACTTTTTTTGTGATTCAGTGTTCACAAATAGTATTTCATGTTTTGAGGTAGTATAATTTTCTATCCAAGGTTGTGTCTTTACTGGTCACAATGACACACATTTATATGTTTCTGTTGGAGCACCAGCCACTGTTGTACAAGGATGTGAAATATTGAACAAAATTCTCACCAGTGAAGTTTCTAAAATATTCTGGCACCTTTCAAGTATTTTATGACTACCCTGGGCTATTGTGATTGCTGCCTAAAGTAAATTTGATAATTGAAAATGTTTTAGTTGGGTTTTTGAATGGATAAAAGTTTATAATTCTCAAATTTTAGTGCTTACACATATGAATAAATATTTTCATCAATTCATTGGCAGAACTAGAAAATACAGATAAATAACATTTTATGAATTCCTTAAACAACTGATCTCATCACATATAGTCATTAATGTATAAGTAGTATGTTATAAAGTAGTATATGTTATATTTATAAATATATAAGTAATGCATTGAAGGGATGATTTTAATAATAAAATAATCTCCAGTATGGGTTAAGTATAACTTTATCATTACTTTCTAGTTTGATGGCTGACAAGTTAGCAACATATATCGGTAAAGAACTATTTATTTATGGGTATATAGTTGACAATGTGACCTCTTCCCTTTACCCACCCAATCTTAAACACATAGATTTAAAATGTCTATGGATATTGTTTCTTAAAAATACCTGGTATAACATATCTGGTGGGCCTAAAGTAAAAAAAAAAATCACACAGCAGTTTTAGATCAACTATTGATATATATTTACTACAAGTCACAAAAGTTTAAGTAAATTAATTCATGAAGAGTCCAGGGATCAGCTACTTCCATGATTTCATTGGATTCCCACCTGTCTTTGCTATTATAATAGTAGAGTCTCTTGCTGTTTGCTGGATTTCCTCATCATCATGGAATAGCTGCAGCAACCTTTGGCATTGTTAAGCTTATAGGAGCATCAAGAGACGGGGAAGAATATTAACTTTCCAGCAAGCATATTTGTAAGATAGGAGAAGCACGTCTCTCCCTTTCTGTTCCCTAGGATTGGAATGACTACCAGTGCCTAAGTAGGTACTAGCAACCCAGAATAAATCTCAGGGATTAGCATACAGTGCTTTGCCAAGGCTGGGGTGAAAAATCATCCCAGGAAGCATAAAGTAACAAAATGGGGCCAGACTTAATTAGAGTGAATGAGTGGAGGACAGAAGATATTGTTGGGTTTGCCAATGGTATCATACAGTTCTGCATGCAGGTGATACAGAAAAATGCATTCTAGGTTTTCATCCATTGTGTCATCTTTCCAGTCACTATATGTAAGGAACTAGTTTTATGTGAGCAACTGACAGGGACTTTAACAAGTTGCCAGGATTTAAAGTTCATGTCTTATGGATATCTAATTGGCTTGTTCAATATAAAGCAGAAGCAAAGTAGATGAAATTAGTCTTTTCTATAGGTCAAAAAATAATTACACTCCACAGGGACTGTCAGACTACATCTTTTTAGTACGAACTATAGGCTTTGTAATAAATAATGATGAAACTCTATACTTTGGGGATTTTTTTTTCCTTTTAGAGTTTGTTTCTTTTCCTTTTTTGAAACAAAGAGCCTCATGTAGCTCAGGCTTGCCTCTCTCCCTACATAGCCAAGGATGACATTGAGTTTCTGATTAACCATTCCCAAGTAAATGTATTGCAGGGTATGTGTCAACACTTCTGGTTTTATATGTGCTAGAGCTCAAACCCAGGGCTTCATGAATGCAAGCCAGATACTTCATCAACTATGCTGCCTCTTCAAATCCTATGCCTGAATGGTATTCTCTCGAGTTAACAATACAATTTTTTGAGATAAGTGTGGTATTTCTAATTTATGTTGACCTATCTATTTCGTTTCTTTTAAAATCTAGCAGAGAAATAAAGCCAAAAAATGATTTGATAAATGCCCTCTTCTCTGGTTTGATGTTTATAAACTTTTCTATCTGAAAACTGTCTATGTAGATGAAGTAATAGGTATCATCATCATCCCTGTAATGGTCAGGACATATAAGCTGCAAATTAAGAAGCCTAATATAACAGGTTAGCTCCCAGATTTGAAAAGGACAGCAATCCTGCTCCCTTAGGATATCTGCTCATGATATATTTGTTGTTTTTGCTGCTGCTGCTGCTGCTGCTGCTGCAGTTAAATCCCCTTTTATTAACTCATAGAAATTAAATATGGAAAAATGCCAGCTAGTAAAAGACCCTTCAAGGGTGATCTCAGCCACTTGTTGAGAAGAAGGGATTGATTGCATTTTGACTGAATGAAGAGACATGTTTCATAAATCAAATATCTTAACGATTTTTTTGAAATAGAAAAACACTTGCTTTGAGACCCCATAATCTGTGAGAGTTATTTGTCTCTCTTGAATATCACAAAGAGAAATTTTAAGACTAATTGCCCTGACAAACTAATTTACACAAAACAGAAGAGGATTTTTTTTTCTTAGTGTTTAATAGAGCTACAAGGATGGTGACCTCCGATAGTTGAGTCTCATTACTGCAGTGAGAGACTCACAGAATGTTCTGATGTTGTTGCCACAGTTTTGTTCAATTGACCATCACTTCAGCCTGTAAACTGTAGAGATTAGGACATTTCACACACACTTTGGGGAGCATGCATTCTAAAAAGAGGCATCTCTATTGCTTAATAATTCCATAAAACCTTTCCTTTTCCAGGGAAATGGAGATTCTTTGAAATCAGATTCTGGAAATAGGAATCCACATGGAGCCATAAATATGAAGAAACATTGATTAATTTGGTGGCATTGGTACCAAGAGAAACAACATGATGCCCATATCCCTACACAACTTCTTCTCTATAAATTATAATTAGTGGAAGAACTTGCAGTGATTAAAATAATAAAAAAATAGATGTTTTGTGAATTGGGTGAAATAATCAACCACCAAACACAATGTTTCTTGATAGTGACATACCTGGGCACGTAGAAACATGAACAATTAATTGACAGCCAATGTAGAAGAAATGATAGGGCTATATTGGTCTTGAATCAGTTTTTCATAGTTTTAGTGTGGCTGTTTTTCTTTTCCAGAATTTTTATTTTCACATTCCGTAACTTTGCTTCCCACTGGAGGAGCTATTGCTCCACTCTGAAATCTATCACGTTTGTTCACCAATAGAACTTTTACCCAATAAAGTAGCGCTTCTCAACTTGTGGGTCGTGTTCCTCTGTGGGGATTGAACAACCCTTTCACAGGGGTCACATATCAGATATCCTTCATATCAGGTACTCACACTACAATACATAAAAGTAGAAAAGTTACAGTTAAGAACTAGCAATGAATATAATTTTATGGTTGTGGGTCACCACAACATGAGGACGTGAACTAAAGGCTCACAGCACTAGGAAGGTTGAGAACCTCTGCAATAAAGTGTTTTACCAAAACTAAAACATTCAGAGGGTAGGAGAGTCAGGAAGAAATGATTTCTGTAGTCACCATATGAATTATTGATGAAAACAATAAAACAATTTAAAGGGTACTAAGAAGAGGAACTACATCCTAGTAAAAACAAGAAAACTCCTAAGCAAGAAAACCAAAAGAAGAAAGAGACACAGACACAACTCAACCTACAAAAGAAATAATAGCAGGAAACAGCAACCACTATTCCTTGATATCTAATAACATAAATGGACTCAACTACCCAATAAAAAGACATAGGCTATCAGACTGGATACATAAACAAAATCCAGCATTTTGCTGCATACAGGAAACTCATCTCAGAGACAAAGACCGACACTATCTCGGAGTAAAAGGTTGGGACAAAAACTTCCAAGGAAATAGCCCCAAGAAGCAAGCTGGAGTGGCTATTCTAATATTGAATAAAGTAAATTTCCAAACAAAAGTTATCAAAAAGATAAGAAAGGACACTTTTTACTCATTACAGGGAAAATCTGTCAGGAGGAACTCTCACTCCTTAACAAATATGCTCCAAATACAAAAGAACCCACATTCATAAAAGAAACCCTACTAAAGCTCAAAAAATACATTTCACCACACACAATAATAGTGGGAGACTTTAATACCCCACTCTCACCAATGGAGAGATCTTGGAAACAGAAACTGAACAAAGACACTGCAAAACTAGCAGAGACTATGAACCAACTGGAATTAATAGATATCTACAGAACATATCATCCTAAAGTAAAAGAATACACCTTCTTCTCAGCACCTCATGGCACCTTCTCGAAATTGACCACATAACTGGACACAGAACGAGCCTCAATCGATATTTGAAGATTGAAATACTCCCATGCATCCTCTCAGATCACCATGGTCTAAGGCTGGTCTTTAACAATAACAAAGACAACAAAAGACCCACATACACATGGAAACTAAACAATGCTCTGTTAAATGATAGCAAGGTCAAAGAAGAAATAAAGAAATTAAGGATTTTTTAGAATTCAATGAAAACAAAAACACAACATACCCAAACCTATGGGATGCAATGAAAGCAGTACTGAGAGGAAAACTCATAGCTCTGAGCACTTCCAAAAAGAAACTGGAGAGAGCTTACATCAGCAACTTGACAGCACAGCTAAATGCTCTAGAACAAAAGGAAGAAGATACAGCCAAGAGGAATAGACGGCAAGAAATAATCAAACTTAGGGCAAAAAAATACCAAATAGAAACAAAAAGAACCATCCAAATAATCAACAAAACCAAGAGCTGGTTCTTTGAGAAAATCAACAAGTTTGATAAACCCTTAGCCAGACTAACTAGAGGGCAAAAAGAGAGTATACAAATTAACAAAATCAGAAATGAAAGTGGAGACATAACAACTGAAACTGAGGAAATTCAAGAAATCATCAGATTGTACTACAAAAGCCTATATTAAACAAAGTTGGAAAATCTGGAGGAAATGGATGAATTCCTAGACAAATACAAGATCCTAAAGTTAAACTAGGACCAAGTAAACCATCTAAATAATCCCATAACCCCTAAAGAAATAGAAGTCATCAAAAGCTTCCCAACCAAAAAAAGCCCAGGTCCAGATGGGTTCAGTGCAGAATTGTATCAGACATTTATTGCGGACATAACACCAATACTCTCCAAACTATTCCAAAAAATAGAATCAGATGGAATATGACCTAACTCATTTTTTGAGGCTACAATAACCCTCGTTCTTAAACCACACAAAGACCCTACAAGGAAAGAGATCTTCATACCAATCTCACTTATGAACATTGATGCAAAAATACTCAACAAAATCCTTGCAAACCAAATCCAAGAACACATCAAAATGATCATTCACCATGACCAAGTAGGCTTTATCCCTGGGATGCAGGGATGGTTTAATATAAGGTAATCCAACAATGTAATCCACCATATAAACAAACTCAAAGAACAAAATCACATGGTCATCTCACTAGATGCTGAGAAAGCATTTGACAAAATTCAACACCCCTTCATGTTAAAAGTCCTGGAAAGAACAGGAATCCAAGGACCATACCTAAACATAATAAAAGCAATATAGAGCAAACCAACAGCCAACATCAAGCTTAATGGTGGGAAACTTAAAACAATCCCACTAAAATCAGGAACTTGACAAGGCTGCCCACTCTCCCCCTACCTATTCAACATAGTACTGGAAGTCCTGGCTAGAGCATTTAGACAGCAAAAGGAAATCAAAGGGATACAAATCAGAAAGGAAGAAGTAAAAACATCACTCTTTGCAGATGACATGATAGTGTACTTAAGTGACCCCAAAAATTCCACCAGAGAACTCCTACAGCTCATAGACAAGTTCATCAAAGTGGCTGGATATAAAATTAACTCAAACAAATCAGTAGCCTTCCTATACTCAAAGGACAAACATGTGGAGAAAGAAATTAGGGAAAAGGTACCCTTCACAATAGTCACAAAAACTATGAAATACCTTGGTGTGACTCTAACTAAGCAAGTGAAGGACCTGTATGACAAGAACTTCAAACCTGTAAAGAAGGAAATCGAGGAAGATCTCAGAAAATGGCAAGATCTCCCATGGTCATGGATTGGAAGGATCAAAATTTAAAAAATGGCCATCCTACCAAAAGCAATCTAAAGATTCAATGCAATCCCCATCAAAATTCCAACCCAGTTCTTCATTGAGTTGGAAAGATCAATGTGCAATTTCATCTGGAATAACAAAAGACCTAGAATAGCGAAATCCATCCTCAACAAGAAAACATCAGAGGGAATCACTATCCGTGACCTCACGCTATATTACAAAGCAATTGTGTTGAAAACTGCATGGTACTGGTACAGAAATAGGCACGTGGATCAATGGAATAGAATAGAAGATCCAGAAATGAGCCCTCACGAATATGGTCACCTGGTTTTTAACAAAGGAGCCGTAAACATTCAATGGAAAAAGGACAGCCTATTCAACAAATGGTGTTGGTCCAACTGGCACTCAGAATGCGGAAGGATGAAAATAGACCCTTTTTATCTTCTTGTGCAAAGCTCAAGTGTAAGTGGATCAAAGATTTCCAAATTAAACCATATACACTGAAACTATTAGATGAGAAAGTAGGGAAAACCTTAGAACACATAGGCACAGGAGAAAATTTTCTGAATAAAACACCAATGGCTCAAGCTCTAAGGTCAAAGATGAACAAATGGGACTTAATGAGACTGCAAAGTTTCTGTAAGGCTAAAGACATCGTCAAGAAAACAAAACGGCAGCCAAAAGAATGGGAAAAGATCTTTACCAACTCCACATCAGATAGAGGCCTAATATCCAAGGTATACAAAGAACTCATAAAGCTAGACACCAGAGAATCAAACAACCCTACTAAAAAAATGGGGTACAGAGCTAAACAAAACGTTCTCAATTGAGGAATATGGAATGGCTGAGAAACATCTAAGGAAGTGCTCAACATCCTTAGCCATCAGGGAAATGCAAATCAAAACAACCCTGAGATTCCACCTCACACCAATCAGACTGGCCAAGATCCAAAACTCAGATGACAGCAGATGCTACCGAGGTTGTGGAGAAAGAGGAACACTTCTCCACTGTTGGTGGGGTTGTAAACTGATACAACCACTCTGGAAATTAGTCTGGTGATTCCTCAGAAAATTGGACATAGTACTACCTGAAGATCCAGCTATTGCACTTCTGGGCATATACCCCAGAGACACTCCAATATACAACAAAGATACATGCACCCCAACATTCATAGCAGCTCTATTTATAATAGCCAGAAGCTGGAAAGAACCCAGATGTCCTTCAGTATATGAATGGATACAAAAATTGTGGTACATTTACACAATGGAGTACTACTCAGCTATCAGAAACAATGACTTAACCAAATTCTTAAGAAAATGGTTGCATCTAGAGAATATCATCCTGAGTGAGATAACCCAGTCACAAAAGAACAAACATAATATGCAGTCACTGATAGTGGGACGCTAACCCCAGAGGCTCGGACTGTCCCAGAAACAACTCATAGACTGTGTGAAGTTCAAGAAAATAAGAAAAGAAAAGAAAAGAAAACAAACAAACAAAAACATTATGCTCAATCCTTACACACCAAGAAAATGTTGACTAATTCCAGGTTACATCCTTTTTTACATCTACTTTTTGCTCAGTGTAACTAGTAAGACCTTAATGCAGAGTATCAAACCTTAAAAAAAAAAAAAAGAAAAGAAAAATAAGCCAAGCACTGACAAAAAAGTATTTGTATACATTTATGTAAAAATGTTTAAATTTTTTTCTTTTATCTTTGTTTTTTAAAATAAAGCTTAAAAAAAGAATAGAAAAAACACCTCTATGATAATTCTTTTCCTAAATATCTAGACTTTATCCCATGCCATCTCTTGCACCACAGAACTGCAGTGGTCCCATGGATCTTCTGTCTATAGGTGAACATTTCCTTATGCTGCTAGGGATGCTCTTTTTCCATTTATTTGGATGGACTTTAAATACAGATTGGACAACTCAAAGTACAATGGCCAGTTTGGAATTTATTACAAAGTATCATTTTTCTGGTTTTGATTGGGGTTTTGGCTGTCCTAATCTCATTAGACACTATCTGTTTTCCAGGGTGAACTTACCAGGAAAACTTAACTTGCATGGATAAGGTTAATCATTGGAAACGAGCAGATGTTGAACATGGATACAATAAATAATTCCCTAGAGACAGAGACCATTAGTAATATAATTACATCTTTAGCAATACTGCAGTTCCAAATTAGAAATAAAATGAAGAATTTAGCCTTTCCCTTACCTTAGTTTTTGGAGGTTGACAGCCCGTGAAGAAGAAATAATGAATTTTCACTTTAGTAAGAAATAAAATAGTGTAAAAAATATTTTGAGACAGATATTACTGTGTTTACCAAGCTGGCCTCAAACTCACAGATCTCTACCTGGCTTTGCCTCTCTAGTTCCGAGACTAAAGGTCTGCATCACCACACCCAGCGTGCACTGCACATTATTATAATATATTCATAGATTTTTAACTTGCTTGATAAGAACACATAATTATATCTTATGCATACTTAAGGAAATATTTTAGTTTATCAGCATAGGTGTGAGATGTTTACAAATAAAGTGGTATAGAAATAGGAGTTCTCAGATACAGGTGAAAAAAAAAGGAGGTTTGAATAATTCATGCAGAAATGGATTTAGAGATACCATGACTCTAAGATGATTTAATCAGCCACCTATGAAACCATCACCAGGGCCATAAAAATAAAACTGACTGAGACTCTAAGCTGGCTTCTCTATCTTCAACATGTTCCACAAAAATAGAAGGTACAACTGCTATTTTGTGTTTTGTGTCAGTTTGGACATGTGCTTTTCTTCAGATGAGGGAGATGGCAATAGATTATTCCCATAGTTTCAACTATGTCAGAAACTATGACTTTCTGAGTCATCTCTCTTTGTGCCCCAAATATGAGTTTCAGATTCTGTGAAACACCTCAGGAAGCTGCCCAGGCTTCCATTTTTTTTACACTTAACAAATGCATTTCAACCTTTATTCAAATACAGTTAGTAAAGGAGGGAGGAATGACTTTTAAAGGTCATTTTGAATTGTTGAACAGTTTTAGATGTACTGTAAAATTACAAGAATGATACAGCATTTCATTGTAAGCTTCTCAATGGCCCTCCAATCACATATTAAACTACCCTTGATATATTGTCACCAACAAAATGATGAACTTGATGCATATTTGCTGCAATTTCCTTCTAATGTCCTCATTTTGTTTCAGGATCTCATCTAGGACACTGTGATATGTTGAGTTGGTCATCTTTTCCTCTCTTCTTCATTTTTTTCTCAGTCCACATATGCTCTACAGATAACATGCCTTGTTTAAAAAGAAAGAATATTGGTGTCTTCCTTGGGAGCTGAGTAGAATCAGTTCATGCTGATACTCATAACAATGTGCTTTCACATGTCATCTTACCACCCAAGTAAGGAAGAAAACCTTCCATAGGAGGAAACAGAAGGCAGTTTACTCCAAGGACTCATTCAAATCCTAAAAGTCTATGGTCTTAAACATTTGGTACATGATTACTAACTGTAGACAGATTCTCATTCTTCTATAAATTGAAGAAAATAGCTCTTCTTCCTAAAATCTAATCTGGTATTTAAAATCTTAATAACTTGTAAACCTTTTGATAATGTTCTGTCCACAGCACAAGCAGAGATGGTGTATAAACTGGAGGAAAAGATGTGGAGGTTTTAGTCACATGGCTTGTACCCATTGCTGTGATCTCTACATAGAGTTACACAGAATGCAGTGGTTCTCAACCACAGAGGTTTTGCTTCCTGTGGATATTTGGTGATGCCCATAAACATCACTGGTAGTGGCAACAGAATATGAGTAGATGCTCTGACACCTAGGAAATTAAAGCAAGGGATGATGTAGCCTAAAAGACAAAGAATAATTGACACAATAAAGAATTACCTAACTTCATGTACCACTAGTGCCCAGATTGAGAACGCATGGTATAGATTATGAGTAGTTTGTAAGTTGTTAGTTCCTATCCTACCACCTACGAGTCTCATTATATAGTTTTTCTAATTTTTTCACTAAATTCTCCACATTGCCTATGAATAATTCCCTTGGTTTTCTTTCTCTAAGAGTCAATTTTTCTGGCTCTACTGAATAATGGGGCGGCTATGGCTGGGAAACAGAGGAGGTGGTGCCAAAATCATCCTGCCAAAATTTTCTCAGCAGGATATGTTTTTTAAGGATTAGACAAGCTAGAACCTCTCTTTTCAGGCTCATGTGGGTTTACAAACTCCAATGACTATCAGATATTATCAATGGGTATAGTAATGCAGGATCTGGTGCTTCTGCTGATTGGAGGTGAGTGGTAGAAAGGTGAGACTTCACATTTCAAGCTCTCCTGCCTTTCTTGAGAGGCTCAAACTCCAGATATGTGTGAGAAATATACAAGAATTGACATCAGTTCTCAACTGTTATAAACCACTGTGTATTTATTGATCTTCCCCTGAGCAGTAGTGGACTGGATATGGCTATTTAGTTCCTACTTGGGCTATATTCTTGCCCATGTCTCTGGTAGAACCAAAGAAGAGCTTTGCCCCAGCAGGCAGGCACCAACTAATTCTTTGCATTTACCGCAGCATTAAGTGTATGAAATCTCTTCTCTTGTGTTATTGGTTTTCATCACTGTTATTAAATATCCAAGTAGAGACTGAAGATGGTTCAGCAGTCAAGAGAACCTGTTACTAGCTCAAAACTACATATAATCCCTAAGGATCATAACCCTCTCCTGTGGCTGGACATCAGGAATGTACACAGTATACATGCATGCATTTCATCTCTGATATACATGATCTGATCAAGGATGTACATAGATCAATGAATAATCAGTACCTACTGAACATATACTATAATCTAAGTACATAGAATCTATAACTTTATCCTACCCACAGAGCATTTCTTACAGTCAAGCCAATTATGCCTCCCAGTTTATAGGTAAGGAAACTGAGGTTTGGAAAGATTAAGTAACTTGTCTGTGGGAAGTGGTAAAGTCAGAACCTGTATACAAAATTCTCCAGTGACAAAGATAGCACTCTCCACCTTTGCCTAGGTGGTAGGGGAAGAAAATACAATGCCCAGCTGACCGATGTGCCTGTGGGTCTAGACATATATCCTGACATGCCCAAGGTAGTACAAAGTTAGAGAAAGAGGAATGTGTAGGGGGTAAGCAACAATCTTAACCTCTAAATATTTGTGAAGACTAACATAAGTAATTGTTGATGGGACACCAAAATTTGTATTATGAAATGTAATCCAATATGCAGCCACATGCAACCCACAGAAAACCTATTCATCTTACTGTTTCCAGAACTGAAAATTCTAAAGTGAAAGCACAAGCCTTCCCAAGCCAGAGAATGGAAAGGCTGTGGGACTTGGATTCAAAGACAAATTTCTACACATCCCAAGGAACTCTTATGTTGGCGGATATGCTTAAAGACATATTGTCTTATGGATGCCCACAATGTGCAAGGAAGACAGCCATCCAGAAGAGCTCTGTGTATGGGATAGAGTAGTCTATGTACTAACCTAAAAATTATAAAAATTAAACTAAAAAATGAGAAAAACTTGTGGCTTCTGATTCCGGGCTCAGTGATAGACTACTAGGTTGGCATGTGTGTCTGGTTTCCATCCCTAGCACCACAGAACAATCTCTTAGGCTTTAATAGATGTACAGTTTAGTTACTCTCTTCAGTCAATTGTGTAAACTGAGGAATTCAAATATTTTGAGAAGGAAATTTTATTACTGGACCAAACATATTTGGTAATACGAACCAACACTAAAGAAAGCATTACAAAGTAAAACTACCAGCAATCCTATTTGGAGGACAGATTAGAATCTTACATAGCTAGTGTGTTTTATTCTCTGTGTATATTTAATATGTCACAGCAGGCCTAGTAGCTAGATCAACTCTTAGATGCTTAAGATATGAACACATCAGGGATGAAAGTGACCCATGGCTCTTCACTCCAGTACAACTGATTTACATGCTTTCCCCCTCATACAAATCTTATGGCCCCAGTGGTGAAAAATCCTACTATTTTTCTTTTGTGGGAAGAAAATGTTTGGTGGATATTTTGGAAGGGAAAAGGTTATTCAATGTGTCTGTTAACTATATTGTGGTGTTCCTTTACTTCTAAAAACTCACAGAGGTGGAGGAGGATTTGGGAACATCTGCAGCCCCAAGAGGATGGTAGGAATGCTCATTACATCCAGCGTGCTTACTCTCTTATTTCCTGCTAGCAGAGCTTTGTTTTGTAAATTGTATTGGGAAGTATCACTTTTTACTACATGTTTTAGTATGTCCTACAAGACAAAATTCTTGATCCACTTTTAAATGGCACCCCTGGGGATGAACTCCATATTTGTTATTTGAGCCCAGTGTGGATTCCTGAACCACACCTCCTGTGTAGAAAGCTGAAAAATCACAAAACCTATTCTGGCAACAATAAATGCCTGTGTTTTATGATGACATCCCAGGAATTCGACTGTAGCTGCCAACAAATGTCAGTGGTATCTTTACTATTTGGTGAGTTAAGGAGAATATAGAGAAGGTAGGAGGAGGGCTGAAGGAACTGAAGAGTTTGCCACCTCCTAGGAAGAACAACAATATCAACTAACCAGACCCCCAAGAGCTCCCAGGGACTAAGCCAACAAGCAATTACATCAAACACACATAGAGGGACCCATGGCTTCAGCTGCATATGTAGCAAAGGATGGCATCATCTGACATAAATAGGAGGAGAGGCCCTTGATCCTGTGAAGGTTTGTTTCCTCCAATGTAGTGGAATGCCAGGGCAGTGAGATGGGATTGGGTGTGTGTGAGGGGGAACATCCTCATAGAAGCAGGGGGAGGGAGTATGGGAGAGGAGGGAACTGGGAAAGGGGATAACATTTGAAGTGTAAATACATAAACTATCTAGTTAAATAGTATCATATGCTAAAAGGGACTATTCCCCTACTTACAGTAACACATTTGAAACAGCATCGATATTCATCAATGAATGAATAATTTAGTTATGGGACAGGTATACTATAGAATAATGTGAAAGACCCAGGCAGAAAGTAGATCTGAATGTATGGACATGTATCAGACTCTGCATTAAGCATTTTATATGCATTGTTTCATTAAATTCTCACAATAGAACCATTTCTTTCTCACTATTTAACTATAAGCATTGAGTCATATACAAAATTCTGCAGTTTGTAAATGGGATGGTAGTAGTAAGGCACAAATTCTCTCAGACACCAAACCTATGTCATTTTCCAATTACACTGTAGTAGCTTATAAATGTCAAATCTGTATGTGTGTATATAGTTGATTCTGTCATGGATATTTTGTCCAAGATGAACAGTAACTTGCATAACCATGGAGAACAGGAAAAGCCTTATGTAATAGTAAAAACAAACACATCTGAAAGTCAAAGATGAACAACATATGAAAGAAAACTCTTTCTAGCTCATACCATGATTAAAGAACATTTAAGAGCATATTTCAAGGCTGGTTACATGGGCTACAAGCTGGGGAGTTTTCAGGTATTCTCAGTTTATTCCTGTTTACAGTGTTGAATTCTATGAGTGAAGTGAGATGTCAACTGTAATTGTAACATGAAAAATCACTTGAATGCTGGTTTTTTTTTTTTTTTTTTTTTTTACAACTTCTTGTTCTTTTACTCTTCACAGATGGGCAAAAGAGAAAGAAATCTCTGAGAAAGAAACTGGACTCACTAGGGAAGGAAAAGAACAAAGACAAAGGTAAAAGGACCAAATGACTAGAGCCAATGCATTTTGCAAGGAGCCAGCTGGTTGGATTGGGCTGAGATTGTGAACTGCATAGATTCGTGTGGTTGGGTCAATTATGTTAACTACATTTCCATAATGCGATGTCATTGGGAGCTGTTCGAGTCTACATTTCTGTTTGAGTATCTCTGTGCTGAACTGATGAGTTCATCTGGTTTGAGCAGTTGGCAACTACAGCCAAGGTTGTGGTTCCAATTAATCTGTCCAATCAGCTATGCCTAAAGAGGACTGGGGTTGAGTAGCCATGGACAGCGTGTCTAATACTAACCAGCTGTTTGGCAAATGCAGACAATTAAGCAGGACTAATTAAATGAGAAAGTTTGGATTCACCTACTATGACTGCAGAAAAGAAACAGTCTTCATCTCATGGCTTGCTGAAGTTAGGCCATCCTCAGCAATTTTCTTAGAACACAGGATGCTTGGTTTGCATCCCATATGTTTTCAGCAATTGCTGACTTTCATTATACTGATTTGATTCCATTTCCACAGCTATTTAGGGAACTGACACTTGAAGCATTCTTTCAGACACATTTGTGGTCAATTTGAGTTTGTACTCTTCAGTTCTAAAGATCACCTGGACCCCATTACTACAGTCTATCATTTTAGGACTTGTTCTTATAGTCTAATGTAAATTGATTGTTAAGTGGTCTAATTGAGTCAACATATATTCATTTGTGTGCCACAGTGAATGAATGTTGAATGAAGAAATTCTATATCCCACTTTCAAGCTCTCATCTAGACTAATTGCATTTATGCTTATAGTGGAAAACAATGGTTTTAAAATAAATGCATTACAAATTTTACTTGATGAGCCATATTTCTAAAATGAATACCAATCTATAGACACATGGCTTAAACTGTGCTTTAAGAGTTATTACAACACTTAGATACAAAGTATGCTAAGGAATGGAAATCACTATTTTGCTTCCCTTAAAGTACGTTCTCTCTTCCTTGGTGCTAAGGGACAATGTAAGCTGGAAAATATTGTGGCATATATTTTGCTATGCAGTGTGAGTTATTTAGCAGCATCCTCAGTCTCTGCTAACTAAGTGCCAGTAACACTTCTGTAACCAGATCGTGCTCAGGCTTATAAATGTGAACCTCAAGCTGGACAAAATGAGATTAAAGTGTTAGTAATCCACACCTGTAGCTGCAAGATAAAATCATGTCTGTAATGATTAAATATCCTATGGCCCAAGGGGTAGAGATGAAGTTCAGTAGTAAAATACTTAATCTGGCTTGCACAAGAGCAGAATCCCCCCAAATACAAACAAAGAACACTTAATTCCAGATCCTCACAGCAGTGGACCTGAGTGCATTGATGTGCACAGATATCTCAGGCTTCAGCTTATTATTTCTTTTTACAAATTTCCAATGTATAAATCCTAACACGAGAACTGTTATCATATTTGATAGAATACTCAGTGGGATGTGAACGACTTCAGCAGAATTGCTACTAAAAAAATGAAGACAAAGGGTGGGCTAGCTGCATAGCCATTGTCTGATAAATTTTAACTATATTCTATATTTGATGATTTACTGTCCTTATTTTTTATGGTTTATTTTTGTGGTTTCAGAACCACAAAATATTATAGTATATTATATTATGATCATATTCATAGCCCTTACCTTCTCTCATCATCTAGAGCTGATCCCTCCTTCTTCCTAACTAGTCCTCTTTCTACATTCATGTCTTTTATTTGTGCAATTCTTATGCAGGTATGAACAAATGTTATGTGTTCTCCAGTGCAATGGGCATGCCATATGCAGAAAACATCATCTAACAAAACTATTTTCCAGCCTCTACTTCTTAAACTCTTTCTACTCCATCTACCTCAATGTCACATAGGTTTTAGAAAAACATTATTGATGACTTATAAGTGCTTTAGCAATTAGCTACAATAGAAACATCTCCATTCATGGGAGAGATATTCCAAAGATATTCCATCAATGATACAAATTGTAGCTAATAGCAAATCTATGTGCAGCATTCTTCCCTATCTATGCATGCATACCTATGGTAAAGTATAATTTATTAATTAGGAAGAACAGAAGATTAACAAAAATAACTATTAATAAACAAATTATTACCGTATAGTATGACAAAAACCATTAAAAACATATGACTTTCTTATTTTGTAATTTTCCATTTAATTTTACTGTAGCTTGCCATGGTTAAATCAAACATTGAAAAGGGAAGAAAACTATATGAACAACTGATTATCGTTTGACTTTGCTTTACTCTAAAATAATAATATTGATGTTGGAATTGATACACAATGAAGATGTTCTGTGGGTTCTTTAGAAAGTATGCTTTCAAACTATGGTATGAAGAATGAGATTTCTTTTAGCACGGAGAGATTGATATTTGCATTTTCTAAGTTTGTGTGTGTGTGTGTGTGTGTGTGTGTGTGTGTGTGTGTGTGTGTGTGTGTGTAGACTCAGTAAAAACTTGGTGGTATTCTGTATTGACACACACGAGGCTGAGTGGAGAAAGCTCTTGGTGTTTCCAAAGAAAGAGCTCATCATCTATCTACCTATCTAAAGAGAAGAGTACCAAGTTTAATTGTATGAAGTTTGTTCCATGAGTCAGCTTGGGTGATTAAAAACAAGGTATTCTAAAAATCACTGAAGAGTTACTCTATGACAGATCTTCAAAACATAAAGCCTTGTGCAGGTCAACACTGGAAGCCATTGACTGGCTATCTTGGGAAACAGAAACTCGGGATGACTGTGTGTTGATGTGGCATATTTGTACTCAGTTCACTTTATTTCCTTCCCTTTGAATATTAATGTTTGGTATAATAACAGATGCACATGTGAAAAATGACTATCACTGAAATTCAAAAGGGAAAGAAAAAAAACAGGAAGCTCTGAATGACCTCTTGGGTTAAGCCATCTAAAAATAAAGATGAGCAGCTCTTCACAGATGACCTGCTCTTCCAATTAAAAAAAAAAGAAGTGATTCACAAATATCTGATATGTTATATTAATCGATTTCATCAGCATGAATCATTTCCTGCATGATATTTAATTGCTTGATATAAAAATATAAAACAAGTCATATGATACCCCTGCATCCACACTGCAATGTAAAAATGTCTATATAACTTTTAGTTTCTGTATGGAAACTAATTTAAGGTTAACATTGGTTTGCAAAACAAACTTTCATACAGAAAATTTCCAAGTCCCCATCTCTTGTAGTTTAATTATTTGGCAAACAAAAGAACTTTCAGAAATTCAGACTATTTCTTGTCTCAAAAAAAAAGACAGATTTTGAGGGAAAGCTAAATAAATAAATACATGCATAAATTTTATATTGAAAATGTACTGTAATCCAGTGTCTAAGCTTGCCTAATCAAGGCACATGGGGGCTAGCTATTACTATGGCACAATTGCCCCATGGGACACGGACAGAGTATCAACATAAAAGATCAGTTCTATTGTGATTTCTTTTTTTTTTTTTTTTTTTTTTTGTAGCAAAGTTCAATTTTGTAATATCTTATGGTTACTCACTGTCTAGGTCACTATACATGAATTGTAAAGTAAAACTTATAAAAGACTATTTGCTACAGGTTCACTTCAAATTAAGTATTAATACAACAATTATTACATATAGAAATTCTCCAAAGAAAGGGATTCAATACTATCATTAAAAGCCACCTTTATGGACTATAAATATTACTCAATAGGTAAAATGGTTGCTACATAGGGGTGAGAGTCTGAATCAGAATCTCAGAACCCACATGATAAAAGCTCAATTTAGCAGTGCATGCCTATAACCCCAGAAAGGATGAGGTGGGAGGTGGAGACGGTGGATCCCCTAGAAGCTTACTACCAAATAGACTGAAAATTTTGGCAAATTTCAAAGCCATTTAGACATCTGGTGTCAAATAAAAGGTGGATAGAAGCCAAATTTTTCTGATTTCCTCTTGTGCATTTACAAATCCAAACCACCAAGAACATGGACACAAAATGTACAGAGACATACACACACACACACACACACACACACACACACAAATACACACATACACATACATGCTCATACACACAAGCAATTACTAGAGATGAGAATGACCAGGATGTATGTAATTCCAAAGAAAGGAAGGAAGCAACACAGGCTAGAGAACTTTCTGAATTACTTTACAGCTTTTGGTCTACATGATAACAGCATTGTAATATCATCAAATATACTAAAGAAGAAGCAACTTCATGATGTTTTAAATTGGACTAGCATGCTACATTGTATGTCATGAAATTGGAGTGGCACCAACAACAGCACAAAGGAAAGGAGGCTGGACAGTTTGAAAGCTATTTAGAAATCCAGGAACAAAACAATGGTACCATGGAAAGATGATTATGGTGGAGGCAGAGAGAAGTAGATTAAAAAAAGAAAAGAAAATAACATGAAGATGACATGGCAAGATGATCAAATAGAAATGAAATATGAAAAGGAGAGAAGTGTTAATGTATGACTTTCAGAAGTCTTATTGACCCCATGAAGAACAGACAACCCTAACAATCCAAGCAAAGTCTAGTAAGCAGAGTAGGAGTGAGACATGGCTCAGAGACCCATATTGTTGTGTAAAGAAACATTGATGAGTGGAGGACAAGTAAGAGCTAGAGATAGAAATGAAGTGTAAATTCTGAGGAAAACTAGGTCCAGTGTAGGCCTAAGGGCATAGGTGACAAAGATGGTATACAGACAAAGTCGGAAGAGAAGAAGAGGGCAAGGAAATATAAAAACAGAGAAGCATATGAGCCATTGAAGTGGCAAGCAACTAAGTTTTATGGAAGATGGAGGGGTTTAAATGTGAGTCAAAGTCAACAATAGTAGAAAACAGTCAAGAGTAAATGACAAAGAGAAGCTTGTGTTGGTAAGCTTCTCCTGTAGGTAGAAGGGCGGGGTTAGAAAGGGAACAGTTAGAAATAAAGAGGAAAACTCATCAACTTTTTACTTTGGGTTTCATGAGAAAGAAGAGACAAGAACTGCTATGGTGGAACACATGCCTCATATTACAACCAAATACTACTTGTCCTTACACACAGCACAGTGAGTCTTAGGTAATATCTTGGTCATTTAAAGAAATCCTGTTATCAAGTTAACTAGATTCTGTCTTTGCAAAGAATCTTCAGGTTTCTCTGATATCCTCACCAAAACAAACAAACCAACAAACAAAAAGGTTTGAACTCAGATAGGCTTATACACCAATGCTTTATTGGCACATAAATAACATTTTCCCCAATATAATTCTGGTGCATTTTTATTTCAAAATAGCTGTACTTTTAAGAAGAAAAAAAAAATCAGGGCACCTTCCTAGAATGTTACAAAGACTTCAAGACAGCATCCCATTGGTTGGAACTTAGATAGTCTACTTTGAGAAGTGTGTGAGAGTCCTTGGGGGAAGCAGCAGTTAACATCAGATTTCTAGCAGGAAAATAATAAGCTCAGGCCTAACTAAAGTCAACCACACCAGAAATAAATAACAAACCAATTCTTCGTGAATATATGTCTCAGATGAGACCAAAGGAAGAGTGAATATCAGAAGAAAATGACTTCAATTGTTTCTTGTTTCATTTGTATTCAATTATTACAATTTACAAACACAGTGGATACTTTTGGATACTAAAAATGCAAGATGAGAGGAGCTGTAGAGACAGCTCAATGGTTAAGAGCATGAATCGTTCTTTCAGAAGTCCAGTTTCCAAATCCCACATGTTGGCTCATGACTACATGTAAACCCAGCTCCAGAGTATCCAATGCTCTCTTCTGGTCTCTCTGAACACTTGCATACACATGCACACACCTACAAATAGACAAATGGTATGCTCCAAAGTAAAAAGGAGCCTTTTGTCTTTTGTCTTTTTTTCCCCAGAGATCCTAGAAATCACTAAATATGTCTGATTGAGTTTCCTTGTATGACAAGAATGTTTATGAGAGGCCCAAAGAGTCCCCTTTGTAGAACAAGTCTCTGTCAAGCATATGCCTACATTAGAAGATCCATGCCATATGATCTATTTCAAAGTCTTCTTTGTTGTTTCTATTGCAAAGTCATACGCTTAAATTCTAGGGCTCTCCAAACTTTGTGAAGAATATTTGAATATTATAAGAAATCCTCCAAGTGCACAGGCTATCGTCTGAAACTAACCTCTGCCTCTAGTTTTGCTGATGATAGGAATGTAGTAATAGTCTTACCTCAAAAAAAAAGCATAACATTTTTGATTGGCATATTCGCCATAGTTCATTGATAGAGCCAGCTCCTCTGGGGGAAAAATCCAGATGAACTTAGGATATTTTACTTCAAGAACAAGTTGCACCTTTTGATGGGCTCAGAGGTGTAAGCCTTTAAAGTACCATTTCTGTTCTTAATGGAGACATGGCTATTAGCCTAGTTTCAAATGTTACCATGGATCAAGCAGGAAAACCTTTTAAAGGCTCCTTCCACCTGGTTTAATGTTAGCTTTTTGCTAAAAGAACAAATAACCTTAGAGTTATTTTCCCTTGATCACTGCAGTTCTGCAGGTTCAATCATAGGGCTTATTAAAAAAAAAACAGAGCTTTCTGAAGTTCCAATTTGCTGAGGCTACAAAGAGATGTAATTTTGAGTCTAACAAGAATGATGTACTTAACTAAATATTAAACTTTCTGTATAAATCTAAAATGCTACTAATAAAATGTCTATCTCTGAGTATTTAATATATATGAAGGCCCACGGATAGTCCACAGTGATACAGACAGTAACAGATACAGATATATATTTGGAGATATAAAGAATTATGTCTTGTATCTCTTCCCCAAATGATCCCTCATAAAGTATTCCACAAAATGTATCCTGGGTCTCCCACAAGCTATATCATGGTCAAGTTCACTTCTGTATGTGACCATCAAGAAGCTTGACTATAGTTCATAAATGAACTTCTGAAACTCAGATGGATGGAAGTAGGGACACAGCACAACATCGGGAGAACCAATCTTTTTAAAGTGTTCCTAAATTGCTTTACTGTCCCTTAGGTCATCATTTCCTATACTGCCTTTCAGTATACCTTAAAGTGTATCAACTGATTTTCAATTGTGGATTCATTCATCAATATTTTATAATTATTTTCATGTATGATTCTGCACATCACCTCCCTTCCTCAGAATCCCTCATGAGTAAGGACTGGAGATCATTTACAGCACCCTGACCCTCAGAACTGTAAAACTTGGCATAGCGAATAATAGGTGTCAAGTTTGTCGTGGATTTTTATGCCTTCAAAGACTTCTAAAGCACATAAATTGAAGAGTAACAGTTTACAGAGATATGTGCTCATGAACATGAAGTACTGTTTATATTCTGTTCAAATGTCAAACTTCTTAGCAAAATTATTTCCTTTAAAACAGACTTGAATATGAGACCTGTATTTGTACCTACTAACTTCTTTTACTGAAATGGAAACTTGAGCCATTCTGCTCAACAATACAAAGCCATCCTAGTATGCTGACTAATGAATCAATTGTTTGGAAAATAATAATTTGACTAGGTCTGCTTTGCGGAATGATCATGTTCTTGTCTGGACCATCCCTGAATGTAAATATTTGATTTTTTCCTTGCAGAATTCATCCCACAGGCATTTGGAATGCCCTTATCCCAAGTCATTGCTAATGACCGGGCATATAAACTCAAACAAGACTTGCAGAGGGAGGAGCAGAAGGATGCATCCGATTTTGTATCTTCCCTCCTCCCATTTGGGAATAAAAGACAAAACAAAGAACTCTCAAGCAGTAACTCATCTCTCAGCTCAACCTCAGAAACACCAAATGAGTCTACATCCCCAAATACTCCAGAACCAGCTCCTCGGGTCAGGAGAAGGGTGAGTTAGCCAAGATGTCCTCTAACTATGTAATTACTGAAAATGAGTAGGGTTCTCTTTGAATCTCTACTACCATGAAAACTGAACACATTATATATAGATCTCTGTTGCACCAGGGAATAAATAACCAGCAGTGTTCATATGGCAGCTAACATTCAATTTCCCTCCTGGTTAGCTTTGTACCAAGATATTCAGCACTACTGCCATTAATGGCTGATCTTTTGTTATCTCCTGCTGTCTTGCTAGACTTCCTGCTCAGTCAAGTATACCCGGCAACCTATTGGACACATACTTAGAAGACTAGCTAAGAGTATGCCAAAACACAAATCTATAAAAGCAATTAAAACATTATGACAATTTGCTTTGATTATTTTGTTTTGTAACTCAGGTATATAGTTCTTGAACATAAACTTTATATGGTATTGATGTAGTGTTATACTATTACAATGCCATATATATGAGTTGAAGATTACAGCACCTCTACACTAAATACAAAGCCTTGAGGCCAGGGTCCAGTGTTTCTGTTAATTTTTTAAATACTATTCTTAGGATGTACCTGAATCGATGAATTAGCTGCAACAGTTCAAAAATCAATGAGAGATTTAAATTTTTCTTGTCAACAGAATTTGTCTCCCCCTTCTATAGAACTGTACATATAGTCTTGTACAAATCCATGGTGCAATATGGTGCCAGTGATGCAGTAGGTGTTATGTGCTAGGCTCTGGGCCCCTTGCCTCTTAATTGCAAACCTACAAAGCTGAGTTTGACAAACCACATAAGTGTTAATCAGCATAATCATTGCATGTCCCCTGTCTCTGAGAGGTCTCTCCCTTTCCTTTAAGCTTTGAACTGGAAATATCTGTAACCTTCAGCCATTAAAGACTTCCCCAGTTAAATATACAAGCAGACCTCCATTTATAACTCACATTTTTAAATCAGCTACCAACATTCAAGAGCTCTTCCAGAGTATAGGAAGACCTAAATCTCTGGTACTTTTTTATGGTATTGACTATGATTCGAAGAGGAAAAATTGACAAAATGATGGAATATTTGAATTTTCCAAATGAATTTGTTCTTCTAAGCCTGCAATTGTCTTAGACTATTTACAAATCGAAATAAGAGTAGCACCAAAAACTCTAAAAGAATATGTTTAGAACCGAGAACCTAAACACTGGGCTTCCTAAATGTCCTTTTATTTTTATTTTTTTCTGTACGAGGAATCTAATAGCTAACTTCTTCTTACCACACACCTCATCTAGGGTTGATGACTGTAATTTCCTCCATGCTGGGGTTACAAGCATATACCACAACATCCAGTTAGAATCTTATGTTTAAAATGTACATCCTAGAACTATAGTTGAGGACTTTTCTAATTCACAAGACTTCTATAACTTTACCTCATTTGTTGAGTATGCATTTCATGTTTCAAAAAATGAAGTGGTTGAATCAAAATATTTTAATCATATGTTTCCCATCTCTTGTCTTCCACTTGGAAAAGTCTGTGTATTGAAATCATAACTAGCAATACTTACCCTGTGTTGTAGAGATTCCCTAACTCATTCTGAGGGCATTTAGTTTGTTCTCCTAATATGTCAGCAATAAAAAGAAAAAGAAAAGAAAAACATAGCTACCTCAAGCAGCGTTATATTTTGCTAGCTCTGGTCTTCCATGAGTTTTTACTGGGTAGCCTTTGCAAGCAGCTGCTTTGTGTTCTGTTGCCTGTCATCTTCTTCAAGTCTGTGTGTCACTTCCAGGGTGCCATGTCTGTGGATTCCATCACTGATCTGGATGACAACCAGTCTCGACTCCTAGAAGCTTTACAACTCTCCTTGCCTGCTGAGGCTCAGAATAAAAAAGAAAAGGCCAGAGATAAGAAGCTGAGTCTGAATCCTATTTACAGGCAGGTCCCCAGGCTGGTGGACAGCTGCTGTCAGCATCTGGAAAAACATGGTAAGTAGACTTGTCATCAGCCATCAGTGATCCAAACATCATTGCTCTATTCAATTTTCTGTTCCTTTGGGCAAGTTCTAGACAAAAACATCCTTTGATGAATAGAGTGCACCAATGTAAATGTTAACTTAAGAAGTTACCGGGACCAACAAGACTAGGAAGTATGGTACCATTTGAAATATTCTAATCCTATGAGTCCTCATAGGGGTTCTGTGCAATCATTTTAGGGAAAGGATCACTTATGTTGGACTAGGACCCCCTTCAAACAGAGCAAAGACACATGGATGTTCTTATACATTGAGTTTATTTGCAACATTTCTTTTGTCAAAAAAGTTTTGCTTTTAAAAATATCCACTTTTAATGTCTCCATCCATCCCTTTGCAACTCAATTCCTATTAACAGGATGGCTTTATGAGGAATAGTTCTTTAATTTGTTTCTTAAATATAGATATTTGGCTCATCAAAAATGCCATATCCATCACATTGTTATTTATTACACATTATGGACCTGAGAAAACTTCCTTAATTGTTCATTTATTTTAAAGATAACATGTTTGCTATAATTTTGTAAAGCAAAATAAACAAGAGTTTTCTGGGCCTCTTGGATACATTGGAGGCTGGGCGGGAAGATTTCAAGTTCAAGATTTTCCTGTGTCTTTTTGTGCTACAGTGAGTTCAAGGATTTCCTGAGAAACCTTGTAAAATTCTGTCTCAAAATAAAAGCTAAAAAGAGAGGCTGGGAATGCACAGTGCCCAAGGTTAAATTCTAAGTCCTACAAGAAAAGGAAGAAAAGAAGGAAGGAAGTACAAAACAAAATGTGAACATTGTCATTTATTTCCTAATTATGAAAACAAAGTTTCATAGAAAACCATTAAAGATGTATTTAAATTGCTTAATCAAGTCAGTATGTATAAAAATCACTGAATAAAGACATGACTTAAATGAACATATTTAAACATTAGGCTTTGTTTCCGGGACAGAATATTTCATAAATAGTTTGGACCTAAAGGTAAGATTAAAGCTGATCAACTATGCAAGGTTCTATTGTTCATAGTATTTCTATCGGATGAATCTAGAACAAGAGGATGCACATCCAAATCCAAACAGATATTGACTTGAAATCTCCAAACAAATAGCAAAAATGACCAATTTTAAGACTTCAAAAAGTGTTTTGTGTAGTATTTTAGATGTTGTTTTTCTTACTATGTGACCCTGCCTCAAAACAAAATAAAACAAAGACCACCTTAAAAAGCATTTCTTCTGTAACTATTTATTCATATATTCATTCATTTATTTGCTTGTTTTTTAAATGAATAGTAGAGGACACATGTCACTTTAGTCTTTTAAGTATTTATTGAACACCTTTTCCCCACCCTCTCCAAAAGTGTCCTTGAATTTTTTTATTAGCTCCATCTATATATACCCAACCATTCTTCACTTATATATCATTTCAAATGTGTTCTCTATCCTTAATCCAAAATTCCTTAAGTATCTCAATTTTCCAGAAGCTTTCAAAAGGCAGACAAAAGAGGAAATGAGAATCAAGGGATGCTTCTGGGATTCAGGCTGAGTTTAGGGTGGGACCCACTGCTTATTGTGTCTGACCTCATTTCATGACATCTCAAAGCCTGAGATTCTGGTACTTCTGGATCTGGTTTCCATTTCAGTTTATGGTGAAAAGAGGAGAAAGATAATCACACCAGTTTCTGAGACAAGACTCAGCAAAGTAGCAGTTCCTTGTGAAATCAATGTCTTTTTCAGTGTTCACCCATTTTTTTTTTTCAGTGACTGCCTTAACTCCTGGTTATAGAATAGCTAAACTGTTTTTTGTCTGTGAGGAAATCACTGTAAGGTTATGTGAGAAAAAAAATTATCCAAAGGTGGTCATTTGTCCTATCTTTAAAAAATAAATCCAGTTCCAAATGCAAAACATATTAGAATTGATTGTTACACACTAGAATTATTGCCCAGTTGGAAATTGCTATGGTTGAAGGAATAATTTGAGAAATTGGCATTTCTTTGAATAGCTTGGAGAAATCTACCTAAATAAACAATCCTTCCTGTGTGACAGTTCCCCTCTGATACCTTTATTTTCTAAAAATTCAGGTACTCAGAAGCCATCTAAGAATAAGAAATACAAACTTAGCTGAAGATAATATTTATAAGTTGACATGTTATTTTTTCTATTTTGAATACAGAAGAGTTGTCGAGTCCATTCATAACTTGTCTTTCTCTAAATAATCGCACATATCAGATTATTTTAAGTATTCTGTATGCATTAATTAATTAAATCAGTACAAACACTTTGAAGGAGATACTTAAGATCATTTTTACAGAGGAAAAATAATGTGATGCCTTATCCTGCTCTGAATTGAATCTCATTTCTAGGTTTCCCAAAGAAGTAGAAAATATAAATTAGGTCAGCTGTTGTTCTGAGTTAGGAAGCAAATTAATAACAATAATAAGAAGATGGAGTAGACTCCTTACTGCCAAGCAAAGCATCCACAGTACACATGTAAATCAGCAACAGCCAGCCATATGATACAATTCTCTCAAATCATCTAGAAATTCAGAATGACACTTTTAAGAATGTTTATGCTATTGTATTTTCAAACAAAAAATTAAAAAGTAAAAATCCCTTGGAATCCAAGTAAAAACATGTTAATACTTAGGTTTGGAGAGATAGCTCAGTAGGTAACAGCAGATGTTACTTCAACAGAGGACCTGGGATCAGTTGGCAGTTTCCACAAAGTAGCTCACAGCCATCCTTAACTCTAGGTTCAGAAGATTCGACTCCTTCTGGTCTTCTCAGACATCAATGGCCCCCTGATCCAATACCTTGTGATCCTTATTTATATGCTGAGAGTCTGAGTGCAAGATTCAAGTAATAATACTATGAGGGCTCTCTGTTTACTGACTTTATCTTAGATCAACTCTGTTGATGTGATTTCAAATGGCCACAAGCACTTCATATCTAGCACCACTGTCACACGTGATTATGAAGAGAAGATGGAATAACAGTAAAAAGAAAAGAAAAGAATAGAATAGAAAAAGTAAAGGGTCCTCAGAAAAATGGAAGCCACCTATGCTGTTGCATGCTTTTCATTTCAGCATTGAGGAGGCAGAGACAGATAGATCTTTGTGATTTAGAGACCAGCCTGGTTCACATAATGAGACTCTGTCTCCAGAAGAAAGAAAGAAAATGGAGAAAAAATTGTGTTTTCTAAAGGAAGAATATGACATATCTTATATAGTATTCATACCCCTGATAATCACACCTGGCCATAAAAACGTTATGCTTTATTTAACTTTCTTGTTATTGGGAAATTGTGGGAAGAAGAGACCCATATAAATGTAAATGGAATTATGAAAATCCCAAATCTAGACAGCGGGGATATCTCCAGGGGCAACACAATGCTATTTCTTCACCTGATCAACAGTGTCGGGAGACTGAAAACAATAGATAAAGAAGAAAATACAGATTAAGATTCATAATTTGTGAACCTGATGTGGATGTTACCTGAACACTCAATGCCATTAAATGACTATTGTTGAAATTTCCAATCTGTGCTAGTGAGATTGTTGGGGTTGTCTTGAGGATCAAAATTTTTAAAAGACTTTTATCATAGTTTCTTTTATGTCTTTTTGTGGGTATAAGGTTATCCTTGTATACCATGTGCATGCAGGTATATGCAGATGATACCTATAAATAGCTATAGACAGTTGATATAAGTAGATAGACAGACAGATAGAGAGACAGACAGATACATAGGTACATAAACACATAGGAATATATACAGAGAATATCACTGCTCTCACTTGATATGACAAAGTTTTCATGCATATACAATTTTCTTGAAAATGCCATTTAAAATAGACGCAAGATAGTCGACTCAAATTAGCTCCAAATTCATAAACTTGCATTCTCTTATAAAGAGTCCTGCCCTGAACCACCCTGTGTGCGTATCTTTGTTCGTATTATTTCCATCTTAGACTCATGTCAACTATTTAAAATTATAGGGCTGTTGCTTATAAAGAAGATATCTCTGACATATACCATCAATAATCACACAGGAGAAATACTATCTCAGACATTTAGTGTAAAATAACTTTGTCGTTTAAAGGTTCAGCTGTGTATCTGGAGAAGTTGGATAGGATGCCATTGAACCCTGGTCTGCAGGTCACAGCACTGTGCAAATATTCTGCACTGTTTCTACATTAATTTTATTTAGAAAAAGAAAAACCTTTGATTTCATTTGCTTATTTATAGGCCTCCAGACAGTGGGGATATTCCGTGTTGGAAGCTCAAAAAAGCGAGTAAGACAAGTAAGTGAACACTGAATGTTGTCTTTTCAGCTGACATTTAATAGAATTACCAGGGAGAAAGTTCAAGTTTATATAGATCCTCTTCAAACTATCTTTTCCTTACCCTCTGACCAACTATAATATAATTAAGTCCCAGGAGATGAAACAACACTCAGAAGCTTGGAAAAATGGAGTTGGGATGAAAGAAAATGTCTGGACATGTTCATTCTGTGCTTGGCTAAAGGAAACTATTTGATAAAAATATCTCTCTGAAAGAGGAGAAGTTGGAGATTCAAAACATGCATATCTAATCAGCAAGTGGTAGTAAATAGAAAATAATTCTGTAGTGGCCAGTTCTAACAAAATATGATAGGAAAATGCCTTACACACTGTTATCTGCTCTGATGCTACATTTATGTCATTACTTTTACAGAAATAAATGCTTTATAAGATTCTGTGCAAGCATTGGTCCAGGTTCATTTTTTATGAAAAGACCATTCCTTATTTTTTTCCAGTCTTGCACTACATTCCTGTGGTGGAAATTTGATATAAAATTGTTAAAGATAGCTTTCTTTGATCAGATAGGTATTTGGGATTGTGATGGTTTCATAAAAGGCAAGCTCTCCTTTAATATAACCCATTTGCTGGCAAAAGATAGTTATAATTTTTCTTTTCTCCTATTGTTTGTAAAGAGAAGGAAATAACAAACCCAGCAATTTAAAAGCTAAGCCAGGTAAAAATTTCAGTTGGATGAATAAAAATTGTTTATTCATATGTTGAAGTAAGTACCCTACCGTGTACCTTTTCTTTGTCAAGATAAAGGTTTTTCTTTTTTCCTGACTGGTTTTTTTTTTTTTTTTTGTATTTTAAATATTCACACAAGATGAATTAACATTTAACATTTCACCACTGCACTTGTAAAATAGAAAATTGTTCAGAAACTTCTTCTAGGCCTCATACCCCTGTAAAATTAAGGAACACCGTTATTAATAATATCTCATTGAATCACCTCTCCAGCTGTAACCCCTTCATCCTTTCTTTAAAATCTTATAGAGATTTAGAAATTTGATTCAAGATCATGTAATTTAATAAATTCTTCCTATTGCTCGCTTTCTGGCCTCCCCCCAAACCCTCCATCTCTGGGGTGGGGGTAGGTTAAGATTGTGTGTGTGTGTGTGTGTGTGTTTGTGTGTGTGCGTGTGTGCAATATGTGTGTATTCAGGACAGTACCATGGTGTATCTCAAGTGTCTTGATTGCAGTAGTGCCATGGGCATCCTCTTCATTCTGGCTGTCTTGTACATGCTGATGGAAAGTTGTCTCGAGAAGGTGAGCAATTGAGGGCAGTGATGAATGTTTTTACCAGGTAGACAGATGATGGTTGCAGGCAATTACTCCTTAACATTTTTGCGTCCATAAAAAGGGGAGAAAATCTTTGTGCAGGGATTTACTTAAGGATTACTCACTCAATGAGATGCAATTAGTGGTAAGGTAGGACTATATTTGAGTATGACATATGCTTTAAGTCACTATTTTATGTTTTTATGTTACTTCTTCATACCATGCCATTTTCCTTCAAAAAGTCAGAGCTAGGGCTAATGGCTCTTGTTGTGTAAGCCAGGGTTCTGGAGTTCATATCACCAGCACTCATATACAAAATGTATGGCCACATACTTATAAACTCAGCACTAGGGGTAAGCCAGGGCAAGCAAGGAGGTTCCTTTGAGCTCAGTGGCCTTCTAGCTTACTGCCACAAAATGCAAACTGTCCAGCTTCCATTCAGTGAATGAGTTTGTCTAAAAACCATAAGAATTCCAGTGATAAAGGAAAACACCCAACATCATTCCTTGACCTCTATATACCCTAGACTCACAGAGGGAATATGGGAGATATGAATATATTTAAAGTAAGAACTTGCCAATTGTGTTGTTACCTGCTTACCTTGTTCATGGTATCAAGACAACATAAGGACCTTGTTTCATTTTTACAAGTGTACTTGTGTGTTTTTCTGGAACGTATAAGAGTGTTTGATATCCTGCAAAAAATAATTAATCCTCTATGAATGAATGAATGAACGAATGAACTATATAAGTCTCACAGAAGTTTATTGTGATACCTACCCACACATAAGTATTCATTCAACAGAAAATAATGTATAAGGAACATCAAGCTGTCGGAGATGAAAAGCAGAGCATGATATTTTTATAATTTTTGCCACATTGTTATCATCTTTTTCTGCTGCTATCCATATTAAGAGGCTTTGTAAAGTGATTGAGGCAAAGAATCTCTCTGATAATTGCTCATAGGGCTATGCTAACAAATTTGAGATAACTTTCATTTCAATGTACAATCTTTTAAGCCTTTGTTATGCATACCTCATCTACATTATTAGTTTCGTGACTTGCCAAATAATCTTGAATTTTTTGTCAGTATTCTAGTAAACTATCCAAATTCCAATATGATGTGTTTGGTGACATGCCCAAGTGTTGTGTCATAGCTCTCTCACATTTACACTTGACCTAAATTCTCTTCTAACCCCCAATCCTTGCTTACAACTTCCTGATTATTATTAGCTACTCCTCTGGAAACGTCATTAACAACAAATCTAAAACTGTCTTTGTAAAACACATTTATATATAGGGAGACATAGAGATAGGGATGAAGATATGTATCCATAACTAATATGTATAGAGTCTATAGCTCAAGGTATCATGTGGCTTTCTTATGATCCACTCAGACCTAATGATAGACACTGTCCATGAAAATATTTCTCTTTGCTGAGCACTAAACACTGAGATTGGATGGTTCTGAAATATTGGCTACATGAAGCTTCTTGTTAAATTAGCCCAATGAATCTTATGTAACTGACTCTTGAACCATTGATTTTCCAGTTGCGTGAGGAATTTGACCGTGGGATTGATGTCTGTTTGGAAGAGGAGCACAGTGTTCACGATGTGGCAGCCTTGTTAAAGGAGTTCCTCAGGGACATGCCTGACCCCCTTCTCACAAGGGAGCTTTACACTGCATTCATCAACACTCTCTGTACGTAACAAAGCCAGATTTTCGGGAAAGTATCCTGGAATACCATGGTGTCCAGCTCACTTGTTAAAATCTTGTTCATGTGTTTTCCGATAACTGCTTTTGCCTTTATTGGTCTCTAATGAATGGGCTATTTGGGGGATTTTCTGAGATAAACCCTTGGGAGAACTACTAAGAAGAAAGCTGGACTCAAACAAATGGGAAAAGCCAAGAAGAATTTCAGATGTTTTCAAATGATCCCAGGAAAGTAGAAAGTGCTATAAGTTGATGCTCTGAAGTGCTAGCAAGAGTTTGCATTGAGTCGGTGCCTAAGAATGAATCATGGCTTCTGGTATGAGGAAGGAGGAGCCAAAGAATTCAGAGTAAGACACCAGTGAGCATTTCAGTGGAAGCAAAGTGGCACAGCTCAGTCACAAACCTTGCTTTCAAAGTATCTGTATCTGGCTATGCACACAGAGAAGGAGAAAGGATGGGCAGGAGAAGCGAAATGCCAAAGATGTATTATCCTGCACACATTTCTTTTTGCAAGACAACAATACTGATGAGATTGCAGCTAGGAAAGAAGACAATGTCTTTGTCATAAACGTCTTTGGTGTGGCCAAAAAAATCTGCTCCTTGTATATTGTTCCTTGAATAAGAGCAAAGGCCCTTAAACAGATTATAAAAGATTTCAGAGCATTCACCAGCTTGATAACATTGTTAGTAGGTATTTATCCGTATGCACTAAAATCTACTAAGTTAGTCTGAGTAATGAATAGAGACAAGTTGGGTGATGGAAATAAGGCAGAAGGGGTTATCTTCCTCATGATTTACCTAGATCCCCACCTTGTCTCTACAGCTTTCATAGGGTTTGTAGGTCTGCTGCTAAAGTGGTGGGAAAAATGTGTAAAGACACTGAGTGTGGCTGGCCTGGGTAACCTCTTTCTTAATGTAGCAGAGATGAAAGCTGTCCTCCGTGTCCAAAACAGTGTCAGCTCCTCTTGGTCTCACTTAGAGTGCCTCTCTCTTTCTTCTCTAGTGTTGGAGCCTGAGGAACAACTGGGAACCTTGCAACTCCTAATTTACCTTCTACCTCCCTGCAACTGCGACACCCTCCACCGCCTCCTACAGTTCCTCTCCATTGTGGCCAGGCATGCTGATGATAACGTCAGCAAAGATGGACAAGAGGTATGCTACCACAAAGAGAGTGCCTTCCTTTCGATTGTCTATCCGTTGTTCTGTTACTGTTATGGCTCAAACCATCAATGTGACCACACATTTCAACCGGAAATTGGGCCACCTCTCATTTGCATTCCCCGTCATTTGTCTCCTGACTTCAACCAGGACAACTACAAAAGCAACTCAAGGGGGGGGGGTGTCGTCATCATATAAGCAAGACATGGTTACCAGAAAAAAGCAGGTGGTCACAGGGTTTCTGTAGTGAGAAAGAGGGGACAGGTGACTGCTGGCAGTCAGCTTGCTTTCTGCATTTTATTCGGTGGGGACCCAAACCTGTGGAACGATATCACCCACATTTAGAATGGGTTGTCCTACCTCCATCTAATGTAGATTACACATCACTGACATGCCGAAAGATTTGTTTTGTGGTCATTATAAATCCAGTCACAAGTTCTCTGACATTTATGTAATAGTGCTGCCCAGTGCCTTCTCTTAGGGACAGTGTCTGAAAAGACATAAGCTGCCAACATCCTTGCTGTTTCAATGATGTCTCCAAATGAGGCTGCCCTTATCCTTAAAGATGTTTTACTCAATTACTAAAATACTAAATGTCCATTTGTGAGGGGAGATAAACAGTCTGCTAGAGAAGAGTTGGAGAAGTGTAAAATTAGAATGAGGGAGTGAGACAAATTTCATTCTTGTAACTAGCTTGACCTCTTAGGCTGACTTGGAAACAAAGCATGGCGTCCCCTCTTATCTCATCTGCATTACAGTATAGGAGTTTTCACTCCTTAAACCGTGCCTCCAAAACAGGCATTTGCTGAATGAGATGGGCCTTCTATTCTGCCTTTAAATCAGGTATAGAGAGGACTGGAAGTGCTAGTCTTGGCTCTTTTATGGCACTGCCACATGGCATTAACTAATAAAGGCACATTTGCAAAAGTCTGATGACCCACTTAGGCATATTCTAGTGCTAACTGGCCCTTCTTCCGGACTAGTATGGTCCCTCCTCCTATGTGAAAGTTTGGAGGGCTGTGGTTCCCTTAGGTTACACTCATACTTTCAAGAGGTTAATAGTTTTCCTGTTGGCTGCCTGCTAGCTGAAACCCTGTTAAATCCTCACCCTCATAGGAGAGCCTGGTTCCTTCTTTGTTTTCACACAGTCACACTTCTCTTTGACTTTGGTTTCTCCTTGAGGCCTTAAACCCATTAATAGGTTAATGTGTACTGTAAATGAACAAAAGGGAGCCAGGGGCATTCCAATCTTAACCTTATGTGCTGTTGTTTAAGTCTTTATTAAGCAGAGCTCAGCCGAATGATGAACTCAGTTCCTTGCTTGTCAGATGTTGTTCCCACAGGGCATGGACATGTGAAATTGTTTTCACCATAATTCAGAAAAGCAATCCTTTTCTCCTCCTACTTCCCATCAGGAGTATGAGAACAGAACTTGAACTTTCCAGAGGTAGCCATTTTTCTCTGTCCAAGTTATAATTAGTGAAAGCCCCATTGGCTTCAGGTTTCATCATATAGTCCTGACACCTTATTTCGGCATACACAGCTCTTCCATGGGGTATGCTGTAATTCTCATAATTGTTGCATAGTTACATTATCCGTCTGGGTGTCAGCTTTTATGGACTACAGAGATAATGGAAGCCATAAAGTCTAGTGGCTGAGAGGAAACAGAGCCCTGATTGGAAGGTATGTCAATTGCCTCTCTGGTTTTCCTTAAGTACTATGTGAGAAGGAGAAATCTGGGTCTTGGGTGATTGAGAAGTCATGGAGGAAAGCAAAACGTCCAGTCCAACTTGCTACAATATTCTCTTTTAAAAATAATTTTCAGAAACACGGTTTTTCAGTTCGAAGTTCAACAAGACTACACTACTCATGAGGCAGAGAAGACAATATAGATTGAAGTGTAGATTAATATAGATTAAACTATAAATGAAAATATAGATTCATCTTAGCCTGCTAGCATCCTAGTTGGTATTTATGACTCTCTTTAATCGTGTGTCAGTTTTGTGCCATAGTGCTTAATCCTTCTAATAAGCAAGATAAATACCAATGTGACCACTTTTCAGGGGTGGAAACTGAGGGACAGTGGTTAGGAAACTTAGCCTATGTCATCCATGGATGTCATTACTTATGGTAATATAGGTGGCACATTGGTAGAGTTTACAACTCTGGAGATTTGCCATATACACAGTAGTGACTGTAGATTTACAGAGGTTTTAGGACAATACCCCAGTAAGTAACAAAGGAAAGCTTTTGCAGAAGGGTCTCTTTCATCCATCTATACAAAGCCATCATAAAGGTAATGATGAGAATCATGTTAATCATAGTGACTGATGATCAGATAGATTTTGCAACTAGTGAATGTCAGGTGTCTTTAACTATAGCCAGTCTAATTTACTTAGTTGAAAAGGCAGGGATAGGGAGAAGGGAAGGGAAACAACACTTTATTGGACAAGTTAGAAATAAGTATAAGCAAGCAGCCATGTTAGACTTAAGAAGCAGATTATTACTGAGAGGTGGCAAGAAATTGCGCCATGTTCATAGAGTACTGAATGCTTCTGTGGGCACATTCTCCATCCTGCTAAGATATGAACTTTGAGTGCATTGTGAAACAGATGATATAAGTTATGTTACAGATTAATGTCACACTTACACACAGACGGGAAGGGGAGAGAGACAGAGACAGGAGAGGAGAGATGAGTGTTAGGAAGCTTGTATATCAGAGGCAATAGAGAAAACTGGTGTCTAGAAGATTGGGAGACAAGACAGAAGATAAACAGAATCAAGAAATGTAATACCAAATCTTTTCGGACACTGGGAGCTAAAAGGCCTGCAAATGGTTCCATGAAGAAGTCTGAGTAAAAGCCACATTTTAATTAGCTTATGGGAAATGGAGAAGATCGGTCGGTCATATAAGCATAGCATAAGAGGATTTAGTAAGGGTAGGAGTTGAGTAGCAAAGGAGAGGTTCTTCTCTTAGACTTTTGTAGTTGAATGAACATGTAGGGAACACAGAATGAACAGAAGCAGATAGGAGGGCAAAATACCACTCTCTAAGTTGTAGTGAAAGAACAGAGCATTTGTCCAACTTTTCTACCTATTTGATAGTTTGTGTCAGCCATTTGTTAGACTGTGACATTGTTAAAGAATGCAGCATGAAAGAAAACATAAAAAAAAGGTCTGAAGGCTCACAGTGCTTTGCTAGAGCCCTGTCTTTGTGAAAGAGGAAGAGAGAAAGCAGAGGCAGAGCTGGGGAAGGCCAATACTTGTACATCTGCAAAGTGAAAACATCATGTCCTTTCTAAAATGTGCTTAAAATTTAATGTACTCTTAGTAAAATCATGAATATATATATGTATATATACTAAAATGTATGTGTATATATTGAGGGAAAATGTTGATCTACCCATTGATGATATTTTGAGAGGAAATGATGATATTTTATTTAATTTGGTCTCTTGTGTTAATTTTATTTTATTCCATTCTGTTAGTCTTAGTATTTTCTTTGCCACTTAGGGGAAACAAGAAATTTTCAGGTTTAAGAAACATTATATTTCCCCTTTAAAAATGATTATAGTAGGAATAAAATCAAAACCCCCTGATGGTGTTTTTTTCAACATATAAGACTGCTGATGTTGCAAAGAAAATGTGGTGTGACTACGTCTTTGTTTGGAGAGAGAGTCCATAGCTATCTTGAAGTTCTTAGAAGAACTATATAAGAAGCAACATAGAGCCAATGTGGAGCTATACTTCTTGATGTTTGAGGAGGTACTTACTTCTAGGGCATGCAAAGTTGGCTTTGGAACTTCAGCACGTTTCTGCCTCCCTTGTCTTAACCTCCTATACTCTTGAATTAAAGCTCATTTTCCCTTTGCCTATGATGACATAGAGTCTGGCATAGAGACTAAATAAGACTAAGTACACTCTCATGATTCACAAAAGCCTGGCATCAGCTGTATGGTCTCACTCCCTATGGCTCCACCTACTCCTGGGTCTCAGATTTACTACCGCACTATCTGAAAAATAATGACTGCAGCACAGCTATTTTACTCATAAGTTTATCTAGAGAAAGAACTGAGAATGTCTCTGGAATTCCCCTAGATGTGATATCTGGACACACTGGACTTTTAATACATGTGAGCTACTTATATGATGCTTAGAAATGATCTGGGATGCTTACTTAGTGGAGATAGATGATTTCCTGGAATTGGCGAGCTAACTCAATCATGCAATAATGATTTAGTTTTGAGTGCTCCTATTACCTAGAAAGACCATCTATATTTTAATTAATTAAGTAAGTAAGTAGTGTCGATCCGTGTATATATTAAAATATGGGGAGCAGAGGTGGGAGATAACCAAAAGCAAGACTCCTTCACAGTTTCATAAACAGCAAAACAAAACATAAAGCAGGGAGCACAAACCACAGCAGCTGGGGCTGCAGCTGGAATCTATGTGCAGTTTTACAGATGGATAGTGTTGCATTCCCAGAATAGCAACCAGAGAAGAGAGCGGAAACAGAACGCTAGACTGTCCTTGTACTAAGCATTCTTTTAACTGAAAACAAAATCTTCAGTTTCTTCAGAGAGAGGGGGAAGGGAGGGAAGAGAGAGAGAGAGAGAGAGAGAGAGAGAGAGAGAGAGAGAGAGAGAGAGAGAGAGAGAGAGAGAGAGAGAGAGAGAGAGAAGAGAGAGCTTTCTTGATGCTTCCAAGTTCTCAAAGGAGGAAAAGGAGGAACTGAAAAATGACACACATTTTATTTTTCTCCTTAACCATGAATTTCCAGGAAGAGGATTGAAAACTTGAATAAAAACGTATGAGGCTTCATGTCAATGAACTAAAACAAAGACCGAGTAACTAAAGGTCCCACAGGAAAGGCATTGCCTCTTTGATTTTTGTGACATTTACCACAGTGAATACTTTCCCTCAGTGGTGACTTGTTCTCCTGAACGATGGCCTTGCCTTCTAAGGATGAAGCAGTCTGAGCTCTGTGGCAAGCTTGCACCAGTTCAGTGTTTGACATGGGAAGCCTCAAGGGCTTCACTCCGGCAGTTCCACCTGGATTCTTGTATCCTATGCTAGGTAACCACATACTGTCTCAAAGACGGTGTTGATCTTTCTGGGGTTGGAGGTGCATTTTTATCCTCACAGTAATTAGCATTCTCAGCTGATGTTAACAAGAGAAATGAAAATTCACACAGACCAGTAGTTCTCACTGGGGGAAATTTTGCCCTACAGGGTACACAAAGGCCCCTGTGGAAACACCTGTGGTTGGCACAACTGAAGGTGAAGGGGAAGCTACTAGGATTTAATGTTCTAAGGCCACTAATAGCCTATGATGCATAGGATAGTACCTAAAGCAAAGAACAGTCTGTCACTAAATTTCACTATTGCCATGATAAACACTGGATTAGAGATATTTAGGCAGACTTTCCTTCTCATGTGAAAAAGGGGCAAGTAAGTAAAAGGATTACCAAGCTTTTTAAAATGCTCATATTTCAGATTCTGATTTAACTTGGAGAAATGACTCCCAAGACAGTGCTCGGCCAAGCACATAAGATGTCATTTTGTAGATATTTCTGTACCTTATTTATACTAACAGAAGACTGAAAATGACACAACGGCATAGCATTTGGCTGTGCTTAAGAGAAATCATGATCAGTTTATGCAATGAGATACTTACGGCCCAGAAAAGGGGAAGAAGGAAAATGGTTTGAAGTTGGGACAGGGATGTAACATGTTGGTAAGAGACAGCAAGCAGGTTACAAAATAGGCTATGGAGTGAGAATCTGGCTTTCAGGGGAAAAACAAACAATTAAACCAGAGGTGTCTGTGCAAATAGGAACTTAGGAAAGCATTTGAACTGGATCTGGGAATTGGTGGACTGAAGACTACTTTGTTTCTACATGCTTACCCTAGCTTTCTACTTATCAACATATAGAATAGGAGTATTTTAAATAACACCTTTCCACAGAAAGCGTAGTTTGCTGCCTTTATCTGTGTTTCCTTGGTAGAGACCCCCTCCCCCCAGCTCAGCCTGTGCCTTCCTTCTTTGTCTCTGCTTCAAGAGTGATTAAAGAAACAGCAGCACTCACACTGTTCTGCCTAGCTGCCAGCCAGCAATTTCTATGACTGGCATCACCCGAACCACACTCAAATCCAGCCCAAAGGTGGATGAATAGAAGGCTTTGGGGAACATCTGTCACAGGAGATGGTGCACTTGAAACTAATCTCCCCAGCACCTGGTTCTCCTATTTTTCAAATAGCTGGCCCATCCTTGGTGTGTCTTATCAGCTGCCCCTTAAGGGTGAGAGAGTCTAATGGATCCCTCCATACTCCTTGATTGTTCTCAATCTGTTTCCATTACTGTGATTCAAACCCGGAATCCTCACCTCCAGTGTGGCCCTTCATTCTCTACAATGATAATCTTGGGAACTGTACTTACCCCTACTTCCGTTCTAGTTCAGAAGCTAGCTTCTGAAACCTAGACTGTGGTACAGTGTCCTAGGTGGTCTCTTACCAATGCTATTTCTATAGCCATAGATTGCTCTTTCAAACAGTCAAATTCTTCATTCTCCATACAAAATCCCCTTGCTCTGAAGTTCCAAATATGGTCAATGTACTTTTATGTGCTCCACTGTGAAGATGCCCCTTACTTAAAAGACTCTTCTTTTCACTACAAGTAACTGGTTCCTTTTTTTCCAGACTCTGTGTGTCTGTGGGGTGTGTGTGTGTGTGTGTGTGTGTGTGTGTGAATGTCCTGGCTGGGATCTCTGGAATTGATACAATTTATTTTTTTGTAAACACTGCTTGGGAATAACAAATAAATTTTCTTCCTAAAATGTGAACCCACTAAAATACGGACTATGCTATGATGCTTGCTATAAATGTTCAAAATAATATTGACCAATGAAAATTGTCAACCCTAGGGTTGGAATATGCTGAGCAGATGGACCAGGAAAGATATTATGTATTGATAAAGAGACACATTGATAGATGATTGCTGAATATCAGTATTTTTAAAGAATACATGGATTTCAAATGTTAAACAGGAACAGTTTTACAATAAACACTTAAGATTTGCAGCAGTTTACTCAGTGTGCTTATAAGATGAACCATTCTCAATCCAAAATACGAATCAAATAGAATATTACCATGCCCTTTTTGATTCTAATAAAAGTGATATTTTTCATAAAAGGAAACATTTCTAGTGAAAATATTTCATAGCTCATTGAACCACTCATAATTTTAAAGAGCAACATAAAATTAAATACTCTTTGTGTTTTCTTTGTCCATAGGTCACTGGGAACAAAATGACATCTCTGAACTTAGCCACCATATTTGGACCCAACCTGCTCCACAAGCAGAAGTCATCAGACAAAGAATATTCTGTCCAGAGCTCAGCCAGAGCTGAAGAAAGCACAGCCATCATAGCTGTGGTACAGAAGATGATTGAAAATTATGAAGCCCTGTTCATGGTAAGTGGCCCTTCAGTGGTGCTATATCTCCGTGATTTGTTTCCTAGTTGCCTGTGGTGGTATAAATGGAACCATGGTTTGTCACTTTCTCTTTTGCTGTGCTGGTTTTGAGTAAACAATTGTATGTTAGGCAGTTATAGAAATTTCTATTACTCTGGTATCACTACAAGTTTGATTCCATGTCCTAGCTATCATACAGAAAGTATAAAATTTATTTTGTCATCTCTTAAATAATAATCACATGTAAAGATTTAGTCACTGACAAACAGTAGTTCTTGCTCAAACTGTTACTAAAACACAGCTCTTTTGGAATTCTGTTTTCTCTGAATTCATCTCTTCATAACCAGCCATGGTGACATGATTTCTCCAAGGTCAACCTTGACACCGCACCTCCTGTATGGAATGGCGCCTTTCTTCCCAGTGCCCTTCCAATGTCACTTCCCACGTCGCTTATTTATCTCCTGAAGCCCATCACCATTCTTGTGTATGTTTATCTTGCTCAGCATTGTGCTGTGGTCATGTATGCCATTTCCTCTGCTACATTATCAGTGCCTTCACAGCAATGGCTGTGTCCTTGTTATCTCCTCTCTGTATCCTCTGTACACTCTTGGAAAGTCCTTCATTTCGTAGGCACTTGGTATTTTTTTTCTATTTGTAATGAATTACCAGTTCCTATTTTCCATCATAAAACTGCACTGCTTGCTCACACATCCCTTTAAACATCAGGGGAAAAAATGCCAATTTTCTTCTATTTCTGTTCTCTACTCAGATTGCATGTCAAATTTTACAGGAAGGTTCTCCATTTTTCATTTGCTATTTCTTTGATAATTTGAAAATGCAGTAAAGCCTGCCTATTCCACTAGAAAAGCAGTTCTCCATCTGGGGGTTACAAGCCCTTTGAGGCCACCTAAGACCACTGGAAAACACAAATATTTGCATTAGAATTTATGACAGCAGCAACATTAGTTATGAAGTAGCAACAGAATCATTTTATGGTTGGAGATCACTGCAACATGAAGAGCTATATTTAAGGGCCACAGCATTAGGAAGGTTAAGGATTATTTCATTAGGATCTTTTGTGGCTCCTTTACTTTAGAACGCTAGCTACCTCTTTTGAATCTCCTAAATAATTTATCTATACTTATCATATGTTTAACAGTTGCTTTATTGACATGCTTGTCCTATATTCATTTATATTGGATATTTAAATGTTAGTGATTTGGAATAGCTTCCCTATTTGTCTTACCTGTATGTTGAGACCAAGTTATTCAGTACCCCTCAAGCATTAAGTACACCCCCGTGAAATGGGAAAGAATCTAATTCTTAAAGTTTATGGCCAGAATCATTTGCTATGAGAAAAAATTATACGGACTAAAAATATCTATCCAATTGTTAATTAATAATCATATTTGTTTAGTAACATGATATGCCTTGAATCTCAGTATTTTATCACTAGAGACATGAGTATCATTATGTTTTATCTCACATTTGGTAGACTGCCTCATAGAATGTGGCTGGGGAACCCAGGTCCTTGTACTGCAAGTTTCTGGTCTATCTAGGCTTTTAAAGTATACCTTAAAGGAGTGTCCATCATATGTACTCAATTCTCTTGGCCAGAACTTATCCACAGATATTATTTAACTGCAAGGGAAGTTGGGAGTTGTACTCTGGATAGAAGCCCAGACGGAAGAGGAAGCACATTTACCACAATGAATAACAGTAGCATCTTGCTCCCCATTGTGTGTCTGAAGCATTGTCCATGTGTTGCACATGGAATACTCTCAAAAATGTTGAATTAGTCATCAACTATATAAATTTCACACTTCAGTCCAAATTCTCATAATTAATTACATATTTGGATGAATCAAATGCCTGAACTTTTCAATATTTTCATCAAGTTTTAAGTCACATATCATCTTGCCAAGTTGTCTTGGCATTACTTCATGTTCTGTGGACTTTTTAACAAAATAATATCTCTCATCTATCTTAATTCGGGTCTTTCAATTCTGTATCCTAAGCAAAGTTTTCCTTTATATGAAACCACAAACCATCAGGAATTTTTTTTCACCTCAGACACTAACCAAATGCTTCCTGATCTCCTTGAAAAGCGGAGGTCACTGTAATTATGTCATCCCTCTTTCCTCCACTTCCGGCCACCTGGAACGGTCTCGAGACAGCAGCAAAACATCAGGATTCTGTCTCTTGTGATACTTCCCAAACCTGGCGTTATTTTTATCATTCTCTGCAGATATTGATGGTGAGATTCTCTTGGGCATTATGTGCATAAGCTGTTTTCTGTTTCTTAAAGAAACCCATCTTGATGTCCAAAATCTAATGCTTCCACCCTTACATGTGTGGGGAGGGGACAACCACCCTGACTTCATAGTCACCCTCTCCTCTTTTTCTCCTTAGATGTCCCCACTACTAATAAAGAACATTGCTAATTTTTCTCTTTTGCTATGTTTATCCTCACTACAATGTAATATTTTCTAGACATGTAGTTAGTACTGCTGTGCTAATAGCATGGTAGAACTAGGATAAACACTTATTGGATTCATAAGTGACTTAATAGTAGCTGTGTGATATATGATTTCTTTCCTACAAGTCCTTACTATTACATGTAGGAAAAGTTTGGGCAAGCAAGAATCAAGTACACTTTCCTTAATGTAAGTTAACCATCAGTATAATCATGTCTGATCGCCTTGGATGGACTGTGTGAACTCTACTGGAAACAAAGAACAGTGGAAGAAATGGAAGGGGAGAATGACATAGATCCCAAATCAGGATCTGTACAAATAAAGTGGAACCAAAAAAGTTGACTGCAATCCTGTCTCTGCTATGTTAGTTCCATGACCTCATCTTTGATTTCTTTTTCTTTAGTTATCAGGAGCTAGTGTTAAATGGATGCTATATGTGATCCTTTCTTAGGTCTAACATGTATATGGTTCAGCGCTCCAGAACTGACTTCTCCTTTCATATTTTTTAAAAGCCTAGAAAGAAAGTTAATTTTATCTCATTTTAAAAATTTTCTTGCCGTGCATTGCCATTTAGAATCTTTTTAATTATACCAAGGATCATGTAAGTTCATATATCTGAGCAGATAACTACCCAGCTGTATATGTGTACAATTTTGTTTGGTATATTCATTTTTTTTTAATTCTTTTCGAATAATTGCTACCCCGAATAGTGATGAAGCTAGACAGACAGAGCCTGTTAGCTGACTCTTCATGGTCCCTGGCAAGGTTTATGAGCTGGAAAAGGGATAAACTGCTACCATAGACATTAGAAATGAAGGTTTATTAGCAGAGAGGGCTGTGAGCTTTTCCTTAAAACAACAAAGCACCATGCAAGCAGTCATTCCATAGAACTGGTGGAAAGGATCTAGAAACCCCAAGAAATCTACCAGTGATATAAATGCTGTTCTGCATGCCCTTCATTAGATAATGCTGAGAATATTTCCTGTGTGACCAGAATTTGAGTTAATGGGAAATGGGAAAAGTCAAGAAAGAATATGGCTTTGACTCACAGTATTAAAGAGACACCTAAATTCACAGGACATTGTTATTCAAGAATCGTCTAGCATCTGAAGCTATATCTAACTGACAGAGTTCTTACCCTGTATATATGGGGTCTTGGGATCTGTACCCTCAAAGAGTAAGAACATGGGGATTTTGTGTGTTTAGTGTTTGCTTGTTTGTTTGTTTGTTTTAATAGTCATATTCACCACTTGTTTCTAAGTCTTTGAAAATAAAACCTGCTGACAATCTTCATGGTCACAGGCAAAGTATGATGTAGTGGCTTATGTTTATAATATTACTGCTTAGGAGACTGAGGCAAAAACATGTTCAAGGTGCTAAAGGCCAGTCTGGGTTACAGAGTGAATTTCATGCCAGCCCAGGTTACTGGTTAAGACAATATCTCAGCCTGCCTCCTTAAAAAGACCAAGGCAAAAATTGTAACAGTAGTGCTCAAACTTCACTGTACAACAGAGTTTGCAAGAAATCTTGTTAGACATTCAGATTCCTAAGCTACTTCCCAGAAGATTGAATTGAATAGAGCAGGGCCCTGGAATCAGCACTTTCTAATGAATCCCTTCAGGAGATATAACTAGATTCCTACCGTGCCTAAGGAAACCACATATTGGGAAATACAGATTGGGTAGAAAGACCGTGAACTTTGGGATGAGTTATTAAAATGCAGATTGCCTCTGAGATCTCTCTCTCTCTCTCTCTCTCTCTCTCTCTCTCTCTCTCTCTCTCTCTCTCTCTCTCTCTCTCTCTCCCTCTCCCTCTCTCTCTCTCTCTCTCTCTCTCTCTGTGTGTGTGTGTGTGTGTGTGTGTGTGTGTGTATGTGTGTGTGTGATATAAACTCTGACCCCAAAATTAATTTCTCTAAGCCTTCATCTTTCTTTTGTAAAAAACAATAAAATTAGAGAGCCAACTTTTTACGTCATTGTTTTGAAACTTAGAAATGACATGTATCCCATGTCACTTAGAAGAGGCATGTAGCACAAGACTGACATATACTGGGCTCAAAAATCCAACTGCTGCTACCATGACACTTAAGTCATATGGTAACCGATTATCACACACATTCAGGCGCTGCCTTGGAAAAAAGCCAATTGGCCATTGCAAATAATACTATCACCTGATAGCATGTGTCACCTCCTGTTCCCCTCCTTATGCTTCTTCTTCTTTTTCTTTCCATGGCATTGAAATTTTTTCTTTTCCTTTTGGTTTTTTGAGACAGTGTTTCTCTGTATAGTCTTAGCTGTCCAGGAACTCTCTCTATAGACCACACCAGGCTGGCCTTGAATTCACAGAGATCTTCTTGCCTGTGCCTCTGTAGTGTTGGGATTAAAGGTGTGTGCCACCACCACCTGGCCACATTAATAGCTTTTAAATTAATACCATAAGTTACTTATTGATTGTGATAATTGAAACCATAAACAAATCTTATAATGACATGTATTTTTGTTTGCTCATTAATACATGCTATCCCACTATACTCCAGGCTAGCTTTAAGCTCACATTTCTTCTACCTTTCTCCTGTCCAGTGCTAAGAATTCAGGCATGCACTATTACACCTGATGAAAAAAGAAATTTCAGGTTGTTCTATACACTGAAACCCACAGCATCTAGAAAGTACTTGGCAGAAGATAGCATTCAATAATTATGTCTTGAATACTGTGACTGTATTGCTTTGGTCCAGTGCCCTACCCCCATAATTTCTACACTTCTACATCATGACTCTGCAGGTCTGTCAATAGCTATTTCAAAATTGGTTTAAATGGTACTTTTGGAAAATACCAGAAATGGAAGACGAGAATCATTTGTCTACAGAAAGGCTCATTGGTATCCCAAGTTAAATGTGTGTGTGTGTGTGTGTATATATATATATACACTGAGGAAATCATTGGCACACTACTTGGTGTGCAAGCTCATGCTTCTGTGAGATCCCAGTGAAAAGAACTCCTTACTCTTGGAATAAATGAGAGTTTTAGAGCAGAGTGAGGAAAGCTGTAGGCCTGTGCTAAGGGCACATATTCCATGGAACCAAGAGTTTTTTCAGGAAAGGGCAAGGAAGAGAAGATGCACTGGATATGTCTTTAGTGCAGTGGAAAAGAAGCCTATTCTCATCGCCTTGCTCATCAGCCAAAGCTAGAGAAGCAATAAAGGCACTCGGGAAATTTTAAATATGCACGACTGGCAGCAAAGGTCAGGAGACATGTTAATTTATGAAGCAACCCATATTTTAAATATATTTTATGAAAAAAATTAATTTAAAAAAGGTCAGAAGCTATGGTGAGGTTCCCACAAGCTTGTCTGGGAGACAAATTTTGCTTTGTGTTCTTTTCATTCCCTGGTGTGGATTGCATTTCTCTAGAATCTCTTTGTGGGTCACTCCAAGGCTGTCATCCAAGTTATCAAACAAGAAATCACCCCAGGCAATGCATCCCTCTGATTGTGTATGCTTTCTGTTCCCATCTCAAGAGAGTAAAAATATCCACCAGTTCTATGTCCTAAGTTGAGCTATGTACAACATCGGCTTCTCTAGATACTACCAATATTCCATAAGGAGTAAGACAAGTTTGCACGTCTAAGCAATGCCATGACTAAGTAGTTTATTTTCAAAGCATAATGCCTGGCCACAGGGGAAAAAGGAACAGAGGAACTTGGATTCAGAATCTTGGATAAGGAGGCCTAGTGTTGACAAAGAAAAAGTGTGGAGCCAGGTGATCTTTAACATTCTCCATGGCTCTAAGCTACTCAGAGCATCTCCAACTTCATGTTTAAGCCAGCAGGTATGCACAGTAGACAGGCTGAGTTCCTGCTGGTGCTTTGCTCACCAGTCCTTGTTTGAAAAGACCACGACAGTTTGTCTATTGACATCATATCCAGGTAGAGAGAACCAATCATTACTCCTGAGCTGTTTCTATTGCCTTTCACAGGTTGCCATGGTGCCCTGCTAATTTTTCTTCTTTTTTTTTTTTTTTTGTTTTGATTTTTGTTGTTGCTATTTTACTTGTATCATCCTTGAGAAAACTATTTGGACCTTTCACTGTGTTTGTTCACTAAGGTTCTTCCATTGCCCCCAAAAATATTTCAGAAATTTCACTGAAAAAAAAAAAATTCACCGAAGTCAGGGTGGCATGGATTATACCTTTAATGACAACATTCAGGAGACTGAGTCAGGAGGATTCCTATGAGTTTGAGAACACCTTAGGCAACATAGTGAGTTCCAGGCTTGAGGTACATACAGCCTGAGAACCTGTTTAAAAAACAAAAGCAAAGAAATATTTACCAAGTTGAATTCCTCCTGAATTTTCACATACACCCAGATCCTTCTAAAATAATGAACACACTTGTCACAACAGAGCCACACGAAAGGTTTTGCATTGATTCTGACCTTATTTGAGCTTTTGCAATCCTTAACAGCCAAAGTGATTCCTTTCAGCTTGTTAGCTAAAATGTACTGATCATGACTCCCAGTGGCATTTACTTTTGCTGGGGAGTGTTAAGAATTTGAAAATGCCAAAGCACTCTTCTTGGTCAAGTGCAAAGGGCTGGATCCCTGTGGAACACCCAGTGGTGTATATGGTAGGGCTGGGTCCTGGGATCTGCTGTTCAGGGAGCACCTAATGGTTTGTTATGGAGAAAACTATTTTTCCCTCTTGGTGGTTTATAGACTCTTGGCAATCATTCAAGATTTCCTTTTTAATTTGATAGGGTAGATTTTAATTGTGACAGTTTTACTCTTTCCTATGTGCCGTGTTTACATTTTTTTTCGCTGAAGCGAGGGAGTACAAAGTTCTTTTGATTTTTGGAATAACATTATGCTTTGAAAGAACACATTAAAATCTAAGGAGTTGAGTCTCCAGATAAACACAACCATAAATGGTACCCCTAGAAAATGGCTAAAATTACCAAGTCTTTGACTAAAATCCAATCGAGATTTTGATGGCAAACAATGAATTAAGTGAAGGATCATTTTAAACTAGTTGGGTTTTTGTTTGGTTGGGTTTTTTTTTTCTGTTTTCTTTTGTTTTCATTTCAACATAAAGAGTTGATTGATGAAGAAAAGTATTCTTTTTCTCATGTATCCCTTTTTAATATAAAGGAAAACCTTTTCCGCATCTTGGTGCCTTGGGGCAGTTAATCAGGAATACACATATGATCTTGCCCTACTGTTAAGCAAGACTAACTAGCAGAGCCTACCACAGTCCAAGTCTACATCTGAAACTATCCCTGCCTTCAGGAGACCTGCCTTCTCAGGACTTCCCAGTAAAAAGTCGTGAGGTCTGATATCATTAGTTTTTTCTGTCAACGTGACACACATTATGGTCTTTTGGAAAGAAGAAACTTCTTTGAGAAAACATCCCCACCAGATTGGCCTATGGGGCATTTTCTTGATTAATAATTGATGGGCAAAGGGCCCAGTCCAGCCAGGAAAATGCCACTTCTGGGCAGGTGGGCCTGAGTTCTATACACATTCAGGCTAGGAAGACAGTGAACAACACTCCTCCATGGCTTCTGCTTCAGTTCCTGCCTCTAAGTGCCATCTGGGAACTCCTGCCCTAGATTTCCTCAGGGATTGCCACTGTGACCTGAGAGTTGTATGCCAAAAGAAACTTTTTCCTTTGAGTTTTGTCCTAGTGTTTTATCACAGTGATGGATACCCTAAGACAGGATCTGATGGAAAAGAAACAACATAAGTGGGAAGAATACAAGGACCTGCTTCAAGTTCACTGGAGTTGTAAAGATGTGGTATTATTCTTCTTCATGATATTCAAATTTATCTTTTCATACACATCTTTAGTGTTATATATGTATGTATATATATATATATATATATATATATATACATACATATATATATATATATATATATGTATATATATATATATATCTCACTAAAGTGTTTTCAGTTGTGTTAACCTTTGTAATATCTTGTTCTAAAGGGAAACAGGACTAGTAGAGCAAGCAAACCGGATTGCAGATATAAGCACAAGAATACCCTTGACATGTCCTAGTTTGCCTTAATTATGAACAACACAACCAGAATCAGACCACACAGGCTGTAGAGTCAGATACTTCTTAGACAGCAACTCCACTCTTGTGATAGTGGGAAGAAGTGACCAGCTTGTATAAAGGAACCTTCAGTTACTATTAATTTAGGGTCTTCGGAGATAAACAGAAGCCCCATTAAAAACCACTGCTAGGAAACACTTGTGCACAACTCTCCAAGAGTGAGGAGGCTAGGTATCACCCTGTTCTTTGAAGCTGCTTTTGTCTGCTAGTTTATTTACTGGGGTCTTGCATCCCTATGAAGTCCCTAAATTAATGTTTATCCAATTGAATCGAGTCTGTAGTTTAACTATATTTTACTAAATTGTACTAAATAAAAAGCACACAGACAGAAAATGGGAAGTCACTGGAAAGGATGCCAGTTGCAGCTTATGATGTGAACATTTGAAAATCTATTCAGGTTATCAGTTCTATCTCCATATCTCCTCTCCCCCACGCTGGATATTCATCTCAAGGAAAAATGTTGCTTTTATTATGAGTACTAGAAGGTTCTTTAAATCACTATGTAACAAAAAATGGGATTTAAAGTAAATAATCCAGTTAATAAATTCTATGTACTCAAGTTAGTTTTGAAGACTACATAAGAAAAGACTGTCTGCTCATTAAGTGGTGGACTTCCTTCCTTAGCTATCTCATTGTGTGTATATGTAAATCCTTTCTCCAAGCCAAAATACTATCCTGGGACTTTCAGAAAAAAAAACTATATATAGATTTATAGCCATGTCCAATTTTATGTGCATTTGTTACCAAGGAAAATTCACGTCTACTACATAAAATAACCCTCAACAACTATAATGCTTGGCAGTCAAACCTAGTTGAATGAGTAAAAACTCAAAGATGCAGGATAGTTCAACCAAATGTACTGCATGTTATCTTTTAAATAAGGACACTTCCTGTAACCTATTAGAATATTGCCAGTTTTTCTGATTCTCCACACTGATAATTTGTCATTATGACAAACAATATACTCGCAGGAACTTGGGACTTCAGTACTTGTATCCCTCCAAAGGACATGCATGCACTCTTGTTAATTTCTCAGTCAGAACATATTGATGCTTAGAGCAAAGCTATGTATTACATACCTATGCATAACAAATTTTAAACTGAGTTCACTGTATGAATACGTGAGCATTTTCCTTCTTGCCCCTGTTTTTTTTTTAATATAAAAATCAGTTCAAGATATACATTTTCAGCTTCTATTACTTCTGCTTTGCTCATCTTTTTTTCCACTGCTGGAGATCAATCTTAGGGTCTCACCAATGCAGAGCAAGCACTCATCTACTGAACAGCCCCACCCTTTGCTCCCTTGACTTGGGGTTTTAATATGTAGCCCACATGTGACCTCATACTTATGCCTTCTCCTTCAGCCTTACAAATACATGCCAAAATGCCAAGATGCTATTCCTTTGCTTTTGTAATTCTCTCTCTTGGGGCCAACAGGATAGCTTGGTGATTAAAGTTGTTTATAACACAAATCTGATTACCACAACTTGTCCTCTGACCTGCATATGCACACTCACACACATTAAATACATGAACATTAAAAACATAAATATAGTCCTCATTTCACCCTTATATATTACTTTTTAAATGGATAGAATTATATTTGTCTATTTGATCATAATAACTGGAACATACACTTAAAATGATAGGGTTTCAATTGCTTAATTTATCTAATATAGTAAAAATGCAATCTATCATGCTTTTAAAATACCCACACTTTTTTCCTCTCATCCCCTATTAGTTCTCAGATCATTGTTTTAATCACAGAGCTCTAAATGCCATCTGTACATGTTTTTCATATTTCTCTGCCCAGACAGTACTATAAACTGAATTCCAAGCCCTCACTTCTGGCTGCCTACTAGAAACTTCCGCTTGGATGTCTCATAGACCTATCATCATTATCGCATCAAAGCCAAACTCCTGAACTTTGCTCAACCTTCTCCCCCTTTGGCATCTCAAATTCAATCAATAGTTTCTCCATATCATTACCCAAGCCACAAAACTTGAAAGCATCTTTTCTGTCTGTCTCTCATTATCTTCTTTTCCTTCCAATAAATTAACTTAAATTGTCACCATTGTCTCCATCATGTTGAAGATCTAAATATTCCTCATCATCTGGCCATCCTGATTCAGCAGCAGTATTACTGATTGGAACTCATCAGTTGTCCCTATTAATTTTTCTTGCTTCAACCCTGGCTTTCCATTCAATCTACTTTCCACTGAGAAGTAAAATAACTGATAACGATTGTGTTAGTCATAGATGGAGATCTCTAGTAGCTCCCCACTCACTTGGAACAAAAGCCGACATCTGAATCATGATCAAAAGGACTCTGAAACATCTGGCCCTGGCTACCTGCTTCGCCCCTACCACCCACTTCTTCCTCCACTCTTACAGTCTTATTAGAGGCTCACTGTTCCAGACTCAGGACTTTTGACATTAATTTCTTTCTTCTGCCTGGAGTAATATTCTCCAACTTTACTCCCCCCCCCAAAATGTCGTTTCCCATAACATCATTATCCCAATTAATATTATACCTCTTTCAGCATTTCTTGTCACCCTTGTTTGCTGTTCTCTACAGTACTCATGTTGTACTTTCCTTGTGTATTTAAGTTTGTTGCCAGATCCACAGAGGCAGTGATTCTTGTCTGTTTGGTCTGTAGCTGAATCCTTAAAATTCCTATCCTGGTATTTACTCTGTATACACTGACCAAATATTGATGCAATGAATGAAAAGAATGGACAGGGGAGAGTGCCAGAAAGAGAACCATTGTGGTTCTGAACTAGAGGAATCTGAACCACTGCTAGAGGTGAACATGGGAGCTACCTACTTAGGAGGGCAATCCAGATGTGGTCTCAGCAAGATGTAGTTTCAGCTGGAAGAATAAAAAGAGTTTGGAGTGAAGATCTTCCAACCATGTGGAAAACTTTGGTACACAATTTGAGGAAATTGAGTTCAGGTTAGCAAGCTACCGCAGGAAAAGACTATCAATTTTATATATGTTCCTTTTCCTCTAGAAACACAAACTAGTTTATGGAATTTGAATGTTCAGATGACTGTAGAGTTGAAAGTTGAATGTGACATCAGGCATATAGCGTCACCCAGAATACAAATGTTATCGAGATCAATCCAGCGTCCTGGGTATTATTTGTTGAAATGTCAGCAGAATGCTCAGGCTTTTCGTGGCTGGAGGCTCTGTCTCTTGTCTCGTGGTTTTGTATTGCCTCTAGTAGAGCCACATGCCTATTTCCCAGGCAGATGTGCTGCTCTGGGAATGGAATGGTTGGTCAATTTAAAATAAGGTACACTTCACCCTGGAGCCAAGGTTTGGAGAGTAGCTGGTTCTCCGGAAAGGACTAGGATATAACTTTTCTAAGAAGAGGGGAATGGAGGGTGCTAATGGCTAACAGATGAACACTACAAAGGGGTAATGAAGGCTTGAACTTTAGACACTGCAGTTGGAATGGAAGGAGAGGGAAGAAGTAGCAAACACAGGAAGTCAAGATGACCTCCTGGCTATGACTGGGAGTAGACAAAGCATAGGCTTGGATTCGCCTTGGAGATTTTATGCTATGTGACTAGAATTTGACAATCTCGTTCATGAGGATTCAGGATGAAGTAGGAGGACCAGATTTATGAGAAAAGGAAGGCATTCTCTTCCTTTCTCATCTCTGTTTTTATTAATAAGATTGTTTCCAGCTTCTCTAAACTCAAGAACAACTGAGTAGTGCAAGAGGCAGAAGGCAAATTCTTCCTCCAACCACTTAGTCTCAGAAGACTTGTCCCTGTGGTTTTGAAAACTCTTCTCTTGGCATTTACATGTAAGAAATGTAGTTTCTCCCAGTAGTCTGAGTTGCTTCTACTTGAGTCAGCAGGGTCTATAGAGTAGAAAACTGCGCATCAGAGCTGGGTTCAATCTTGTCCCATAGAACATTTCCACATAACTGACTTAAGACTGGCTTTGAAGGCATTGTGGATTAGGCTGGGAGACGTATGGTATTCATATATAATGTTCCTGTTGGTGCCCATGAAATTGTGATGCAAGAAATATTCAGTAGGGGTTGGGAACAAGAAATGAGGAATGGCAAACTTGAATCATCATAGCCTGTGCAGAGAGGTTGCCAGCATTGGTTTTGGTTTTTTGGAGTGTTTATCATTGACTGTGGATTGTTGAAAAGTGTCAATACAAAAACAAGTCATTTATTTACATTAGCAACTCTTTGGGTTATTACTGTAATTCCCATTTTACAGATGGGTAAACTGCGACGAACAGGTCCTTGTTAATGTATAATGATAAAAGTCCTACAACTAAAATGATAGACCTAAAATTTAAGGATTGTGGCTCAAGGATATGAAAACTTAATGAGCTGACGGTGTGTTCCAGAAAATCTCAAGACAATCATAATTTATACCCATTCTTTCTGCATAATTCAACACATGAACTTTAGAAAGTATCTTCACTTAGATATAAATCATGAACACCATTCCTCTTACCCATGATGGTTTGCATACTCAAAGCCAGGAAAATCTAGTCTATGAATAGACAGGATTTCCAGGCATATGACATTTTGGATGGAGTGTGATTACAAGATAATCTTCTAGTTTTTTTCTGAGATGTAAACATGTTGTGTGGGTTGGTATAGGCCTTGGTTAAACAAATAAATCAGTCTGCTTTCTTAAAGATTCAAAGCCTTGGTGTGTGCTGACATAAAGGTAGTGAGGCCATGCTTTGCATGTTTGGCAGGTTTTTTGCTTATGCCTCAACATTTGGCTCTTGCAGGTTCCCCCAGATCTCCAGAACGAAGTGCTGATCAGCCTTCTGGAGACAGATCCGGATGTTGTGGACTACTTGCTCAGAAGAAAGGCTTCTCAATCCTCGTGAGTATACAAATTTTCCAGCTTCTGAAGCCACTTTGGAGATTTTAGTTTTTCATTCCATATCTAAAGAATTTGAAAAGTAGCCATATCTGCATGCAGAGGGACACCTTTGACAACTTTGCAAATCTCATCAATCTACCTAAGCAGAAATCATTTTAGTCTTACTGACTTACCACTTCCCTAGATGTTTCTTGTTTGTTTCAACTTTCTCTAGTACCTTTGGAAACTTCTGATGGTATTCACTGGGTGTGTGTGTGGGGGTGTGCTAAACCACTGTCAAGAAGCTCAAAGGAAGATAATGTGCATATATGATTCTAGCAGAGCAGGCATGACCAAATTGTGTCCTCCAGCAGTGTGTGCCTCAGAATAGCTAAGAACTCAGCCCAATATGAAATCACAAACCTATGAAAACATTATAAAGTTTTGTCTTTGTAAGTCAACGTTGATCCTAATGATCAACTATGTCAGTGACAATGTTGTGGTACAATGTCAAAAATCTGGGCATGCCAGCTAGAAGATAAATGCCCTTAATGTCCTGTAGGCTTTCTGGGGGCTGGGGTCTTCCTTGTGCAAATTTATAGATGGGAGCAATCCATTTCCAAACGATAAGAGCAACCTTTGCTGAGACCTAAGGGTCCATTTGCAGTGAGAAGTGTGTACTTTTCTAGCTCTGTGATTATGTATAGCTTGTATTGTCTTCATGAAAATGCACACTATCCAAGTTTGCAATCAGGAAAGCGCAAGGCATGCTGTAAGCTATGGCTTGCCACTATGTTGCCTTGATAGGAACACAGAAATGGGTTCCTTATTCAGATTTTATGTTTAATCCCAGCAGCTGCTGCAGAGGCAGAGCGTTTTGGAGGTGCTAAACATTTGGAAAAGCCCAGATACGGGTACACCAACCAGAAGCACCATCATCATACAAACACCCAACCTTAAAGTTAAGACAGGAAGAGTTGATTCTGTTCTCTCTTGAAAGTATCACTGTGCTATGCTTTTAATCCGTAAGTCTAGGACACATTTGCCCATGTTCTATTGACTTCAAAAGTAGCCTTAAGCCTAGAACCAATGACTTGCCTTAGCCTAACATAATTTTTTTCTTTGTCAGTCATAGATTTCTATTAAACTTAGGGTTTATCTTGATATAACTTAGAAATAAGACATTTTCAGCTATTTCTCAAGACTAATTTTTAAATGCGATTACTTTTCCTTTCAAATTATTTCAGGCGATAATAAAATTATACTGTTTAGAGAGATGTAAAGAAAAGAAATTCTCCATTGTTTAATCTCATTCTTTGCAGGCCAGTACATTAATAACCTAGCTAAATTCAGCTTCCCTCCCATTCCAGCAGTACTAGGAAAGGCTTGTAATCAGATCACCCTTTCAAATGCACTGTAAAAAAAATCAATTTCTGTGCCAATCAATATCAAGGAAATTTCTGGTTCAAGTAAGATGTTCTGCTTGGATTCAAGTTCCAAGAAGCACAAGTAAAGATAAATCTATAAAAAGTACAAATGGACCTGCCTTTTATTGTCTTGTTTTCATACCAGAGAATTGGAAATGCACTTGAATATTTCCTTGATTTCTAACTCCCATCAAGGGGTAAATTCTCATTTCTCCCCAACAAACCATATGCTACCAGAATTTTAATAACCTCACTTGTTTCTCTACTCCAGGCAAGAAAACAAAAACAGTGATGTTTCTATTTGTAACTCCCTAGTTAATTTTCATTTATAACATTCTGTTGCTCTTTGGTAGGAAATCTCAAAAGCATTAACCTGGAGAAAAAAAAAGACATTTGACTGTCCAAATTTCTTCCTTTGTGTGGTGGTATTTAGATAGGTACATTTGATTTTTGAAAGAACCATTAACATGAATGCAGAGTGGTTTTCACAAATGCTTTTGGTATATAAATGCCAAGGTAAGAACAGAACCTTCCCTTCTCTGCTCTTAGGAAGGACCAGCACATATTAAGCCCGCACTGAGCTGTGCAACTGTTCTCTCATCTTTTGTTCCCAATCCTTGTATGAGTGACTCTTTATGGGAGGAGAAGAGAAGGAAGATTATTTGTGGATTTTCTTTTGGTTTGTTTTCTTCTAGGCAAAGGCAAAGAATAGTCCAGAAGGCCCCTACTAATGCTATGAAGTAAATTAAAGATATTTGTGCAAATCATATTTGATGTTATTGTACTGGAGAGGATTGGGATTCTGTATTTCCAGCAAGCTAACCTGTGGTATTGTTGTACTGGCCAATGGTTTACATTTGGAGTGCAGGAAGCTTAAAATGCCAAGGCATTTTCTTGACTTCTTGTGCATTCAAACCTGGTGGAGAGGTATATTATTCAGTATGGAACAGAATTCAAGATTACCAGTACTTAGGCATAGTCTCAGACTAACCTGCACATTCCAAACACATGGAGATTGTAAATAACAGCTGTGAGACTCTCCATCAGCATAGTGCTTGCTAGTTTATTCTGGGTATCAGTCTAGGCACTGGGATTGTCAAAGTCCCCCACATGATTCTCATAAGTAGCCCAAACTCCAAAGAACTGACTGAGATCTACAACTTGGTTTCTCCATATTTAAATTCCCATGGAGACTTGGGTGGTATGAGTTTTGATCTTCAACACATGTCCTTGGGGTGATTAAGGAGTATCACAAATATTCTGGCTTATAAATTCACTTGGGGTTTATAGATTTGCAGTCCCATAATGACTTCTGGGCTAAGGAGGCACTTGCAGTGCACTTGGGAACTCAGTAAAGATGTGACTGGGTCTGTGTGTTCAGATTGCTAGTCCTAGACTTCATCAAAACAGCAAAGTTGCCATTTGTCTCAAGATACAAGGTAGGCAGGTGTGTCCGAAAATAGCAGGCTAAGGTAGGTGGGGTGATGTTAAAATCAGAAAGTAGTGATAAAGGAATTCAGTGATGAAGTATCTCTGTAATTAAAGGTTTATGGTGATTATAAATTACAGTATCAAACTGACAGACGGTGCTGGCTACAGTGGTACTCCTGTCAATTAAGCACCAATCACCTATGTCTGTAATTTATGACACTGCTTGCAAGCTTCCAGATGTGATTGAGTTCTCCTTATGTCCAAATTCCACTCTATTGCTATTAGTTTTGTGCTACAAAGTATGGACATTGATGAATCTCTGACTCCGCTTTCTCATCTGTTAACTAGAGATTAAAGTTACTATTGGGTTACACTGAACTTCACCCTATGGTTCACTTAAATGACTTACTTGTATAAGGGGCATTGTGACTGTCTCCCTTGATATCTATGAAATAACAGATGATCACAAAATATGGCCCATGAGAAAGAGATAGCATCCTGTCTAAGAGCATAGCTTCTTATTCATTCAAGACTTTTGGCTTTCTTTCCCCTGAAGCCTCCATTCCGCAGTTGACATACATAAGTAAAGGTTGAGATTCCTATATGGCCAAGTGGAAATGTCACACTATTTAATTAGGAAGGGAAACAAAATGAATTTTTGAAACAGTGTATGAAGCACAGAATGAGATATTATTATTATTACTATTATTATTATTTCTGTTTTGAAAGCACAAACATGTTGTGCTATTTTGTAACCTGGTATTTTGTTTTGATTTGGGTTTTTCCTTTTTGTGTACTCCAACCGAATCGGGTGAGAATAAAGAGAATTTATTGTCTTTTCGTGCCCTCATGCACTTCAGTGTTTAGCTTCAACCAATGTGGTGTGCTGAAGGGAATAGAAGGGATTTTCAATACCAAAGTTGCTAGGCTTCCCACTTTTTAACAGTTTGTCTGGTGTACTTGTTAGAATGATGTGCTCTTTTCTTCAGAAGTCCCTAAAACAGACTCCCCTCTCTTTGATTCTGGAATCTGTTAGAATATAGGGGAGGATAGTGGACTGTTCATCTAAGAGGACCAGGCAGGTTGGATGAAGACCTCTAAAGCTAAACAAAAACTGTTATAGCGGGGTCAGGATGAAGATGAGGCAAAGGAAACACACTATTTATGGAAATAGAAATTCTGTCATGGACACCCCATTGTAATACAATATTTTACAAAATCAAATTTCGTTCCCAGTAGACAAGAAGAAGCAAAGGAGAAACATTTTTTAAACCCCAATACCTTACTCAGCCATCCAGGAGGCCAAGCTGATGGTAAAATGTGGGGCCTGTCCTAAATGGAGGCAACCCATCGATCATGTTGTCACAACGTCCCCTTTGTCCCTTTGTAACTCATTCAATTAAATTGTTGTGTATAAATGATACATTGAAGCTTATTTCAGTGTTAAAGGTTCCAATATACATATTTTTTTTCATTTTTTTAGTAATATTTTGCTTCTGTAATGGTCTAGGGAGAGAAATGACCCTTACATAAAATTGTTTATATTGAAACACACAGTTTTCTTTGTTCACTAAAGGTGTTTCAGAACCCCTGAAACTCTGCACAAGGAACATAGTCTGATGTGAACATGATCCAAGAATCTACAACTGGGGAGATGGAACCCAGTGGAGCTCTGGATTATCTATGTCATAGACATTTATTTTAATAATAGTTCTTGTAATTTTCAAATATGGGCTAAGAAAACCTAAGGAGCCAGGCATGGAATTTCAGCGTTTTAGAGTTGGGAGCAAAAAGATAGGGAGCTTTGAGGCCAGCCTACATAGTAGGTTCCAGGCCACCAGAGATTGCATGAGACAATTGTTATTTGCAATAAACAAACAAAAACACAGTAAAGAAAATTTTTCTTTTTTCTATCGATCCTCATAGTTGCCCCAGAAATATAGGAGAAATTCAACCAAACTAGACAGACCATTTGTTTCTACCCACTTGTGAAAACAAATTGAATTGCATTTTGGGAGAAAGTAGACACAAATGAACAAAACCCATATGTATTTCTCTTTAAAGTTCAATGTAATTACGTTAGTGGCCTTCGCAAAGTTTTTATTAAAATTATAAGAGGGAAAAACAGTAGGAACACGCATGACCAGTGCATCAAGGTTACGGATGAAGACCTCTATTTCTTCCAAAGAACAACTTAGGAACTATAAGCTCTTTGTTCTTTATAGAAGTCCACCCGAATCATCAATCAGCTATGAATGGTGATGGGTTTCTTGCAGTTTAGTGGTATTTCGTTCATCTTATCACAGTAGTAGCATTTGGATCATTCATTTCAATCTATCACCACTTACAATTAAAGGAGTCCTTTCTACTCTGTGGACTATTATATACTAGGCTATAATTTCTGCCTACATCTTGTACTGCCTCTACCATCTAGAACAGAGGTGAGATTCACATCAGCACCTCTTAGCAAGATGTGTTTTATCCCTCAGGAGTCTACCTAAGGAAACCTTTGCTGCCCGGTGCATAATTAATGTGGGAATCTCCATAATACCAGTGCTGCTATGACAATGGGTTGCTTCCTGGTACACAAGTGCACAAGATTAATAGTGCACAAGATTGATTACAAACGTTTCACTCCAGCAGACTGAAGTTTATCGATCGAGTGACTGAGCCAAGGACAAAGACAGCACACCTTTGATTTGATACCTTTGTCTTTCTCAGCCTGAGAGTTCAGTGAATGGGCTGGGCCAGTAACACTAAGAGTTGAATTGGGGTTCTTCATTTATTCACAGAACCAGTTCTGTAGTTCCGGCCGCAGTGCAGGCTTGCTCAAAGTACCCTGCCAGCGTGTTTACACCCTGACCTGGAGAGAGCAGCTAAGGGTGAGAATGTTGGTTCACTCTCCATGCTCATCTCCTGTTTGGTTCGCGAGGACTGGCCGTGCATGCTGGGGATGGTCCAGGGGTTTAAGAATCGAAAAAGTTACCCTCCCTGCTTAGAGACAAACCCAACTTGTCTGGCAGCCCTACTACTAAATAACCCTCCCCTTGATCCACCATACACTGAGTATGAAAAGTGAAGGAGCTAGCCACGTTCTGACTCACAACCATATGGTTTAGCAACTTACCCAGCCAACATTCTGTTAAGATCCAAAAACACAGAAAGACCACTCCAAGCTTAGAGACAATGCCTCAGCTACTGCTACCCTCATCAAAGCCAGTCCTTTCTATAAGCAAGTACTCAGACATCTTAATGCTCACTTAAACTTAACTTAAATGTAATGCTCATCTTAAACTTTTGGGTCCTATATGCAAATCAGAAAAAACACATGTGAGACTTTTTTCAGAGATTCTGAAGAGGAGGATATCTGTCACCATCTGAGAATTCTTTTGACGTGGGTTCATAAGCAAGTTTGGCTACCCTTCTCTCACGTCTGCTGAGAAAACAAAAGGAAGGAGAAGTTTTAAACATTTTAACTGGCCATTAACTATAAGTTAAAACTATATAGTTTTTAATATTAATTTACCACACCAAGTACACATGCTTAATACATTTTACAGGGAGTCCAAACCTTACTACCTGCACTACTAGACAAATACGGTATTTTAACCAACTACCTGTTTTCCTTGGTCATTTCTAATCATAGGTCAGGAGCAAAAACATTCCAGACTAGCTTCGTGCAAGCCCTACCATATAATGAACTTGAATAGCTGTTATTCTCGGTACAGTCCAAAGTAGCATGCCACATGCTTTTCAAGCCGATTCCCATGTGTACCCATAATGTAATTTCTATAGCTGGAATATAGCAATGGGGGAACCCAAAAAGGGAGAGCTTCATCTGTCATTAGATGGCACTGTCTCTGTCCCTGGATATGACATTAGCTTCTTGGAGCCCTCATCTGTAAAAACAACTTGTGTGCCTCTATACCCAAAGTTTATCTTCAAACACTTCCCCTAATTCCTACTGCCCCACAACCAGACTGCATTTCCTGTTCTGAGTCCTGCACATACAGGTTAGAGGAGGTCTAAGTGTTGGCTGGGATGGGTATACTACCCAGCTTTCACTAGTTGAGGCCCATCCATACTAAAGTTGCAATCATAAATTCACTTCTAGTTGACTCAACACTACAACTTGATCTTTACTGGTACTCTCTTGGCTCTTAGCAGATCTTTAGCCCTCTCTCATATATATGGATTGAGATTGGACAGAAGATATGATTATAAGAGAACCTTAAAAGCATTCATGTATCAGAATCTTCTATAGATGCAATCTGTTGGCCATACCCCAAGGCTTCCATTTCAATAGGCAAAGATGGCTTCTCAGTCAACAGCCTAGCACTCAAAAGGATCTCCTGTTTGTTGTAGCAACCTCTTGTTGCCATCTTGAAATCTTTCACATTGTTTAGCACATGCTTAGTTTGCAGCAGGCCCCATGACTGATTCAGCCAGTTCAAAGTCCAGAGTGGAGGTTGTACTGCACATTTCCAACTGATGGAGATGCAGCGCGATTACGGGGAGAACGTTCTCGTTTCACAACTGCTAAGTGACCTTTTGCAAAGTCAGCATGGAGGAAAGAGGAAAGGGACAAGGCCCCTCTCTCCCTTTGATCTGGGAGATCCAATGTGAGCAATGAGAGTGGAAGAAACACTGGGAGAGCAATGGGAGTTCATGTTTCAATTATTCTTGATTGCCCTTGTTTTGTTTCCTTTTCACCAAACCACTAAACATGACATTGCCTGTTCTGCATTTTCCCAACAACTAATGTAAGTATAATTCCCTTCTGTACACCAGCTCCATTAGAAGTATCTGAAGCATCTTGAAAAAAAGTATGTGTAGTGGAGCAGGGTCATAGGAAGTAATATGATGGGGGGGGGGAGAAGGAAAACAATGGAAAGGGTGATAAGCTGAGATGGGGGATGCAAAATATACAGATACCCCATATGCATCCATGCAACAACTCACACAGGGCTTCAGGTCCTGAGCCTTCTAGTCCTCGTGTGCATTATTGATGACAGAGCTCATTATAACACTAGGTACAAATAAAAATATACTCCTTCTATAAAATCATTAAATGCTCCCAATATGACGTCTTGAGGGAAATTTTTCTTTGCTGAGGTCTCTCATTTATGCTCATAACTCCTGGCTAAATGTACCTTTAGACCTTGGCCCTGGATGTTTGTCTTCTACATTTCTGGTAAGAAGAAATGTTCAACACATAACCTGAAATTATTGTGGTGTCTGTAAACCACTCCCAACCCGACATCCCATCACTAAAGGAGGCAAAGTCCGAACTACACATTGTTTCAGGTGGGCTCATGAATTGGGCAATGACTTAGACTCTCCCATACAATAAGGCTATGGTTTCTCAACACTAAATATACAACCATGACTTAGTCTTATAGAGAAGAACTAAGATGTTTTCATTAATGACTGAAAAGAAAATGTCACCTAAGAAGGGGAAACTACTAAAATCAGCCCAATAATCTGATCTGTGGCCCTTCTGGTGGTTCTGAAGTGAACCGGTTTAATAGAGTCACTTTGTGTGTGTGTGTTCATTATAAAACTTTCCCAAGAAGAGCCACATCCCCTGACAATAGGCAACTACCCATTTGTATGAATTTGTTTCCCTACCTAGAATTAAAAAGGTTTTTCCCTTTAATTAGGTATGATGGTTAGTTCCCCCCACCCCCTTCCAGCAGAAGCTGTTACCTTATTCTTGATTTTATTTTCCTTCAAATTCACTGGCAGCCTACAAAGTCTGGAAACTCATCCCCATGGCCGTCCTTTGGCTCCTGCCTATAAGATTGTGTGATATCAGTTCAAAGAGGAGGCAAGCAAAGGTCTAGTTACTCTATGAGGGTAGGAAATACCCTCAGCAAAAGAGCCAGAGTCCAGGCTGCCTCAGACAGGCATGGCATATCACAAATGCCAGGATGTTTTTCCCCTGGGTACTAACCCTTGCTGGAAACCTGAGATAAAGCTAGGGCCCCATGAATCCACTTCCTTCACTTTGCATGCCAAAAACTATTTGGCTAGGAGAGGATTGCTCTGTGTATGTTTACCTTCTTTGAGACCACAAAGGATTTGTTTTGAAAACTGCAACAAATGGAAACCAAAGACCAGTAAAGAGAAGCAAATAGGGTAGGGGTATGGGGAGGCAGAAACACATTGTGAAACATTTAATCAACCTTTGATCGTTTCCCTTTAAGATGTCAGGGCCACTGTTTTGAGGAAGGTAGAAAATAAAGATGGTTCCAGGTAAGATTTTGCCCAGTCCTGACATTCGTGGTATTCTCATTTTCCTTTTCCATTTACATTTTTGCTGTTATTTCTGTTGCTATGACAACTCATAAGTGCATATGCTAATAGTATGTGAGATAATGCTATAGATTACATGGCAGAAGTATTGATGCCTTGCAAATTCGTGCTCTGTGTATTTACATATGCTCGGTTCTTTGTAACAGTAAATTATTTGCTGCTTTAGTCACCGCTTCATACATAAGCAGACATTTCCACCAGTAGCATTATTGTCCTCAATACAGGAAGTATAAATTAATTTGCTAAGTGTGCAGAGGGAAGAGAAAAGTTTTCCCTAAAGCCACCCTTAACTATAAGTCTGGATTATTTTTTTGTGGGGGAGTCAGACTTTTATTTTTATTTGTTAATCTTTTTATGTTTCAAATGTTATCCCTCTTACTGGTCTTTCCTCCACATATCTCCCACCCGTCCCCCTCCCCTTTGCCTTTAAGAGGTGCTCCCCCACCCACATACCTATTCCTACCTCACCCTTCCAGCATCCCCGTATACCAGGACATCAAGCCTTCACAGAACCAAGCACCTCCCCTCCCACTGATGCCAGAAAAGGCAGTCCTCTGCTACATATGTAGCAGGAGCCATGGTCTGGCCCATGTATACTTTTTGGTTGGTGGTTTAGTCCCTGGGAGTTCTGAGAGGTCTGGTTGGTTGATACTGCTGTTCTTCCTATGGGGTTGCAAACCCCTTCAGATCCTTCGGTCCTTTTCCTAACTCCACCACTGGGGTCCCTCAGCTCAGTCCAATGGTTGGCTGTGGTGCATCTGTCTTAGTCAGGTGCTGGCAGAGCCTCTCAGGAGACAGCTATATCAGGCTCCTGTATGCAAGCACATCTTGGCATCAGCAAGTGTCTGGGTTTGGTGTTTGCAGATGGAATGGATCGCATGGTGAGGCGATCTCTGGATGGCCTTTCCTTCAGCCTCTGCTCCATTTTTGTCCTTGCATTTCCTTTAACCAAGAATTATACCGGTCTAGATTATTTTTAATTCAGGAGACTGAGGATGATAAAAGTAATAAAAGTCATCTTTTTTTTTCTTTTCCTTGCTTACTAGTGCCCCCCCTCCCAGGTTTTAACTCTTAAATTTAATCAGGCTTCGGGCCATGAGGCACATGAGGGATGCAAGGCGGTGACAGGGATCCATCTGTATTTATGCTCTGTTTTTGTTAACCCTCTTAGCTTTTACTCCTCGCTGCCAGCAGGCAGCACTGGGGAACACAGTCATGTGTGGCTTCATCTCCACCCTTCCAGTTGACCTTTGTGTCTTAACGTTTCTGAGGATTTACTGCCCTCTGCTGATCGAACCTCAGCAGCTGCAGTAGAACTTGATTTTTCTCCTCTGTCCCATCATTTGCCAGTGTCTTGTTACATTTGTTGTGTCTTACTGCCATCTTGTGATCATGTTATGGAAAAGCACTTTCACATTATTGATAGGGGAGGGGGTTGGATCATTGCGCAAATGGTCATTTTCTTTTCAGCCTCCCATGTCTATGTCTTGGAAATATTCCATTGGTAATTGTGTAAAGTCTGAAGCTGATCATACTTACACGCCTGTATTATCTTATGCCAGGAGCCCTGACATGCTTCAGTCGGAAGTTTCCTTTACCATGGGAGGGAGGCATTCATCTACAGACTCCAACAAGGCCTCCAGTGGAGACATCTCCCCTTATGACAACAACTCCCCAGTCCTGTCTGAGCGCTCCCTGCTGGCTATGCAAGAGGACAGGGCCCGGGGGGGCTCGGAGAAGCTTTATAAAGTGCCAGAGCAGTATACACTGGTGGGCCACTTGCCATCGCCAAAGTCGAAGTCAAGAGAAAGTTCTCCTGGGCCAAGACTTGGAAAAGGTAACTGAAGCCTGGCTGTGTGACAGCCCAATGACTCAATCACCTGCCTGTGGGTGGAACACGGGTGGGCCATAGTGGACCTTCTGGATCAGGCCCTGTTGTTTCTGTAATTGTAAGAATATTTACTGAGGAAAGAATGGTGACCCCAAGGCATTCACTTAGAAGGCCCCTTCAACTTCTGATTCTCGAATACCTGTGAAGTGAGCTCATGTCCAACAAACCACTCCTTTTCCTAAGTGATCTTTTCTTTTCAGTATCCAGCGGAACCTCTGTGTCCCTGCTAGTGGATTCACATTGCCTACTTGCTAGTCTCAGATGTCACTCAATTATTTCTGTCACTTTTATAAAGAAAGGGTGCTAAATCTACCATATAACAATGCAGTGTACTAAAACCAGACAATGCCAACATCCTGGGACAAAAGCCCTAGACTGGGTGCCACAATGATGTTCTGCCACTTCCAGCTATCAGGGTGTCAAATAAATACCTGAGCTCCATAGAGGCCCATGGACTCCCGATAGGATAACTACGAATGGAATGAACACCCCATGTGTTGCTTCATTAGTAAATCTACAAGCAGTCACTATTGCAACATCTACCACAGAATAAACCCTGGCTAATCTGTGCCGCATAATCTTGTAGGCACTTCTGGTCTCTTCTTACTTTGAATGACTTGGTCTGTCTCATGATCTTCTGATACCCTCTAAAGCAGTGGTTCTCTACCTGTCGGGAGAAGGAAGGAGAAAGAAACACACACAGGAACAGATCTGCTGGGGGCAGGTGGGCAGTGTGCCAGAGGGAAGTTCAGAATCCAGCATTACTGTCTCTGTATGTCTGTGTCCCTGCAGCTGGAGTCCATGTGGCCATTACCAACTACTCCGTCCTGTGAGTGTCCTACTACCGTTATCACTCGCAAGGAAGTTACACACAGGCTAAGCCCTCGAGTTTGGGAAGTCAGAAATCACATAGGTGCACAGAACTGCTTTCTGTTCTAGAGGATCTGGGGAACAATCCTTTTTCGGCCCCTTTCTAGCTTCTGCAGGCCTAGTTTCATGGCTTCCTTCATGCCTGAAGCTACCAACATAACACCATCTTTTCTCTTGCCTCCCTCTTACCCTTTTGATGTTGTCAGAGGTGCCTGGGTCCTCCAGGAGAGTCACTTAACCTCCTGACCCAGGGTTATAGCAAAATACATCCTTAGTTCTGAGTTCTGGGAGTCATGGCACACATTTACTGCATATTAATTCTGTTTCTCAGAAACATGAGATAGAAAAAACACTTCCTGGTCCATCCCCAATGCAACAAATTACTTGAAAAATAGGTCCAAATAGTATTGTTTTGCACCTAGTAAGCAAATATGATCTTTTATGCCAAAGAAATGTAATGATAACATTTATTGGTTTCATTCTTAACTTTCTCTGTTGCGGACCCCTTTATGCTGTCTTTCCTAGATATGTCTGAGGAGCCTTTCAATATCTGGGGAACTTGGCATTCAACATTAAAAAGTGGATCCAAAGACCCAGGAATGACAGGTGAAGTGCCATTTTTAAACGTCACTGCCTTTACTTTAAAAATGTATTTTCCCCGTCTCTTCTTTGCTATTCTTAAGGTAACTGCTTGCCAACCATTATTCAGAAAATAATGAAAAGAGAAGAAGAAAGAGACACTTGCTTTTTGGGCTTCCTGCCTCAACACGCTAAGCTTGGACAGTAGTTAATGGCTGCCCTTTTCCTAAAACCTAGGTGGTCATGGCAGTTGATGTAGTTTGGCAGCTGAGCTAAGCCTATGAGAATCTAGGTATGTGTCTGGAGTGTGTGTGTAAACGGTTCTGCTATCAGAAGGAACCTGCTGTCACTCTTTCTAGGGAAATTTTCTTTTCAGTAGTCAATAGTTGAGAACACGTTGTACATTTTCAGCTCTAGAAGGAAGCAGTGAAAGAGAAAAAAAAAAAAGAAAGAAAGAAAAGAACAAGCAACTAAGTCCCAAGGCAGTTGTCCAAACTAACCCCATGTTCTTGCCTTTCTGGCTCCAGGTTCCTATGGTGACATTTTTGAAAGCAGCTCCCTGAGACCGAGGCCTTGTTCCCTTTCTCAAGGGAACCTATCCCTGAATTGGCCTCGATATCAAGGGAGCCCCACGGGGCTGGACAGTGGCACTCAGGTAATTCGGAGGACTCAGACAGCGGCCATTGTGGAGCAGTCCAGTGTCCACCTTCCGGTGTCACGTGTCTGCAGCACTCCCCACATTCAGGACGGCAGCAAGGGGGCCAGGCGGCCTGCAGCCAGGTCTGAGCCATTTTTGTCCCTAAACAGCAAGGAAGAGCTGGCCGAGGGCAAGGAGGATGTAGCCTGGCTGCAAAGCCAGGCCCAACCCGTGTACCAAAGACCTCAAGAGAGTGGCAGAGATGACCGTCGCCCCCCTCCTCCTTACCCGGGGTCAGGGAAGCCTGCCACAACCTCGGCACAGCAGCCACTGGAGTCTCCCCTGTGGAGACTCCAGAGGCATGAAGAAGGTTCAGAAACAGCTGTGGAAGAAGGAGGCCAACAGGCCGCAGGGGAACATGAGACCAGACCAAAAAAACTGAGCAGCGCCTACTCCCTCTCAGCCAGTGAGCAGGACAAGCAGAACTTAGGGGAGGCCAGCTGGCTCGACTGGCAGCGAGAGCGGTGGCAGATCTGGGAGCTCCTGTCAACTGACAACCCCGATGCCCTCCCGGAAACCCTCGTATAAGCCCGCCAGCAGCTGGAGCCCACCCTTCCAAATAAAAAAGAAATCTTCCGGCCCAGACCGGAAAACTTACCTATGGACAATTGGACACTTACTTGTTTTTCTTTCTGTTTTTCCACATTTTGAAAAAGTAACACAAGAGAAAGTCCACTTATAGATTCACTTCTACCCTTGCCATTTATGGTAAAATTCTATTGCATAGCCAGCCTTAGGACAAACAAACAAACGTGACAATTCCCAATCTCAAAACCCACATTGGCTTTATGTAAAATCAAACTCTTGCTTTGTTATAGCTTAATTGTATTTATGTGTCTTCAATTTTGACTATTGTATATTCTGTAACAAATTATGTATATCAATATGATATCTTCACAAGAAGACAGAACAATTAAAACAGTCACTGCACTAATATTACACTATGAGATATATTAAGCAACCAGAGTCTCTATGTTCTGGAATATGCACAAGCGGGTATCTGTGCTTTTTGCCATCACTTTTTAACAGGGGACAACCCCTCCCCTTCAACGCCTAAAGAAATACTAACCAAACAAAAGAGAAAATGAGAAGCCATATTTTTATATAGTATTGAGACACAAAAGTTATAGTCACTGAATGCTTTTTCACGGTGAGTATGTTTTAAGGAAATATTAAATTTGATACATTATGAAATATATTTTTAGAATCTGTTAAGGAAGGACTCAGCGAATCAAAGTAGAGAAAGGTGGTGCCTAAGAGTACTTAAGAAAACTTCCATCCCATTCTACAACAAATTCAATTTTATATAGGCCTCTTATAATATATATTTAAAATGTATTACTTTTATATATTTTTCAAAACTACCAATTGAAATCCAATTATAAAAAGTTTTAAAATCCAAATACACATTCAAATTATACATCATTTCCCCCCCCCATCTGCCCTGTTATCAATATTAGCCCAATTACAAGCAATTCCTTGTAAAGTACATCCTATTGGGGGGAACAAAACAGCTACATCTTTGCGCTTACATTGTACCAAAGGCTGAGGAAATGTGTCTTCAGTAATATTATGTGTATTGTAATGTGTGTGTTACTACAGTATACAGTACTTCAGCAATTTCAAGTGTTACAACTGCCAAAACACTTTTGACCAGCAGGTGGCAGTTTGCTTCAGTATTTCCTTTTTTTCCAAATCAGAAGGGTCAGTGTATTATATACAAAGAGGGATATATATATATATATATATATATATATATATATATATATATATTACTACTCTTAACTTTCATGTTGGCAATGACATTTTTCAGTGGTGTTTCTTAAAACTCTATCTTGTGCCATGAATAAAATGTTAAGCAAAGATTTGTTGTCAGCTCTTAATACTATGTTGACAATGAAATTTTTCAGTGGTGTTTCTTAAAACTCTATCTTGTGCCATGAATAAAATGTTAAGCAAAGATTTGTTGTCAGCTATTAATATTATGTTGGCAATGAAATTTTTCAGTGGTGTTTCTTAAAACTCTATCTTGTGCCATGATGAATAAAATATTAAGCAAAGATTTGTTGTCGGCCTTTAAATCTAAGGAAGGAACTCACATCCCATTCCAGAGATAATTCACTACTCGCAAAGTGAGTTTGAATATACTATCTGTTAGCAATTCCATAAATATACACATACATTTAGAGAGATGAATTTTAAAATAGCTAATAGCTTGGGGCTTGGGGCCATCAGTCAGTGATACTGAAATATGGAAAAATCTACAGTGATCTGTTTTCATGTCACTTAGAAAGTGATTTCACACCTGACAGAAACTTGGGGTTCATGCCTCTTAGGCAGGTTTCGTTCAGCACAGTCGTTGAAAGTGTGTCTAGTCCATAGGCCGCACATGCCTGATTGGCTCTAGATATGTACAGACTGTATTGGTTCATGCTTGGGAACTACTTGGGTGACCTTTGGGTTGTCACTAGGCTCAATACTTTTGATATTGGCTCAGAACATGGACAATTTGTCTGAAGCCCTCAGTTCTGCCCTATGGACCTAGTCAGAGCACAGGTACATACAAGACACACAGTGAATGTTAGGAGGTTATTAGCACTCAAGTGGCTTTTCTATACCACCCATGTTTATCCAGTCCCTTGAATTTGACCATGGTCTGACAAATTCTTTCTCCTCTTCTGAACCTCCTGATATTCTGGATCTCCTTCTCACCATATTTATTGTTTTATTTAATTCTTTTAAATCAAAGGAATCAAAGATATATATATCCATGTTATTAGATCTAAATGTGACAGAAAACAGCTTGATATTCACGTTCTCTATCTCTTTGCCCATTTAAGCTCTATGTCCACATCTTTTACTTTGGAAAGTTTGTTTCTTCCCTGCCTTTATCACATTGCAAATGTGCTGCTTTTAAAACATGCATGAGTCCTCCAAAGATGGCTCAGTGGGAAAAGTGCCAGACTCCACATAAAAACTGTATACAGACCCGGTGTTCCTATAGGAATATGGGAAGTGCAAACACGAGAATGCCTGAAAGTACACGGACCAGCCAATCTGGCCTATATAGGGGTGAACAAGAGAGATCTCCAACAAGGTGGACAGCAAGGACCGACAACCAAGGTTGCCCTTTGACCTTCTTATATGTGCTGTGACTCGCAGATCCCTCCAACATCCCCTCCATTACACACATCATAAAATCAAATAAGATATATTGTTCTATTTTAAAACACATGTAACCCCAAATCTATGTAGAAACTGAGGCCATTTTTAATACTGTATAATATGTGATATGATGCCTGACAAGAAAAAAAATGTTGAACTGGACAAAACACTTTTACTGAGATGCTCACCTCACTCGTTCCTCATGAGGAAAGTGGTCCTCCTAGGGACAAGATGCCTCCAGGTCTATGAGTATGCAATCATTTTGTGTGTGGATCTCTGGCTAAAGGGCCAGAATGGTGATGATTGAAACAGCCAAATACACATTTGTTTTGATCACTCTAAGTAGCTATTAACATATGTTTGTTGTGAGTTTTGATAGAAAGAATAAAACAATCATCATATGCCAATAAGGAGTATGTGCAAATTGAGGAAATTGATAAATAAATTCAGATTGCTTCTTTTCTTATGCACATTTTAATACACATCTGCTTGGCAGGGAAACAGTACTGGGATTGAATATAAAGAGATACTGGAACAAAGTGGCGGCCCATGCAGTCTCTTGGCCTGATAAGCAAGCAGCAGGAGGTAGATTTTACTGAACTGAGAAGAAAGGAGTTGTCTGCAGGCGAGTCACACAGAAATGAAAACAGGATGTCTTGACCAGTCAGAATTATAAAATTATTAAACAACAGCAAATGTTTTTCAAGACAAAATGCAAAAAGCAAAAAACAAAAACACAAGAGCCACCTAGAAGCCAAAGGAAGTTGTAATCAAGGACGGCAGCTTGGGTATTTTGAACTGGCATTCAGGATACCCACGTAACACAGTCCTCAGGCAATACAGGTAGAAGGGTCAATTAACCAATTTCCAGCCACTTCAAGCCAGGTACTATCCCCTTAGTCCACAGTGACCAAGTTATCCGAGTTTGCTGCAGCTTTGTCAGGCTTAGCAAAACAAAACACAAGCCCTTGCCATTTCCTACCCGGATGGTGCCAGCTGGGCTGCGGATACAGGACATTTGACCTTGGTGCTTCTCAAGTACAAATACCAAACAAGATGCAGTGTTTACTCAATTTGAAGGCTTAACAACAGATCTCATGTTAGTCTCACTATGCCCCATGGAAAATCTGGGATATATTTATACTAAAATAATGGTTCAGCCTCTGAAGGACTATATGAGATATGCTTATTATTAAAAAGAAAATCTTTATCTGACATATATTTGTTAAATATGGCAGCCCTAATCGCTAGCCTTAACATCACGCTTGGCTTCCAGTGTCCTACTTGAAACTCTCACTGAATATCCCATAGTGCCTCAACAGTCCTGAAGAGCAAGCGCTATGTGTCTGCTGCCATACTGAACCCCGGTTTCACTTTATATCACTTCACATCTTTGGCTGGGGTGCTTCTGTGTACCTGAAGCCTCCTCTGGTGTTATTGGGCATGTTTCTCATCACTGTGACAAAACACTTTCTAGATAAAATATAGGTGAGGAAAGACCTATCTGAGTGTATAAACTCAGTGGAAGCACTCCGTTATGGAGGAATGGCATGGTAGAGACAATAGTCTGAAGGTTATGTGGACAGGCCTCCTCAGAGACATACCACCAAGGTGTTACTAAGCGTCTTCTAGGTGATTCCAAATCCAGTTAAACAGTTTCTATTCAGATTGTATAAATTTTTCACCTAGTCAAATTTACGGTGAAAATACCTACTATGCATCGTACCCCAGTCATCTTTGCCATCTGGTGTATATGCATCCATTTTCTTTGTCTGATTCTAATTCTTATCCCTTCTGCCTTAGATAACTGTACCAGCCTCTTAGATAACTGCATCGTTACCTCTCCTCTCACTTCTCCACCAGCACCAACTACTCTCTATATAGTTCTGACAAAGGCAATCACTGCCAGGAAGGACTTAACTTCTCCCCAAAAATCTACTTTATGGTAACAGTACCCTCAATAGCTCAGTCTCATTCAGCCTCTTGCCTCTTTGCAGTGTAGACATCCATAACTCTGGCTAGGTAGAGAAAACTCCCTCTTCTACATACAGGACAGTGTTATATTCGGAAAATAATTAGCTTACACCCCAACAGAAGTTTTAATGTACTGTAGACTGAATTGTGTTGTGCTTCTCTAAGATGATCTTCTACTAACCCCTTAGCACCTAGGAAATAGAGACTTTTTTTGGAAACAGGGCCTTTGCTGATGATCAAGTTAGGATGGAGACATCTGGAAGAGGCTTGACTCTAGTAGAACTGCTAATAAAAAGGGTAAATGGGGATGGGGAGGCACAAACAAGTGAATGGGTGGGAGGGAGAGAGCACAGATGAGCAATCAAGCTTGAGAGAGGAGAGAGGAGTTATGAAAGAACAAGAGAGCAAGAGAGAGGAGTGCTTAGTAGGGAGTATGAGCAAGCAATGAAGCACAAGAAAAAGGAGGGAAGGAGCAAGGGAGGAACAGAGTTAAAAGGGGAGGGGAGAAGGAGAGGGAGAGAAACAACATATGAAGACAAGCCAAGGAATATCCAGAAGCTAAAAGCAGGATATGGACCAAATCTTTTGCCAAAGGGAACATGACCCTAGGTGTTGGACTTTTGGCTCCCAGAACCACGAGAATAAGTTTCTATTGTTTAAGCTATTCCATCTGTCGCGCTGAGTTGTGACCACCTGGCAAACTAAGGTGGGGAGCAAAGGTCATATATCAGACATAAAGCACAGCAAACACCAAACCTGCTTAAGGGAGTGGCCACCACTAATCCACACATCCACACAGGAACAGGACAAAGCACAATAGGGACTTTCTCAGTCAGTCTGGGACACTGCCTTCAACCACCATACTCCTGCTCCCTTGTCACCACCCACAGAGGTCATGGGAGACCAACTTTCCAAGGAAGTTTTGCTATTAAAACAGAACTTGGAAAAATGAAACGCCATTCAGAACTGAGAAAAGAGGGACTTTAGGGAAGAAATGAGGAATGAGCAAAATGGGAAATTTGTTTTTCCATTTAGCCTTTGCTTTTATATCTCCTACTTAACCATGACCTTGACCACTGGAATTTGCAGCAATTGGGAACACAATTGCAAAGTTGTAAGTGGGTGGATGCCCAAAAGATGCCAGGAAAAATAAGGTCCACATGGTGACTAGACCAATAGTATCAGCATCCTCTGGGAGCCTGTTAAAACATAAAGTCCCAGCTGTTACAGGTCTACAAGATGGCCGGCCCTCAGTGGGAACCCAGTCACCAGCATTTTACCAAGACTTCCAGGGGTCTGATTTGTAGAACTTTTAAGACGTGCCTTTGGTAAAGGAAACACAGAAGACATAAGAGAGGCAGCAAAATCTCCAAGAAAGCCTTCATACACCACTTTCCTTACACAGTTCCAGAGCCTGCTTTATAAAAAAAAAAAACAGCTAAAATGAAATTATAAAATGATTCCATGTTAGACATTAACTGAAAGGCCATAAAGATCATCATACACTAGTCCTTCTTCTGCAAGAAACAAAGTCCACTCACTGACTCTTCTGGGTGATGTGTACCAACAACCATTAATTCCTCTCATGTCCCCCACACAAGACACACCATCCTTAATTCCAGTCCACTTTTGTAGCAGGAATTTCTTTAGAAAACCCCAGAAAGCTGTGAAAAAACTGGGATATCCCTGATCAGCTCCCCAGACATTACCAGCTTTGTGACAGCATTCTTGATGGCTCTCTAATAGGCTTTACCTAATTTCTATTTATGAAGCTGGTGTCTGTGTCATGCATTGTTAACATTTAGATTAGAAAATCCAGTCACTTAATGATGTTTGTCCAATAAGACTTGCATATTAAGTTAACTAAATATCAATTTATGTCTATGTATTCTTGAAAGGATACTCCCCCTTTAGCCTTTTTAAGATAACATGAGGTTGCTTAGCACCTATTGTATATACTCGGTAGTACTTAAAATTGACACAAATCAGAGGAATTCTTCCTGTGGAGTGTCTCAGCATTTTGACTTCTAGCCTAGCTTCAGAATCTCCCTGTGAGGGTCACTGTCAATCATGCAGATGGTTGTTAAGCTTTCTCTAACCAGTATTCTGCACCAAAAGCACAGAGATCACCTCATAGAACTTGCAAAACAACTCTGCTCATTTTTCTCATTTTATAGCCATGCAAAGGAGGCCCAGAACAAAAATATCACTGAGCAAGTAAAGAGAACACGTGAACAAGCCACCCATCTTCAGGGTATGCCTCTAATCACAAAGAGCCTCAAGCCTTTAGCAACACCAATAACTGAACATAGTTTGACAGTCCTGGCAAGGACAACAAAGGAAATAAATACAGAGCACTTCACTTTCAATAGGGAGCAGTAACTCTGCTAGAGGGTAAACACATCAGGGACCAAAAAAAAAAAAGGGGGGGGGGGCAACTGTCAGTTTCCTTTCCTCTCCTGTTACTGTGATAAAATAGCCTGATAAAGCAACTTGAGAAAGGGTTTTGGGTTGCAATTCAAGGGAACTCATCATGGCGGAGAAGTCAAATCAGCAAGACTGTATGCCCACAACCCAGAAACAGAGAGGTGAGTTTCTAGTAGTCAGCTTACTGTCTTCATTTTATGTAGTACAGGACACCAATGGAATGGCCCATGGTGGCTCAAAATCCCACCTCAATTAATGTAATCAAGATTGTCCCCCAGAGGCATGCCCTGAGTGTCATTTCCCATTTCATTTTGAATTCTGTCAACCTGACTATACTAATCATTATAGCAGCTAAATATATTGAAATGTACTTACATGTATCCTTACCCCCATTATTACCTTAGAGAGTTTTTTTAAATATGAATTCTACAGTACTATGATTTTGTTTATAGACTGAACTCTGAAAGATTATGTTTCTGTAGGCAGGGGGTGATTGCTTGACATCTTCTGTCCTGGGTGTGGTGCAGAATGAATATCAACATCGCACAAATGACAGCTAATGAATACACAGGAATACTGAATGCTAATACATAACCCAGTTTACACATACCTTTTCTGCCAATATACTGATTTAGAATGATGCCATTTCAACATATAAAAGACTGAGTTTAAAATGTTGGAGATGATCCAAAATAAATTTCAAGTTATATAAAAGCCACCAGAGCAGTGAGGTTTGGCTCACAAATGATGTGATTAACAGATGAGACCACTGCTGCATTTAGTGAAGATAGTGTCTCAAAAATTAAGTAACTACAAAATCACTATAAGAAGTTTCACAACCTTTTAATTGTCAGCTTTATTTAAAAAATACACATATTTTCACATGTTAGATTTTTAAAGCATCATACAACAAAGAAATCTACATCAAAAAACTCAAAAACACCAACTCTGTCCACTAACTTAGTACTACAGTATTTAGGATGAGTCAACATTTTTTCATATTATCAACACTTAAGAAAAAAGTTATTTCTAACATGTTGCTCTAATTAAAATAAAAACAACCACTTCTTTTTTCTTTTGGTTTTTAGAGAGAGGATTTTCTTGGCTGTCGTGGAACTCACTCTGTAGACCAGGCTGGCCTCAAACTCAGAGATCCATGGAGTGCTGGGGTTAAAGGCTTCTGCTACCACTGCCCAGCAAACCAGTTTACAGCACCAAACTAAGCACTTGCATAAAACCCACATCAAAATGATGGTAAATTGATGTGAACATTTCACATCTGAGAAAAATGCACTTCTTGTGAATTCTAACACTTAGCCACATATAATAACGTCTGTGAAAGGAACACTGCTGGCACTGTGACTGCAGCCAGGCTCTCAAGGTTTATTTACACTACTAGTGGCAAGCTCCTAGTGGGAAGATGGAATGGGATGAGATAACATAATTTGTCAACTTCTAGGGATGGTGTGATCAGCTTTTCATTAATAGTTACATATTTGAACAGAAATAAAAACCAAGTATTTTGAAATGTTTATGTATCAAACTGAAATTTCTATTAAGGTCAAACTGAAATTACATTTAAACATGTCGGTCTTGCAGAGAGTACATTCAGTATATACTCGTGTATTTTGTTCAGGATTGCTACTTAGACCATAGGAATTTTAGAAAGATTAGTTACTTTAAAACAAGAATGAGTGCTTCTTATTTATGATGAATATAGTTCAATTATTTGGCAGGAAAAAGCATCACACACTTTCAGGTTTTATATCTCAAACACTCCGGAGAAAATAGTAAGGATAAAAGCAACTTTCTATGCCTTTTTAAAACCTCTTTTTCAGAGACTGTTAATATATCAACAGAAAATAATATGAAATACTAGTTAATGGGAAAACTAAAGGACTACTGTCCACTTACATCTAACAGGGAAAAAAATTAAACTGACCTATTAACTGCAATGTAGAATGTGACTCAAAATGTAATGGGGCATGGTGTCTTTGCTAAATATAAGATCAAGTTTGTTCACTCACTTGAAAAGTACTCTGACATTATGAGCTCATTTAGTTTGGGGAAAATAGTTTAACAATTTTCTCAGGAAAAAAAGTTTCACTTTTTCATAACAAACAAAATAGTGGTTACGAAGTCCAGCGCCACCAAGCAACCTTCATTCTGTCCCATACTGCTGAGAATGAATCAAAGGCAGGACGCACATCCAGGATAGTGAACTGGTAGTTCTTGTTGACCTCACCGCCATCATAGTAATCAATCACATACCTAACTTCTGTGCCACAACGATTGATGATCCAGTCATGGCGGTCAAAAGGCAATTCATACCTGTAATGAAAACAGTGTTAAAATGCAGGTCTGCATTCTGTCTTGGTATAAGCAGAGAGATAGAGTGAAAAACAGCACGTATTCATATACCTGCTCTTCTATGCAAGTATCTAGTAAAGGAGATGAGACTTAGTTGATCAGTCCATGGTGCTTAGAGAATATGGTGATTAAGAACTATGATGAGTCTATGTCAGATCATCTGTCTATAAAGGTAAAGAGACACAGGCCAGGCTAGGTAGGAAGCTGGAGAAATCAAATGTACCAAATAACCCTATTACACTATAAGACTAGGGAGGGACAAGGCAAGATAACAACCACAAGAGGAATAAAAGGATAGTTCTAAAGATACCGAAAAGAGGACAGTTCAGTCCTTAGAGAGTGAAACATGAGGCTAGCAACCCAACCCTTATAATTCTGCCCACCTATAAGTAAACTCAAAGAGATGAAAAAACCACAGGCTGGACATTGGATGTTTGGAAGATGGAATTGCTTTTCTTACACTCTGGTCTTGGTGATAAGAATGCTGACCATGGGTTAAGGAATGTCAATAGCAGTTCTCCACTGACACTTACCCCATCCAGGAACGAATTCTTGCCCTTGGTGAATACTCTCTTGCTTTGCCACCAAATCGGACCAATGATGGGCCACAAGGACACTCACTGAAAATGCCCAAAAAGAATAGTTTATTAAAAACATTTTCTTTCATTAGCCAAGATGTAGGTTTTGAGTATTGTCTTTTTTTTTTCTGTATTTATTTGTTATACTATCGCACTGACGGAGAATAATAACTTCTAACAATGTTAAAATAAATTGTCCCTATTTGGTAGAAACCTTTTTTTTTTCTTTAGGATTATGAATGTCTCTCTGGATTTCAATGCATACTATCAAACCTTTAAAAAATCAAGTACTGACAAAAATATATTCATATAGTTTTATGCAAAAATGCTTTTAAAATTTTGTACATGTATCTCTGTTCTTTTAAAATAAAGTTGAAAAAAAATGAATGTCTCTCTGTAGGCATCTGCTTGGTTTTCCTGCCAGATTCAGGAAACAAGACCTTCTCATCTGGGACAAGCTATATGCTCCAAGAAAAAGTGTTAAATACCATGTATCTTCTTTCTCTTTGTATAAGCACTTAGTGGTTCTGCAGAGAAACAACAGGAACAGCTATACAGTCAGCCATCTGAGTCTATGAGCTCCATTTTCAAAGATTAAAACAACTGTACACTAAAATGACTTGGAAAAGCACTGTATCTGAGAACTAGGGAATATAGCTCAGCTGTTATGGTACTTGTCTACCATACATAAAACTCTAGCTTCAATACTTAGTACCACATAAATCAACTATTGAGATATACATATGTAGTTTTAGCACTTGGAAGATAAAGGTAAGGAGGACCACAAGTTCAAGGTTGTCTTTAGGCTAGACAGAGGCCAGCCTGAGCTACACAACACTCTCAAAAATAAAGTGGTAACAAATGAAACACTGCACTTGCACTGAGCATATCTGATTTTTATTTCTTTTCATTGTTCCTTAAATAAAACAGAATATCAAATATGTACAAAACATTTATATTATTTTTAGTCATTATAAGTGACTGTCCTAACTATGTAGGAAGATGTACATATGCTGTATGCAAATGCAATGAAATTATAATATAAGCAACTTTCAGCATTCCTGGCTTTTGCTACCCTGCATGTCCTGGAACAATCCAAGAATATTCTGGGAGGACTTTATTGCTTCATTAGAAATAATTATCAGACTTACTGGAAGAAAAAAAGAATTGAGGCTGACTCCCAGGAACTAGTTGTAAGGAGTGCTGAACTTGCTTTTGTAAGTGACCTAAACACTAGTAGGTTCCTAACTAGAGACCTTGCCTGAAGTCCTTTGGGGACTTCTACTGGCAATGGGGTACACAGAGGCTACCTCTGAAAGACACAAACCAATTGCCCTCATGAGGTTGGAAAACTAGTCCATTAAGACAGGAGACACTGATCTTGCCAGGTGTTTTCATTCATTAGACAAGCTATAATCCTACCATGTAAGAGAGAGAAGATTCCATTTCATATATAACAGTCATACATAACAATCACAATGAACTTCCTAGTATCTTTTCTCAAGAGGGTCACAGACAAAGCAATAAACTCATCCTATGTAACTTTTCTTTTGGAGACATTAATGAAGTCTTTTAGGACCCAGCTAACTTTGCCAGTAATCTAAAAAATGACCAGAGGTGCTGAAACTGACAAGGTGAAATGCCTATTGCTCTTTTAAAATCATGCTACAAGTAAAGAGCAGGTGGCTTTAATTAAAGTACATTTTTAACTTAGGTTATGATGACTACTTGCAGCTCAAAGTTAGCCAGCCAGGTCTTTCCTATAGGAAAAGTACACCCAGTCATACACCCATAATCCAGCTAGTGACACTCAAGTAGTGTTAATACTGAAATGCACAGTGCCAATACCAGAAACAAAGACACAACCTTAAAAATAAAGGAGTAGATGGTTATACTGGCTGGTTGTGTGTCAACTTGACACAAGCTGGAGTTATTACAGAGAAAGGAGCCTCCCTTGAGGAAATGCCTCCATGAGATCCAGCTGCAAGGCATTTTCTCAACTAGTGATCAAGGGGGGAGGGCCCAGCCCATTCCGGGTGATGCCATTTCTGGGCTGGTAGACCTGGGTTCTATAAGAAAGCAGGCTGAGCAAGCCAAGGGAAGCAAGTCAGTAAGTGACATCCCTCCATGGCCTCTGCATCAGCTCCTGCTTCCTGACCTGCTTGGGTTCCAGTCCTGACTTTCTTTAGTGATGAAGAGCTATATGGAAGTGTAAGCTGAATAAACCCTTTTCTCCCCAACTTGCTTCTTGGTCATGATGTTTTGTGCATAGAATAGAAACCCTGACTAAGACAAGGGTTTTTCTTCAAGAAACATATTACTCATGCATTAGAAGGAATGTAAAATGAAAACCAGATTGTGATAGATCCTAGTTCTTTATAATGATACTCCTCATCTATCCACTTCTGGAGGAGGATATCTAAAACAGCAGTCTCACATCATTCCATAAACCTCAAACCTGGGACAATTCTGGACTAGGTAGACAACCTGTAAGTGAGCCCAGCATGTCAGTTTGCAACAAACCTGCTAGGTGATGTGAAGAAATACTTCTGTTTCTACTGACCTATTCTAAGAAAAGGGGCCCAGGTGAAGACATATTTAACGTCAATCTTTACAGGTATTCCAAATACTGATGAAGGAACAAAAGTTCTTTCCTACCTCCCATGAAGCACAAAACAATTCAGTTGTACTTGTGCCTCCAATGACTGACCTACCACTCTCCACGCCCCACCTTAAATCGGACCAGGCTTGGAAAACTTGAATCACCTAGCTAGGTCAGAAAAGGAGATTTACATTCTGCCTGGTGCTTTTGAGAACTCAGTTTCTGGAACCCAACCACTGTGTTGCATAAGGCAGCTTAAATGGCCACATTCAGAGGCTATGAGCAAGCACATCCTTGCCAGATGGGTATTTGACCAAGCCTACAGAAAACTCTAGTCCATGGCTAGGCAGCAGCCATTTCTGATCATGACCAAAACAATCTTTGTTCAACATTCTCTGCAATCTGCACTATGAGCTCAGCGAGTAAGAAAGTATGGTCTCTCCTACAAAGATGATCACTGCTACACAAGTTAATAACAAAAATATTATTTAAATGTTAACACTGTAGGAAGGCTAATATGAAGTAAAGTTGATGCCAGAACATTTTTAAAAAGATTTTAAACATACTTACTGAGCATGAAGAGCTTCCCACTTCAAAATCTCCTTCCAAGCTTGCTCATTATTTTGGTTGTGAATTCTAATGATATTGTACATATCTTTCTGACTAATATCATCATCCTTCCACTTCCACCTAGAAAGAACATGTAGTACAGCTTGACAAATATTACTGATTAAAGTCAAATGTTACTCTGAGCATACATAAAATATACACTTTATATAAAAGTGTATAATACACTAAAATTAAAAATTGAAGGTTCATGTTAATCTCATTTCAAGGAATCCCCAAAAGCTATCCTTATAGAACCATCTATTTTTAAGGTGGCATTATTCATTTAGTACCAGTGATAAATGACTTGCCAATGCTTCCTAGGCATTTTATCTAAGTGTTACATTTTTATATTTCTTAAAAAAAATTCAATCTTATCCAATCAGTTACAGGTCTAAGTATTAATAAGAGGGCTGCCGGCCTTCCCATAAGTCAACAGAATTCCTAAATGTTTGCTGGACATATAATTTTGGACTTTACCTATTTTTCAACCCAAACTTAAACATCAGGTCTTTGAGGATTTCAAGCTTCCTAACCTAGGCCCCTGGTTGTCCGGGCCTTAGTCTGGGAACTCACATCACTGGCTTTCCCACTTGCTGGTTGCAGATTTGGGTACTTGTTGCTGGCTAAAATAATAACAGGAACCACTTTCTTATAACAAATGTCTTTCTGATCACCCCTCAACCCCATGCCCTGTTAGTTCTATTTTCTGGGAAAACTTGACCTTAAATACTGGTCTTTAACTTATATTCTAATAAATGAAAATTCTATCAGAAACTGTTAAGTCACTAAAAAAATACTGTGTGTTTTGGAGGTTAAGCAAAATCTTCATAACATTTAATTCTGAGATAAGTGTGGCAAGCAAATTTTCCTCTAAATAAAATATTCACTCACCCTTTCCGTAACATGGCATTCCAGAACATTTGTTCAGAAGGGTAAACCCACTTTTTCTCAGAGTCCGCTCTTGGAATTGATGATTCCTCTCTTGAGGTAGACAAAGCAAATGGCTGACCAGGGGATGGTGTCTGATTAGGTGGTGGCATCTATAGAATATCAATGGATTGTGTCTGAATGTCAGCACTATGGTATTAACTACAAAATAATCAGTATACCCTGGAAAGCAATTCTCTATACAAGAAGCACAAATTCCCACTAAACCAATGACATCAGAGTTTCAAACCTCTGATGGTTTGGTCATACTACTCTTTTGATGTTGCTGCAATCAAATAACCAGCAAGACAGAATTTAGGGAGGATTTCTTCTAGCTTATGGTCTGAGGAGACACAGTTGGCCAAGGTGGAGACTGCATAGGTGCATAAAATGCCCTGGGAAGAGGTGAGGGTGGATTACCAGGTTTGAAGGATCGAGGTTCTCTTTATTCTTAGATGCAGCACCAGTAACAGGGCATTCCACGTAATCATAGGCCCCGTCTTGGTGGGCAGGCACAGATTGCATTTTGCTCTTACTGGTCTGGTCAGATGATGCTGCAGTCACTGGACAGCCTGAAATAAGTATTAAAACAGTTACTGCGAAATGTGGTATCATACCATACAAAGATACAGTGGAAGGGGGTCCTCTTTAGTTGGGACCTTAAAGAGCTAAAGTTCTGACTACACAACTGGAAAACTAATTTTTTTCAACTTAAAGATGGCAAGAACTAAGCTAACTAACTTTCTAAAATCCTGAAGGTAAGATGCTATAAATATACTCTCCCTTTAAAAGAAAAACACAAAGAACAAACAAAACAACCAAGTGAGAGCTGGCCATACTTCACTAGGTCTCTCTGATTTCCAGCCAGTAGTTCCATACAAGTCCAGCCCCAATGAGGTAGCAGCCACTACCTAAACATTCATTGTTGATATATTCCTTCAAATACTGGATCCAGGAGCAGAAAAGCAGCATTTTACATACACTCAAAGAAAACTGTAAATCCCACTCTGCTCAAGTTTTTTATTTTCCAAGACTCAAGCAAGACACACACACACACACACACACACACACACACATTACCACTCATCTGAGGTACTAAGTTCTTGTCAGAAGATAAAGCACACCAAAAAGGCATTTTTAAAGAAAATGTCCCATGACAGTATCATCCTTGAGTCAATCCGAAGTTAATGTCCAAGCTCCTAGAGTGCTGATCCAGGCAGGTATGGGGACTGAGAAGCTTGTCTAAGCATCAGGTGAATGGAAAGGTACTTAAAAATCTGTGTCCCAGAATAAAAAGCCACTTGTCATGAAGTCCTTCCTTACTCCAGGAACCAGGAGGAAATAATACCATGAATGCTACTATGTAGAAAAGACAAATTTCTATTTACTACTTTGGCCTCTTCAACCAGGCCTATTTCCCAAGAGTGCATGCAGCTGTTCAGTTTAAGAGTGGGAACACAGCTGCTATATTTCCTTCTACATCACTAAAACCACCAATCTTCCCAGAGCACCAATCCCAGATGGCTATTAGAAGGAAAGCAGTGTTATAGTTCCACATCATATAACCAGGAAGCCTGTTAGTCTCCTTTAAACACTCCCATTCTTACTAACGAAAATAAACCAGGACGATAACTCTCTAAAATAGAGAAAATATAAATCACGAAGAAAACTACTTGAGGACAGAAGTTCAGAGCAAAGACACACATGCTTTGTGTGATTTGTCTCAATTTCTAGGCGAAATACTAGGAGACCATGGGATCTGTCCTTGTCCAAGGTCACAGAATTCTCACCAACTTTGCCACTTACTAGCTACATTACTTGAAGTACATAAAGTACTCTGAGCCTTAGTTTGTTTCTTGACTATAAAACAGCCACTGGTTTATAGAAGTGATAATGTAAACTCTTATCAGGCAAAGGATTTTTGCCGACTATGTGCATTGCTACTTCTCTCCCAGTGAAAAAACAAAACAGCAATGCTTGACACAGGGTAAGTGCTGACTTCTTGGAGAAGGCTGGCTAATGGACAGAAAGAAGAATGGTCCACCCTGGAAGCATGAGCATGCAGTAAACATGCACATGCAGTAAGCATACAACACTGCCACAGTCTGAACCATCTAAACTATCTAAAGCAGACACACACTAATTAAAGAATGCTTTTGTTTCCAACCCAGCACTGACATAATGCTCTATAAATTCACTTGGTGAAGGCTTATTTTGACCTAGATGACCATAACAGATATAGGAATAGTTTATTGAAACAGCTAGACTGAGGTTTATTCAGCTCTGGCATTCATTATTACTGTTTATGGACCAAAAACTTCATGTCTGGGGCTGTATGATGTCTACTTAGCACTATCTTTAAATTCCACCTCACTATACATCAGCAGTACCGTTTCCTCTCAGAAAACCCACAATATGTACTGAATGATGGCTCTTCTCATGCATGGCTGAGAGCCACTGGTGTAGGCACAGGTAAACTTTGGAGAGACAAAACTGATTTATAGACCTGCTAAGTTTTCATGCATGATCTCAACTAAACAACATCATAATCCTGTGAAAATTATATTACACATACATATTAACAGACTGTGAGACATAAAGAAATAGTTTGTGATATCTAAGGAGTAGTAAAATTAGGATCAGTAACAATGTGTCTGTCTTATTCCCAGCCTTACAAGCCTCACTACCAAACTACAGCTCTCTGCCTTTAGAACCCTGGCTCTTAACCTGTGAGTTGTCCCCTCTGGCAACCCGCTAGCTCCAAAAATATTTCCATCATGATTCCTAACAGTATCAAAATTATAGTAATGAAGTAGAAACAAAAATCATTTTGTGGCTGAGGGTCACCACAACATGTCCCAGCATTAGGGAGGTTGAGAACCACTAATCTAGAACTAATCTTTCCTTTAATTTTCTAAACGGGCAAATTACCTTTCCTTTGCCCTTTATGCATCGGGCATCCTGAAGGAGGTGAAGCTGCCTGACGATCTGAAGCATTTGAGGTGTTTACTTCAGTAGCAGGAGAAGATGCTGAGGAGCCCATGGCTGGAATCACAGGGTTCACTCCCGATCTAAAATTCCCAACTGCCAAAGTAAGGAATCGGATTAAAACAGAGGCTCAACAGCTGACATCCCCCTGTTATTCTGAACCCGGATGGCCCTCGTTCTGCCCCATCCCATGGGAAAGTATGAGGTAGGGCACTTGTTTGGGGGCAGTTTTAAATTAGTGCCTCCTTTGGGGAATTACCGTGAAACCTATGCCACCATCTGGGGACACGTTTCAGAGAGACTGAAAACATGGAAGATGAAACCTCGTCGTGAAGACGGGTGCAGTCTTGATGGGGTCCGAGGGGTTGTGACACGCTGAGGGGGAAACAAGCTGAACTGCACTCGAACCCCTACCTCCGGGGCCTCAGAGAAAATAGGAAGGTTCAAAGGAGTGTCACCAAACTGAGAGGCAAGAAGCGGCGAAGGGCAGGGAGCTAAAAATCTTGCCTACTTGTCTACGCGTATGCCACCTGTACCGGTCCGCGGTCTCCACGGTTCACCGTTTCCAGCCTAACCTAGACGCCGTTCTGTCCCCGAGTCTCCACTCCGACTGTCCCGCGCGGCCGCGACCGCGACCGCATCGAACCGCCAAGCCCAAGACACTCGGCAGCCACCAACCGCACCTGCCGCTTTTCCTCACAAGGGGTCACCGCAAACGCCCGGGTCACCGCCGGCTTTCTGGTGCGCCGTTACTTCCTTTTCCGAAGGCGGGACTTCCGGAAACCCTGAGGCAAGCCGCGAGCTGAGTAAAGGAACCTCTGTCAGTCAGGGTGGATCAGTCCCACCCCTTCCGCTCCGAGGCCTATCGCAGTACCGCCGTCTCTCCGTCTCCGCCTCTAGGGGCTGGGCGGTGTTTTCAACTCTGCTGTCTGTGCTCTAGGTAGCAGAGAGGGTCGCTTTGAAGGACATGTCCAGTTGCCCTGTTTTTCACAGCCATCTCCTTAGGTTCTTGAAAGGTCATTTTGTATCTTTTTAATGAACAAGTAATTGTGCTTATTTCTGGAATAAAGTGATATAATCCAATACAGGCACTTCAACTCTGTCTAGTCCCTTCAAGGACTCTGGCAACTGTTGGGAGTGTAGTCCATACAATCATGGAATTTTCACCTTCCATATAAGTATTTTATTTCATATTATATAAAGTAAGTTTTTATATTACTTGTGTATGGTAAATCAGCACATAGGAGATGGTTATTGTACATGTTAGATTTTTTTTGTTGTTCACTTAACACAAGAGTCACTGTCTTCATCAGACTGGGCTGTGGGGGCATTTTCTTGATTAATGGTGGATGTGGGAGAACCCGGCCCACTGTAGCCTGTACTACCCATGGGCACGTGGTACTTAGTTTATATAAGAAAGCAAGCTAAGTGAGCCATGGGACCAAGCTAGCCAGTATGTCTATACCTCCATGGCCTCCTTGGCTTTTGCTTGAGTTCCATGGAGGCTTCAGATTGCTTCAAGTCCCTTCCTAACCGAAGCTGCTTTTGTTTATGATGTTTATTGCAGGAATAGAAAACAAACCAAGACAGTTATCATGAATGTGATAGTTTATTATTCTCACACAACCCAAGAGGGGAAATGCGCACTAAGCCATGGAGGGAGAGCTGCATGCGGAAGCTTCAGGATTATTGATCATGAAGCAAGGGACAGAGAGGCTCTGTATGCAAGAGTTTCTATTTTGTTATCTGTGAAAAGAATGCATGAGAAAGGGTCAGCATATTTTGGATTGAATAATTTGGTTATTTTCAGATGACCTTGGATTTGTATTTAGTAGTGTAGTATGTGACTATGAGGGACTGGACAGGTGTATACTAGTCCAGAGAATGAAAGGCTAATAAAGTATTTAGAAAGTAGATATATTTAACTGCCTTACACAAGTATGAAAATGGCGTGCCTTCTAGGCAAGGCCTTGAAATGGTATCAAAATAGCAACTAAAATATATATTATGTCAAAAATATATATTATGTCAGCCTATAGTATATTTCCCTAAGGAACCAGCCCTCAGCAATCATCTTTGTAAAAACTTTGTTAATGACTATATTTCAATATAATTTTATTCTTGTCTACTTCCATGTATTTTGTACTATGAATATTAGAAATAGTCTTAGAAGACAATTGTAGATCGTCCTGAAGCTGTTTGTATTTTAATGTTAATTCCACTTCCCCAAGAAGGGCTGGGTAGTCAAATGAATCCAAGTGAACCTTCCCATTTTGATTAGTAAATAAAGGAAAGCCAGTGACTGGGCAGGGCGAGGGAGGTAGGAAGGACTGAGAGGACTGAGGAGGTCAGATGTTGGAGGGGGAAGGTCATGGCAACCTGGAGATTCCCAAGGACCAGCTAGACCCAGGTGGAATTTATTGGTGTTAAGAAGCTATGAACATTAAGGATTTTACAGGTCTAGTATCTCATATAGGGCAGTGTGCATCTTTCTCTATTTGATGCAATCTTGTTGTATAGAGGATTTGTGGATTGAGAGTTCAATATATAAACCTGTATGAAAAGCTATTGGGATGTAGAGTTGTGTTTGTGGGATTTTGGGGTACAGAAACACCCCAGGGTAGAGGTAGAGAACAGCCGGTAGAAAACTGCCCGGGAAGGGAGTTACACGGACAAGTTGGGCCTTGAGAGCAGCTCGGATCGGGCGATAGAAGTAAGTGCAGCTCCGTATCAGGGTCGGACCTGAGGAGTGAGACCTCAGGGCCGATAAAGAGATAAACCGTTTTTTAATTTTTTAATAATTGCTGCAACGGATGCTTGTACTAAAAAAGGAAATAGAAAAACATATGGTACAGAGATCAACTCAAATTCGTAGGAAAGGAAAGACAAATAAAGGTTTCAACCTAAAATAATAATAATAATAATTACTGCAACAGACAATGTTCCATGTGTCACACAAAACGGTGGATATTCCACAGAATTCCTACATTGCCTTGATACTTCACACCTTTCTCAATTTGTCTCTCCTAGAGTGCCCTGTTTTAGTCAGTGAATGAATGCCCTTTCTCTCTCTCAGCTACTTGTGTGTCCCGACAATTCACCGTTTCCCATAAATCCCTGGCTCACCCACTCTTTTCTCTCTGTCAGCATTCCTTTCCCTTATTACTTTCACAACTCTGTCCTCTGTCTCATAACTTCGGGCAGTTCTTCATCCTATTACAAAGGTGCACTTTCTTTGTTTTCCATTCTCTGTATTAGTTCTGTACTCCTGTAATAGTGAATTATTTTTCATGATTGTCTACTGTAGGGAGCCGTTTGTGCTGCACCCAAACATGGCGCCAGCTTCCCGCTGAGAACTCAGCAAACAGAGCTGTTGCCCAGCCAAGAGACTTAATGCGCATGCACCACATAGTCACAGCCCACTCTTGGGGCACGTGATTGAGCTACTGGAGGATGCACCAATCAGGTAGCAACACGAGTCTCCTAGGCATATATAGCAGTGCATTTCTCCCCCTCGGGGAAGAGGAAGATAGTGGAGAGATTGCGGGAGACCCCACGTGGAGAGGGACCCGATAGGAGAGATTGCGGGAGATCCCGAGTAGACAGAGAATAGACAGAGAGATCGCACGTGGGGGACTGCGCGTGAGAGGTCGCCTAGACAGTAGAACCCGGTAGGGAGTCCCCGACTCAGAGAGAAGTTTCCTGGTCAAGAAGCCCCCTGCTCAAAGTGCTGTACAATAAAGGTTATCCGCAGAAGAATCTGTTTGTTGCACGCCTGTTCCTAGCGGCGGGAAGCATGGGCGCGTGACAGTCTACCTTCACTGTCCTTCCCTAATAGATCCTTCATATTCCCCATTCCACTCTGCATTCCTGTCAGCTTCTCAAGGCTCGCACCATTCCTTACCTATTGCATTTCCCTCAAGTGTCCACAGTTGTGTCTTCCCCATAATGCCCCATGCCTCTTAAAACTTGTTTTCTTTCTTTAAAAGTAATTACTTTAGTCATGTATTGTCTTTCCTGTGTGACCATGTGCATAAGAGCACAGCTGCCCAAGGACACCAGAGACGGTGTTGATCCCTTGGAGCTGGAATTATAGGCACTTGGGAGCTACCTGTTGTTAAAGGATATTTGAACCTGTTTCTCGTTAGGTTATAGTTCATTCCCCTTTAGCACACACTTTTAATTCCTCTGGCTGGAATACAGACATCCCCTTAGTACATACCTTTAATCTCAAACGATGAAGGTAAAGTTAGTTTGCAGAAGAAAGCAGCCACGTTTGAAAGTGATGTCTAATTGGAGTGGCAGAGAAATGTTCAAATCAGAGAAAGATTTGACAGAGTAGAGTATTCCCAACTCACACAAGAACAGACAGGAAAAGCGAAGTTCCTTGAGGGAGAGACAGACAGTACAGGAAGGAGAGACAGACAGTACAGGAAGGAGAGAGTACGGTACAGTTCGTGCAGAGCTGGACAATAGAGCAGGAAGTAGAGCAGCTCAGAGCAGGAGAAGGAGGCGGTTTTATCAGGAAGTTTTTACGTAAACAGATTGAACCAAGAACAAGGAAGGCGAAGGTAAAGACAGAAAAGGCAAGAGAATAAGAAAGAGTCAGAAGATTAGAACTTGTTGCCAGAGTTCATCTGGGGCCAATCAAAGGAAAACGTGAGAGGCTGAGAAAAAAAAAAAAAAAAAAAAAAAAAAACAGCCAGACCTAATCAGTCAGCTTCAAGAGGAGTTTGAACCAGAGCAGCTGCATTGAACCAGCCAGAGATCAGAAAGAACTAGAAAGTGGGTAGAAACTTCAGCAGTAGGTCACAGAAGCTGAAAACCTTCTCAGACTAGATTAGATTGTATGGGGGCTAGAAGCTTCCATGTCTAGACCTAGATTTATAGACAGAGGCAGTAAGCCTTGGAGACAACATTTACTTCAGGCAAATAAAAGTTATACTTAAAACGTGCCTGTTGTGGGTGCGAGAAACAACACTTAGGTCTTCTGTAATACAATAGCTATGAGTGCTCCAACTATTAAGTCATTTCCCCAGACATTTTCATAATTATTAATTCTCTGTCAGAATTACATTTTCATTCTCTCAGTTATGATAGTTCTGTTCTTTTACAATATTCAGAACTCCTCACTATTTTCTTTCTTACAACTGTTTTTTTTTTTTTTTTTTTTTTTTTTTTTTTGTAATTCTTTTTCTTGTAGTTCCTCTGCTTCTTACATAGTCTTTATCCTTTCTCAAAATTCCATGCTTTGGGTGTTTTATGCCATATTTTTAATTAAAATAAAATTGCAATCTCCCTTTCCTTCTCCCAGCCCCTTCCAGTTACATTTTCTTCAATACTTTTCATACCCCGACTCTCAAATCGATAGCTTCTTTTCTTTGTTACATTCATATATATATATACATACATGTATTGTATGTATATATGGATATGTATACATGTATTGTATATGTAGGGATATGTGTGCACAAATACATAAATACAACCTCCTGAGTCTATTTTTGTTATATATATATATATGCCCCTCCCCACAACCACATTGCTTTAGAGCTAATCACGTTGTATGAGATAACCAGTAAGGGACCTTATTTCTGGAAGAGGCTAATTCTCGTTCTCCTATAGTCATGTTGCCCCTGTTCCATGTTAATGTAACTATTGATATTGCCCTTGTTTAGGTCTTGTTTATGAAGTCATTTCTAGGAGAGACGGATCACATCAGACTTCCTGGTATTCTGGATCATTAAATGTTATGCCCTGTCTTCAGTGATATTCTCTGATCCATACAGGAGCTGTGATGTAGATTTGTCGGTTAGGTTGGGATCACCAGAATCCATTGATCTCTGCATTATACCCAGTTGTGGTTTTCTGTGATGGTTGCACTTGCTGTAAAGAGAGTCTTCCTTGATAATAAGTGGTTGCTGCACTCATCTTTGGAGAAAAGAATATTCCAACATAGTAAGGACTTAGTAGTAATTGTAACTTATATGTTTTAGTAACCTCTTCGACTGGAACAAACCCATGCAATAAAAACACAACTCAGTAAATATGAATAGAAGCTGTGTGTATAGATTGGCAGATTTACCACTACACTACTCTATTCCCCAGCTATGAGATCCCTTAGAACTTGAAGTTTCTCCAGACCACATGTTTCATCTCAATTTTCTTCTAACTTCTCCTCCTCCTTCCCAGACCTTCTCTCTCCACCTTCCCTTACACTGCCCAATCACTGGCTCTCACCTTTATTTTACAAATTAAAATGGGAATAAGGTTCTGATGAAGTCACCTGAGTATGAGGCAGCCCTTCTTGAGGAAGTGGAATTAGCATCAAAATACAAAGGGCTGCAGGACAATCCACAACTTTTCCCAGTTAAAAAGCTCTTTCCCCTCAACTATAAAATGAGTATAACCATTACAATTCTACAATATATAAAGTATAAGACAGCCTTAACATCCAGACTAACAATTTTGTCCATTAAATAAAGCACTCTGCCATCTATCCTAAAAGATTATAATATCCTAGTTTTAGATTGTATGTCATCTGAAAACCACCCTTTCAGATGTATATTATCTTTTTCAGTGCTAAACATTTGGGTTGGCTATGAGACTACCAGTCTTCAACCACATCAGAAACCTAAGAACAACTATTATTACCCAATATATGAGAAGCACAAAACATAGCTTTCAAAATTCAGCCAATTTATAGAGACAGCTGATCACTTGGGCAGTCCCTCATTCTGCAAAATGTTGGAGCACCGGTCTTCAGCCTTCTGGCCCAAGATCATATCTGACAAACTTTTGTAATGTAGAATTTTGAAGGGCTGATAATCCTGACATGGCAAAGATTATCAGTCAACTATTCTGCATAATTTGTCCCTTTCTGGACAGTAATTTGTCTGTAGATGAATTGAGGTAGTAATTCTTGCCTAGTTGTCTCACCACAACTGAAGTAACTCCATTGATGCTCAATTTCTTCTTAGAATCCAAAAAGGAGCAGACAGGTCTCCAGTCAAATGATCTTAAATTTTAAAAAAATGTACATAAACATCATATTCTATGGACTTCTGATGCCTTTGAGGATTATCTATCTACATAAAGCATCTCTGAACTTTTAATCCTTGACTTCTCTTGGCCATCTCTAATTAGAATATCCCAAAACACCCTTTTGTTTAATCAACTAAAAACAGCATATATTAGCAGTTATAGAACTGGGTCCAAGCCTTATATTGCCAAATGTATTGTATAGGCACAATACCTATATGAAAGTAACAATATTAATCTCAATTTTAAATCAATAAGAAATTATACCAATGAAAACATTAAATTTGTATCAAATAAATTCTATACCATTGTAAAGAGTATAACTTCACATTTGTATCAATTACAAGTATTTCTACTAATGTAAGATATAGCTATGTAATATTTTGTTTAAGAGTAAATTTACTAACCTATTTCTATGTCTATTTCTATAACTTCTATAATATTACTATATTCTGCTTTCTCCTCCACCCCTGCCCCCCTACCTAAGAAGGAAAGTTAGAGAAGAGAAAGGAAAGGTAGCAATCTCTGAGTTTAAACTCTCTAGTTCCCTCCATGTCCAAAGTTACATTTGTAAAGTGTCCCTCAAATAACAACATATGTATAATTCAAAAAAAAAAAAAAATATCCAGAACCATCCACCCCAACATAAGGAACTGGAATGAAGATCTTCTTTTGTCTGTTTCCAGCTGAATTGGGCCAAGAATTCCCTTCAAGAGGCCCAAGGGGAAATAGGAAAACTAGCTTTGTCGCAGGAGAGCTAGTTGGTATCATTGGCCTTTCAGTCACTATGTGCTAAGAAAGTTCATTACTTAGTTGACATCTTGACTATGACAATCTGAAAGGCTGGATACACAAGCCAGCCGGTCTGAAAAAGTTCTGGAAGTAAGTCATTTAAAAAAGCATGCAGCTGAGCATGCTTATAGCTAACCATCAGACTGAACATGGGGACCCAGTGAGGGTGCTGGGGTAGGGGGGCAATGAAGGAGCTGAAAGGGGTTTTGGCATCATGGAAAGCACAACATTGTCAACCAACAAAATCTTCCACAGCTCCCATGGACTAGAACACCAACCATCGAGCATGCATTGAGAGGCCCATGGTTCCATTTGCATATGTAGTGGAGAATAGCAGGGTCTGGTAACAATGTGAGAAGAGGCCTTTGGTCCAGGGAGGGCAAGTTTTCCCAATGTAGGGGAATGCCAAGGCACTGGGGTGGAGAAGGTGATTGGGAGCTAGTGCACCTTCCTGAAGACAAGTAGAGGGGAAGTGGGGATGGGAACTGGGTGGGCCACGGGGATAACATTTCAAATGTAAATACAGATAGTATCTAATTAAAAATATTTTTAAAAGAAAGTGCTTCGATGTAGTTGAGGTAGAATCAAACTCGGAGCTAGAATGGAAGGTCACAGAATCTCAGCATCCCAGAGTGTGGATCTTTTCAGGGCTGTTTTCTCTTCTTTAATCTCATAGCACACAAAACTTGCAAGCATCATATAGTTCTGTAAAGACATTCACATGGAGTGATCAGGGTTCACAGATTGGTTAATGAAGATCAATAAAGAAAGATGACCGCTTTTCTTCAGAAGTTAGTTTGATCACATAATCAAACGGTAATATAATTCTGTATACATGCCATCTTAAAGAATGGCATGTAATAATAAGTTATGAGAAATTTGTACCCAGTAAATGTTACTGGCTGTGTATAGATATTTTAGTCTCAGCCGGTTCCAGAGCTGTCTCCATATACAGAGACATAGACATCACCACCTATACATCACCTATTTGTTGATTGTGTCAGTTTCCCTTTTCTTCTCTGTCACCAAGGTCTTCAGAAGGTCTCCCTTGGTCATGTCTGATCTTTATCAACTTGGAAGAAACCCATAGCTTTTCTTTTCCTGTGGAAACATAGGCATAGCCCCTCCCTCAGCATAACACATTCCCCCTTTTCCATTCTGATGTCAGGATTTCCTTAATATAAATAGACTGGTTTAGTTTAGTGGTTTTCCCCACAATCTAATGTCTTTCAGCAGCCATGTTGTTTGGTTTATTAGCATTTTAAAATTTTAAGGTTAATAAATCACTATTTAATTTATCTTTGGGGGTTCTTGTTGTCCCCTTTTGCCTGTTAAGCATCTCCTTTAGAGTTCGATCAGATCTCTCCACAATCGCTTGTCCTGTAGGATTGTGTGATATGCCTATAACATGTTTTATATCATGTGTGGTGATCTTCCCAAGCATAAAATTATTTTGTTACTACTTCATAACTATAATTTTGCTATTGTTATGAATAATAATGTAAATATCTGATATGTGACATATATATATATGCACAAATACATAAATCTAGCCTATCAAATCTTTTTTGATGTTTCTGCGTATATAATTTCACAGGTAACAAGGTAGTATTAGATAATATATATTTGTGTTATAACATGTTTACATTTAATTTTTTCTGTGTTCTACAGTTCTTTCTGCTCTCATTTTACACTTTTTCCCACTTTCAGAATATATTATTCTTTGTCTAGGCCCCGAGGCTCTTTCTAAATTCTATATTCCTCCCCAAAATCCTTTCTTGTGTCACAATAATTCATTCTATCCCACAACTATCTCTTCCATTCTGTCTTCTTTCATGCAGCTCCTCGTGACCATTTCTGGTTATCTCCCACAGTTCTCCCATTTTAATATAATTGATTAGAAGACTCTCACTTTTCTTGGTCCTGAAATTCCGAAGTTTTCCAAGATCAGAGGCCGTAGGAGGTTTCCCACAGGATCACAGCCAGAGAGCATAAAAATGGTATGGTATGGCCTAAGTGTAAGAACATGACAAAGGGAATTATATCTATGAGGAAGATAAAATAGCTTCATATGGGATAGAAGAATGGTCTACAAGTAAAACAGAAACAGTCCATGGGAGCATACTTTAATTATAATATCTCTTGATAAAGGAAATTTTACTTTTCTATTGACATATTTTTCTTTCCTACATATGGATTGACTGAAGATAGAATATATATATATATATATATATATATATATATATATATATATATATGTATATATGTATATATATATATATATATATATATATATATCTTTATTAAGCTTTTTAATCCTGTTAATGATATTCAAAAAGTGTCCTGTCAGTGGGTGCTAGCTTACATTCTATAATTAGCCTCCTACATGAGTGTACATGTACAAATAAAATAAAGTATATCCCAAAAGCATTGCTATGAAACATGCCATCTCAGTAAGGGATCAGTGATATAGCAGGCTCTATTCTTCTGCAAGCATCCTATCTAATTATGAACCAATAACTAGCTCTATTATCTAAAAGTTTAGAATAAATAAATCTTAAACAATATCACTAATTCAATAGCAGTCATAAAGAATACGAAACATAACAAGGATTGTAGAAACTGCTAGGAACACAAAGATGCTGAGCAAAGGTTTTGTTCTTTGGGAAATTGTATTTGAATAACATAAAGATCAACTAATTAACAATATAATTCATCTAAAGAAATATTTTAAATCATCCATTTGGTTTGAAACATTATTTGACAGAGATTGATGAGGAGAGACTGATAGTGAAATTTTGGTTTAGGAAAAAATTCTTATCTGTTTGGAGCCATTTCAAACACATTAAGGCCCCACTATAGATTTATACAGAAAAGTTCCTTAACAAAGAAGTATCTGGTTTTATGTGTCTGTTAGCCATGATCATGGTACTTTGAAAAGTTCCTCCAGCTCTGTTAAATGATGGGAGTTTCTTGAACAATTATCATTCCAGAACCTAAATAGCTTGCTGTAACTTGTTTTCCTATATTCCTGACCTCTGTGAAAGACCCTTGATAAGAAATGGTTATTGCCATGTGTGGTGAGAGCAAGCCTCTAATCGCAGAATACAGGAGGAAGAGGTATGTGGATTTCTGTGAGTTCAAGGCCAGCCTGGTCTGGTTTATACAGTGACTCCTGCAAGCTAGGCTATATAGTGATAACATAATCTCAGAAAAAAAGATGTTAATGGATCACCTAACATTCTTTAACTGACTAATCACTGGCCATTACTAGCAGTGGCCAATTATGGCCCCAAAAGGAAACTCAACCTCCACTCTGCTCTCTCTTCTGCCCTAATAACTGCACCAACTTGTAGAAAAACTTTAATTCGTACAGAGACTCCTTTCTACAGACCTTACTCCCAAAGGCGTACAGCATCTTAAGTCACTAGTGCCCTTGTCTGTCATCCAGTGTCAACAGTGTTAGAGTAGAGAAACACTATTTTCAAAAGACCATAATACATATCTTGCTCTCACTGATACCTGATAGCTAAAGCATGGACCTCCACAGTTTGGTGGGGAGAAAGATTGAAGAATGAACTAAGTAACTACATTCGGATAATTGAAGTTTTATCTATCTCTTTCTCCTCGAAAGCAACAATATCGTGAAGTTGAAACAAGCAGCATACACTATGTAGATTAGTAATAGGATTATTAATATTGATGTTATTGTGGTTAAGTTGATGGATCATTTGTTGCTACATGTGGATCTTTTAGGGGTGGACTCTTTTTTATATGAAAAGCAGAGAAACATGATAGGAGGACTGGTAAAAATGGATCTAGTAAGCATTGCTTGGGAGAGAGCCCTGTACAGTGACTGAAGCTCCCCTTGCCTTAAGTGGAAAATAATGGAAGCATTATGCCTAGAGGAGTAGAGATTTGATCTTCTCTGAGGATGCAGTTAGTGGTGGCTCAGGTTTGATGCTACTCAATGATGATAAAGAGGAATGGGACAACATTAGGATTGTGACTCTCCAGTAGCTCCCTCCCAGTATGCTTCTTTATTCTTTTGAGGTGAAGAAACATGCTTATACTACAGGTGACAGAGATTATAATCTCACGGAAAAGATGAGAAAGCCAAGGTGACATAAGGGGGGAGGAGCAAAGCAGACACTGCTAACTTTGAGGACAGTGTAATGATGTTCATAAAGATGAGCTCAGGTTTGAGTAGTGCATGAAAGTTGTGATAGTGGCTGTTTCATAGAAATGTCAAGGACAGTTCAGTACACCCTTTGGAATTCAAAATAAAAAATCCCACTGGTTACAGATAAGGAAACACTAAGTCATTGGATATGTTGGATGCTAAAGCCACAAGAGTGGATGGCACCATCCTTCAAGGCTTTTGGTCTTCTTTGTTTTCATTTGATATTACCAAAGAACTTGTGACTTCAGTTTGGTTTCTCTACTAGGAAGAAAATGCATCACCAGCTAACCTGAATATATTCCTTTTCCTCTGGTGCTTTTATTTCTTGTTATAAGTATTGGAATTAGTAAATTGAAAAAAAAAGAAATATGAAAGTAGAAGGAAAATTAAGAAGGTAAGGTAAACTCGGCTATAGAGGAAAGAGGAGAAGGCACTCCAGTGGTTTGGCCTCACTGTAAAGTAAGTTTTTAGGATTGAAGCCACAGAAGACAAGATGACAAGCTATTCTCTGCCACCACCACATGAAATGTGGTTTCTAAGAAATGAGCCTTGGGGGATATTGAAATTCCTATCTTAAGGCTTGAATCTTAGTAGGTACAGATGTTTGTGATCTTATTCTATGGTGCAGATTCTCTATGCAGTAAAACACATTGATGTACAAAATCTAAGTGAAGAGTTATTGGTACAAATATTTGGAAACTAAAAGAAATACAGTAAATATCCTCTCTTTCTCTACGCCTCTTCCCATCACCTCTTTCACACACATATACTGTAGTGGTAGTAATATAACACTTTATACCCAAAATAATATATTACAAATTATGATATGTGAGATGAATACATGAAATGCTAAGACATCGTAGCTTCTCCTCTGTCCTGGAAGCTTCCTGACAATTTGTCAATAGTTCTTGTCTAGGTACTTCTGAAGCTGAGGTAACAATGCTATTGTGAAGCACAGTACATGGAGTTATCTTAGGAAGACTCTCTCATGTCCAGATCTCTGCCTTATCAACTGTTTCAGGGCTGTTTGGAACCATTTGTGTGTGAATATGTACATGTGTATATCCATATGTGTATGCATGTGTTTTAAAATAGATTGTAGGGAATTGGCAATTCTGGGGGCCGGCAAATGTAAATGTAGTGGGCAGACTGGCAGACGAATGAATGTCTTCTGTGATCTTGTCATGTGCTAAATGTGGTTCTATTCTCTGAAGCCAGTGTAAACATAGATGATGTTCCCTGCTGCCCATCAATACTCCAGGTAGCAAGATAGACAGAACATCAAATATTTTCATTTATTATAGTTGATTTATAAAGATAGGGTAGTATATAAAAAGAGCTTTCTTTATTCAGTTGTGGATGGATTTGAATTTGGTTTTAAATAGATTTGTTTAATTTCATTTTATGTGTTTGGGTCTTTTGACTGAACACATACATGTCTGTGTACTATGTACATGCCTTTCACATTTTCATTTTGCAATATTAACCATTATAAATGTACAATTTAGTGGCTTTTTTTGCAGGATATCTGATCACATTGTGAAACCTGAGATTGTGAACTGTATCTGTTTCTAATTGTTACTCAGCCTTTGATCCTCTAGCTTTTGGTTTACTGTAGACAAGTACTTGTGGTGTGGCTCAGCCCCAGCACACACCTATAATGTAAGATATAAATAAAGTCAACCATTAGTCGAGAGACTGAGCAGGCAACCATCTCCTAGGGAGAAAACACAGGTGAACAGAAATGAGGGCCATTTAATCAAAGGGTATTTAAGACAGCATGGAGAAGGAGAAAGTTTTCTTCTTCCAGGTCATCATCACTAAAGTAGGAAGGTCAGGCTGAGTGCTTTCTCTGCCTCTCTAAGCTATTGGGCTTTCACCACAGCATCTAGCTCCTGAGTCTTCATTTGGGAAAATCGAACAGCTGGAAGGTTTGTTTTTAAAATGTGGCTCTACAAACATCCACACTATTATGTAACCACAGCAATGAATTGAGATGTGCAAGTTAACTCAGGAATTATTCCTGGCCATAGAACAACTACAGTCTTCCTGGATTAACTGAAAACTAACACACAAATGATAGCATTTTAGCATTGCTGCTCTTCACTTAAAATAGCGTATAGATCCTTTATCATAGTACATATGCAGTTCCTTCACTTGCATTTCATAAATACATGCTGTGCCAGTGGATAGGTTATTTTGATTATTACACTTTCATGGTTGGCTTCTTCCTAATGAACTTCCTGTACTGTAAAAGTGTCTTTTGTTCACCTGATATAATTGTCTCTAAGGCTTACTGCCTTCATCTGCTAACCTAGGCCTTGTCCTATAAGCTTGCAACGTCCATACAAACTAATTTAGGCCCAGAATGTTTTCAGCCTCTGAGACTTGATGCTAAATAAGCCCACCCTTCCTAGTTCTTTCTGATCTCTAGCTGGCTGGCCAACTCAGCTGTTCTGGCTCAAATTCCTCTCCACCTGATCCACTTATTAGTCAACGGATGATCATCCCTCATCAGTAACCCACCTCCACACAAACACTCCATCATGTCCAGTGTGAAAACTAGAAAGAGCGCGAAAGGACAACTTTAGGGATATAGAGAACCATCGCCTAAATTTTAGAAGAAAATCTCCAACACAGTCACTGATGAAATTGCCACTGGGGGGCGATGGAAGTTCAGAAACTGCTCTGCTAAGCTTCAGGCAAGTGAGTACTTCAGCTTGTTTATTTATTCAAAGTCAGAATTTGGATGTGTGAACCACCAAGCAGGGAAAAGCCTGGATGAGAAACAGAGTCCTGGGGGCGGAGGTGGGGGAGAAACGTACCAGGGCTAGAATTAGCACCCTGGCCGACCACCTTTAACGTGCACACGCACACATACACGCACGTGTGTGTGCGCACACACACAGGCCCTTGCTTTCCCTGAGTGTTTTAAGAATTTCCTTCAATTCCCTTCAGTCTGAAACAAGGGAGCTCATGTTAAACTGCAAAGAAGTAAGAGAATACAGAAGGGTGCTTGAAAACACATGTGAATTCAGTTTAAGTGGCTTTAACATAGCTCTCAGGCACTTGGATCAGAGCTTTGGTTGCTGTGGGTGGGCCTCAGTTGGGAACTTTCCGGGGACCCTGGGGAAGTGGCAGAGTTTATCTCAAGGAAGTCTGAGTGATAGTTAACACTTCAAGGGATACTTGAAGTTTCTAATAAGGGAAATGTAGACAGGTTCAGGAAAGTATCCCAGAGAAAACAAAGAAAAACTTAGGGGGCTGGTGAGGTGGCTGCCAAGTCCCAACAATTTGCATTCAGTCTCCAGGACCCAGAGAATAGCAGCAATCGAACTCTGGAAAGTGTCTTCTGGTCTGCATCTGTGTATCATGAGGAGCAAACACTCGGGCTCACACACATGCACAAACGAAATGTGTGAAAATACGCATCTTTACTGCAGGAAGAATTGTTTGGCCACTTGACAGTCCCGAGGACGTCATTTCACCTTTCTAATGGATTCCGTGCTCCTGAGAACTGGTGTCATCGATGCAGTCTAGCCCTGGCATCATGTTTTGGCCAGCATACTCCATCAAACATCAGTGTCAGAAGGCCAATAAATAACCCGGCTTGCTCTTGTTTTCTTTAAGATTTTCATGAAGAAAATGTGAGCACAAGGATTTGTCCTGATTATACTTCAAGAAGGGATGAAACACAGACAGCTATGGAATTAAGCCCAGAATGTACTATTGTACATGCATAGATTCAAGATAATGTGGTGCATCCTGTGCAGCCCAGGATCTCCATTTCTTAATGTCCTGGCATAGGATGGTAGAGGGATTCAAAGGGGGCGCTAAGATGAGGGCCCCTGGATCCTGTGCTTAGTATGTTGTGTCCTCTAGAATCTATTTTTACATATTGCTAAAGGATACTTAGGTAACCTATCCTATGTCATACAAGTGAAGACATTTTGGGTTTAATTAAAGAATTCAGCTAGAGTACTTACAAAAGGAGAAAAGGAATTTTCCTTTTATATCCTTGATTGTCTATCTGTGGATAATGTCTCTGGAAGGGCTGAATCCAGAAGTTTTGCCTGTAACAGCTCAGTGGCAGTCTACGTGGGGGGGGGGGGGAGTGGAGGTCTCTTTCCAAGCATTTTAAGCGTTCTGCATGTTTCATTAATCATACCACATTTTTTTCCTGCCAAATCAGTTACTGCATTTTTGAAATATTAAGAGTGTTAGAAATAGTAAAAATGTGGGCATTGTGACTGATAATACATTAAGTGTTACATGAAATGGCAGAAGACTGGATCACCTAGAATCCATAGGAAAATACTTTGTCTCTGTGTTGGGAATTTTGTTGGTATGATAAAACAGCTTTAAAAATAACTTAAATGAAGAAGCTTTATTTTTGGCTTATGATTTTAGAGGTTTCCATTCATAATTATGGGGAAAGCATGGCAGAGAAGAACAGGTCACATCATAGCTGCCAGGAAGCAAAAAGAAAATGCTTTTGCTAGCTCTTTTGGGCCCCAGTCTATGGGATGATGCTATCCACAATCAGGGCTATTCTTGTCCTACTAGTTAATGCTGGCTGGGCTGTGTGAAAACACACACCCAGATATGCATTTTACTAAACTCCTAGGTGCCTCCCAATCTAAACAGGATGACAATCAAGATTAAACACCCGGGTCTGTATGGACAAGAAGATAAACTTGCCGTCTAATGAGTAATCCATTAGTTAATAATAAAATCGAAGTTTCACTTCCTTAGGCCTAATTAGAAGGTTCTGGGTTTTATGTAAATAATTTGAGAAATTCCTCTACTAATCTAAAAAAGGTCTCGGAAAGATTCGTTTGTTAGCAGTGCTTATAAATAGAAACCTTCATTGCGGCCACATGCCAGCCACTTTTATCCCTACACTAGGAAAAGTACTGTGATTTCAGTACCGTGGGCTAAGAAGGGAACATGCTATGCAATAATGAAAGGGACCAACAGTCACATTTGGGGCTAAGAGTCTCAGGCTGATCCCTGGAAATCCCTTAAGGTTTACATAATTATTTGCAAGGCTCTCTTAATGTAAGTGCTCTGATTTCTGTGTAAATCCTAGTCATATAAAACACATGCCCTGGCATAAACACAAAAGGAAATGAAACAAATGTTCAAGAAATTTAGGACCTATAGTAATTATAGTTCCTGCTGATAAAGGTGTGAATGTGATAATGTGTGAAGGTGACAGTGGGATGTGCTGGCTGGAGTGACGGTAGTTGACCTTCAAGGCTAAGATAACTTTTAAGAAGCGGTCATGTAGAACAGATGCCTTACTCAGACCCCAGGCTTGACAGCAGCCATCACATACAATTCAGAGCCCTAGGAAAAAAGCCACAGGCCTCCCGTGAGAGGCCAGGAGGGACACCCTTTCAGATCATTAAGTTGTTGCTTGTGGGTTCTCCCCCTGCCAGCTGTGTGGATGTGGCTATTACATTGTTCCATGTCAGTGAAGTGACCAGGACAAGTTCATCACATTATCTTCAGGATAAAAGAGACTATCATACATTGATTCACTTCACAAACTGTCCCCCCTTTCTGTGCAGGGCAATTAAATCTTTTGCACTTTGGAGGTCATTGTCACTGAGGACGTCACCCAATTCTCTCATTGTTGCAGAAGAACAGGCACAGAGTAGCGTAATAAATCAATATGGTTTTGCCTCAATAAAAGCTTATTTACAAATGAAAATAGCCCTTACATTTGGCAGGGAGGTTATACTTTTTTGGTCTTTGTATAATGGTTACCTCTTCTCTTCTCATCAAGCTAACTTTCTTGTCCCTTGTCAAAGAACATTCCTAGAAATGGCCACCCTGTACCCCCATCCCACTTTGCATGTGAAATGAATAATCCTTAAGGTGGCTGGTTTTTTTATTTGGTCTTTAAGTAGTTGATTTACATTAAGTAAGGCCACAGGGATTGGTTTACGCAGAAGAGGAAGAGATGCCAAAGACAGTGCTTACAGACATTCTTTGTGTCTGTTGCTCTCTATGTACACATAGAGAGAAAACATGTAAGGACAAGGACGTAGTGAACTTAAGAGTCAGCCTTCACCAAAATAAAACTGTTCTTATGCCTGGTTCTTGGGCTTTGATCTCCTACAGTTCTTGAGATCTTACATTTCTGTCTTTAATAGATTTAGTTTTAGCACGTCCTGTAAATTAATGCCACCCTTCAATAGCTGTATGGATTCCGGTGCCACCAGTTTTTTTTTAAGTTTTCTTCTTTAACAAATTATTTGTTTTAGCTAGTCCTAGAGATGGCCCTGCATAAATTTCCATTCTCACGTGCAGTCTTTCCCACCCCCATACCCACACCCGGCTTCCTCTCCTTACCTCTCTCCCACCCAATTGCCTCCTTCCATCCATCTCCAGTGACTATTGTGTTTTCCCTTCTGAGTGAAATTCATGCATCCTCCCTTGAGCCCTTATTCCTTAGGTATTTCTTTGGGGGGGGGGTCTGTGTATTGTAGCATGGTTTTCCTGTACTTTCTGGCTAATATCTACTTACAAGTAACTACACATCATGCATGTCTTTATGGGTCTGGGTTACCTCACTCAAGATGATATTTTCCAGTTCCATCTATTTGCCTGCAAAATTCATGAAGTCTTTTAATTTTTTTTATTTAATCTTTTTTTACAGTCTAGATTCTATCCCCCTCCAGGTCCACCCTCTGACTGTTCCACATCCTATATCCCCCTACCCCCATCTCCAGGAGGATGTTCCCACCCCCAACTCCCACTCCACCAGACCTCCCCACTCTCTGGGGTCTCCGTTATCTTGAGGATTAGGTGCATTTTCTCTGAGTCCAGACCTAACAGTCCTCTGCTGTGTATGTGTTGAGAGCCTCCTATCAGCTGGTGTATGCTGCCTGGTTGGTAGCTCAGTGTCTGAAAGATCTAGAGAGTCCAGGTCATTTGAGATTGCTGGTCCTCTTACAGGATCACCCTCTCACCCTCCTCCTCAGCCCCTTCCAGCTTTTCCCCAATTCAACCACAGGGGTTCCCATATTCTATTGTGTAGATGTACTACATTTTCATTACCCATTCTTCAGTTGAGGTACATTTACATTGTTTCTAGTTTCTGGCTACTACGAATAAAAAAAAAAAAAAAAGCTTCCCTGCCTTAATAACAAAATGCTTAGGCTTAAATTAAATAGAAAGCATGTGGTGCGATATAGTAGAAATAATTGCTAAGATATTTCTACTTAAGCTATATCTTATATTTTCAAATACTGTCTAGAATGGAGGACAGTAGTCCTGTGTCTGAGTGATGCAGTCTCTTTTATGCTAAGACCTGTTACTTGGCCATAGAGTGATGTGTGCTTATTTGCTTACTTGCTTTCTGGAGAGGCCGGGAAACATAGAAAAGACCAAGATGAATGAACATACATTACACTAACAAGAAAAGATTCCAGCTGTAGTGAAAGTAGTCTTTTCTCTCTGCCACATGCTGGTCATTCATGCAGTTGATCAATTCACATAGTTTCTATATGATGTGACTGCTGTGAGCAGGTGAGGTGGATAAAGAAATCAGAACAGTGGGGCTGGGGCGATGGCTCAGTTGTTAAGAGCATTGGTTGCCCTTCCAGAGAACATTTTTTCAATTCCCAGCACCCATATGACAGCTCACAGCAGTCTGTAACTCTAGTTCCAGAAGACCGAACCCTTGCACAGACACACATATATGTAAGTGCACATAAAAGAAAAATAACATCATTTAAAAAACAATGAAATGAAAAAAAAAAAAAAAAAAAAAACAGAAAAGGGACAACAGATGCAGTCTATCCTGCCATGGAGCTGATGTCTAAAAGCACTGGCAGGAAAAATTGGGCTTTAAAGAAAGAATTCAAAATGAAATCAAATCCTTACAGAATGTGAACAATGCTATGAAGAAAGCTAACAGGGTCACATGACAGAAGTAAAAGGCTTGTAGGCCGCAAAGTAACAACCAACATGCCTCGCTCAACTTCCCTTCCAGCCTCTTTGCTCTACTCTAAACTATGGTTTTCAAGCTCCCAGCATCTCCTGACCATCTAGAATCAATAAATGAATGTGATATCTCTGTCATCTGTATTGTACAGTTTACAACAATTCTGACACTTGTCACTGACTTTGTAGTTCTGGGCTTGGCCTTACTATTCAAAGCATTTTATTTTATTTTATTTTATTTTTTGTAAAAGCTTTTTGTTGCAGAATAGTCTACAGAAAAGATACAGGTACATAGAGAATTCTCTCATACTTACACATTTTTTGTTTATTGTTAATTAAATTACTGAAGTACATGTGTTTCAAAAAATAACTAAATTTGTTATTTTTAACTATTGCTTTGTTATTTTGCAGGATTGGGGATATAACTTGGGCTTACATATGCAAATAAAATACAGTCTATGTTTCCCGGACTACAGTAAAGTCTTTGATATACTATTCACATACTACATGTGGGTTTCTATATATTTTTACCTAATAGTCTTTTCTATTGCAGGATCCCCATTATTCTTTGAACATACAATGTTCCCAACAGGAATATGATAACATATGGTCCCTAGGTGATGGTACTACTTGGGGAAATTTTAGGAAGTCGGGATTAGGGGGTGAAGGAGGTCACTGGGTTTTTCTTTCAGAGGTTGTGCCTTGTCCCTAGTTGTGTTCACTTCCTTTGCTTCCTGGTCACCAGGAGATGACTAGAATTTGGCTCCTGCCCACTACCATAGGTTTTTTTTTTTTTTTTTTTTAAATCACAAGAACAGATGCAATGGTCTATGAGCTGACAGTTCTGAAGCCGTGAGCCAATGTAAGCTTTTCTTAACCCTTTGTTGTTCTCCTGAGTATTTCACTCATAACAGAAGTTCCATCTCATATACAACATTATTCTTGATTATCGTATCTCTTTAAGCTTTTCTCAGTGGTGACATGTTTTTATACTTTCTTTGTTTGTAATGATATTGACAGTTTGGACTGGTCCATTGTTGATTATCCCTAACTAAGATTTGTCAGATGGAATGCATTTTACTCATTCTCATGGCTATCTTTGATTGTAAATATATGAAAACATTGAAGCACAGAGAGGTTAAGGAAATATTCCAAAGTCAGACAGCACACAGCAGATTTAAGCCATGATTTAATCTCAGGACTAAATTAATGTGCCACACACTTATGTTGTTTCTCTAGTATCTGTTAATTTTCAGACACTGTAAACATTTCCACCAGGATTACCATGGCAGCCTCTTTGTTGCATATTTACAAGTGGATTGAATCAATTTGATGATATATTTAAGCAAATTAATCAGTCTATCCAGGTGCTGAACTGGTTAACCCTGTAACTTTATTGACTATTTGTGAAAAGAACAGTTAATTAATATAGGAAGAACATCACTAAAAAGTGTTTAGTGAACAATATAAGGAGTGTCACTTGGACTGCTTGTAAGAAATGCACTTCACTTAAATTGGATGGCCACCTGCACAATTTACAAGATTAATTTGTGCTAAAACCCAAACTATGACAATGTCGAACAAACCAGGACAGTTAATCACCTCACTGCGTGACTTGCTAGGGTTGAGAAATCTTATTTTAAATTAACTGCAAAGAAGACTATTCTAAATATCCAGGTAACTGGGATCCACTTTGTCAGATAAGAAAGATATATTGCTTAAGGAACTGGGACCAGTTTCTTGAGGTCAGTTTCCATCTGGTTGGGTGTGTGTTTCTGCTTGAAGCTGAGGAAGAGTACTAAAACCAGAATCCAGCCAAATAACACTAGGTATATGCATTTTAATTAAATTTTTCATCAATATCTTTTGATCATGATTTTTCCCTTCCTGTACTCCTCCCAGATCCTCCCACCTCCCTATCCACCTTACTTCATGTTCTTTCTCTTTCTCTCTTTACATAAAACAAACAAAAATCAAAATATGAAAATCAAAACATACTAACGAAACACCAATAAGACAAACAACAACAATAACGAATAAAACATAAAGCCCATAAAACCATGGGTTTATTTCACTGTGTCTACCTACTACTCCTGGGCATGGGTCTTGCTTGGGAATATGATTGATCTTTGTCCTCCTCCACCTCCTCAATGTTGGGATTTTGTCTGTGTTGGACTTGTTCAGGTCTATAAGTGCTAACATAACCTGTGAGGTCCCATATGCACTAGTATTGTTGTATATGGAAGACACTATTTCCTTGACTTCATCCATCACCTCTGACCCTTAGAGTTTTTCTGTCTCCTCTTCCAGATAGATACCTTAGCCGTGAAGAAAGGAGTTTGGTAGACACACTCTGGTTATAGACGAGCACTCCTGGGTCTCTCATTCTCAGTTCATGGTTGTCCATTTATGCATCTTTGTGTTAGTTCCTATCTACTGTTAGAAGCTTTTCTGCTAATAGCTTAGAAATGCACTGATCTATGAACATTACAACATGCCATTAGGAGCGATTTTATTGCCATGATGCTTGTTATTTTTGCATGAAGAAAGGAACCACTGATCTTGGTGTGGTGCCACACACCCACATTCCCAGAACTTGGGAAGCCAAGGCAGGAAAATGTATATAAATTGGAGGCCAGCCTGGACTACAACCAGAGTTCTGGGCCAACCAGGGATTACCTAGTAGAATCTTATCTCAAAACAAAATAAGCAAACAACAAAAAGCAAGCTCCAAAAGAGAACACTATTTCTCCAGTTCCACTAACGTGGAATTCCACTAAAACATTATGTGTTGATGGCCTCTCTTCAAATTATCAAATCCTAAGGAGGCCAATATTGACTTATTGGTCTTTATGTATTGATACAAGGTGGCTGTCAACATTTGAGAAATCATGAAAGACAATTTGAAATCCATAGAGCTTCAACTCTAATTTGGCTACTCAAGATGGTCAGTGGGAATGAGACCTAAGTATACATTTTATAGATTGATAACCATGCATCAAAAAGTAACATTGCCCAATAAACACAGAGGAGAATCCATAATTTTGGAAGTCTATCACATTTTTTAAAGTAAAGGGGAAGTACATGTTTTTAAGACATAACCCAATATGGAAGTGTTAGGAAAAGGATGAAGAGAATGGGGATGATATGGCCCATGGAGATACAGCGAGGACTGGGGGCAAGGGGAATGCCTCTGGGGAACTCACATTGGGAATCCCTTCCCACTGAGGATCCAGCCACATGATGATGTAGTACAGAACAGAGTTTATTCTGGTCATGTGGGGGTGGGGGGGAGGGAATGGGAAGAGGAAGGGTAAGGGGAAAGAGGAAGAGCACAAGAAAGCAAGAGAGAGAGGAGGGGGCAAGCAGCCCCCTTTATATTGTCAGGTAACTGGGGTGGAGCATACCTGGCTATTGCCAGGTAACTGAGGGGTAGGGTTTATAGAACAGATAGAATTTTTATCACTTAACGAAGTGTCACCATAAATTATCCATGGTATAATTTACATTAATATTTTCATGCAGTCTTTAAAACCTGGTATATACTTTACAATCACAGTACATTAAGTTCTTGTCATACAGATTTTTTCACTTGCTTGGTTAGGGTCACCAGAAATAATCTATACTTATACTCATGTTACCAAATTGTTCCAAATATGTTTTTAAATACCCTGAGAACTGAATTGAAGATTAGTTCTTAAATTTAAACTTGGAATGTAAAGACATATCTTATCTTCCTTCTTGTGATTTTTAACAGTGACTGAAAGTACTGATGACTTCCTTCTAAATAAAATAAAACAAAACAAACCCTGTGCTTGGTAGAAGAGATGGATCAGTGATAAAGAGTGTTTGTTGCTCTTGCTAGAGGACCCTGAATCAGGTCTCAGCACCAATGTGTCAGTTAACAACTGTTTCTAATTCCAGTTCCAAGAGATCTGCTGCCTCACACACAAAATTAAATCAGTCTATCTATCTATCTATCTATCTATCTATCTATCTATCTATCTATCTATCTATCTATCTATCTAATCTAATCTAATCTACATGGTTTTTAGAGAACACACCCCCCCTGAAAGAAACTAAAGAATAAAAAGGGAGAAGTATGACCAGTGTCCCTAATCTCATTAGCGTTTTGGTGCTAATTATGTTCAACTAACTTATTCAGTTTATAAATCCTCAAAAACAACTCATTGGATTTTATATTTCTTATTCTAAGTTTGTTTTGTAGAAAGTAGCAAAGGAGTTTAGTAAGCTTAGGTGCCGAGGAATCAACTGAATAATTGAATAAATGTTGAAACAGCATTTCAGTAGCAATTTCTTTCCACTCCAATGTCTGAAGATAATTCCTTTTAAAAAGCATCCACAGGAAAAAATTACAAGTACTGGAGCTCAAACTTTCCATGCACAAGAGAACTAAGTGAAACTTGGATTTGTTCTGTCGAGTACACAAAACAACAGAGAGCCTGTGTCATCAAATAGTTTTGAAATGTCTCAAACACAGAAGGAATCTACTTATTTAAAAACTGTAGTATTCTACTGTACTTATTTAAAAAGGCAAACCAAAGAATGTAGGGAGTTAAATTCAGGTTAAATATACCGAGCTGTTATCCAGACCCAGGGAACCAAAGGAAAGTAAGATTAATTTTTTAAATTCAAGAAATAATATGTGTGGTTCAGAAAAGGTTTTGATGTTCTCAGACATACTTAGGATTTTAGATAACCTCATATTATGTAAATACATTTCTCTATAGTCATGGAAGATTGATTCCAAACCCCCATGGATGTCAAAAATCTGTGAATGTTCATCTCTATTATCAAATGGTATCACATGTGCATGTAGCAAGCATACATTCTTCTTTATATTTTCAACCACCTATGTACCTAATGATATCTTAAAAATGCTAAAGTTGTTATATCAACTGTGTTGTTTAGAGCCTAATGACAAAAGAGCTATGTGTTTTCAGTATACTTGCATTTTTAAGAACACATAGTTGTTCAAATTTATAGACATGGAACCTCATAGATATTGGGAGAAGAGTTAGAAATATAAGTTGTCTACAAATACAAATTGAACAAGAACACATGTCAGACATTTATTCAGCTCATTAAGGTTGAAACTATGAGAAATTAAACTAATTCCAGGAGCATTTTGAGGAATTTGTTATTATAGAAATTTTGATGAATAAAAGTTTTGGCAAAAAGCTTTTGAAGAAGCAGTCAAAATTTATTAATACCTTTCCAAGCAACAAAATGACAACCTTTCAGAATTTGCTACTTTACTGGGTAGAAATATGAATTTATAGTTATTTGGAATATCTGAATTATAATTAGACATACAACAGAAAGTCAAATCATGAGTATATATTCTAGATAATGAGGTAATTTTTAGGTAAGTCAAACACTGCCTTGGTAAGGCTTTTAAAGATCACACAGTTCGACTTTACCACAAATTTGGATGATTGTTTTTTTTTTTTAAAAGTTTTAATTATTCAAATTTTACTAATGAGAAAATTGATGCATTCAAATGGCTAATAGTATAATAATCCTACCACAGAATTACAAGGGACAGGTGAAAACCTGGTACTTCTGATGCTTAATTTATTTTTCTTTTTTTAAAATTGGATATGTTATTTATTTACATTTCAAGTGTTATCCCCCTTTCCAGTTTCCCATCCAGAAATCCACTATTCCATCATTCCAACCCCTACTGAGGGTGCTCTCACTGCCCCTCCCCGCCCTGGAGTTCCCCTACACTTGGACATTTAACCTTCCCAGTACCAAGGACCTTTGCTCCCATTGATGTCCAACAAGACCTTCCTGTGCTGCATATGTGACTGGAGCCATGGGTCCCTCCATGGTTGGTAGTTTAGTCCCTGGAAGCTCTGGGAAGTCTGGTTGGTTGATAGTTTTGTTCTTCTTATGGAGTTGCAAAACGCTTCAGCTCCTTCAGTCATTTCTCTAACTCCTCCATTGACCTGTGTTCAGTCCAATGGTTGGCTGCAAGCATCTGAGCATATGCCTATGTATTTGAGCCTCTCAGGAGACAGCTATATCAGGCTCCTGACAGCATGCACTTCTTGGCATCAGCAATAATGTCTGTGTTTGGTGTCTATATATGGGATAAATCCCCAGGTATGGTAGTCTCTGGATGGCCTTGCCTTTAGTACCTGCTCTCTATATTTCCTCCCTTGAACATTTTGTTCCCCCTTCTAAGAAGGACTGAAGCATCCACATTTTGATTTTCCTTCTTCATGAACTTCATGTGGTCTGAGAAATGTATCTTGGGTATTCTGAGTTTTGGGGCTAGTTTCAATTTACCAGTGAGTGCAGACCATGTATGTTTTTTTGTGTCTAAGTCACCTCACTCAAAATAATGTCTTCTAGTTTTATCTGTTTTCCTGAGAATTTCATGAATCATTGTTGTTAATAGCTGAGTAGTACTCCATTGTGTAAATGTACAAAATTTTCTGTATCCATTACTCTGTTGAAGAACATCTGGGTTGTTTCTAGTTTCTGCCTATTATAAATATGGCTGCTATGAACATAGTGGAGCATGTGTCCTTATTATATGTTGGAGCATATTTTGGGCATGTGCCTGGAAGTGGTATGGCTGGGTCCTCGGGTATTATTATGTCTAATTTTTTGAGGAACCTCCAGACTGATTTTCACAGGTGTTATACCAGTATGCAATTCCAACAACAATGGAGGAGTGTTCCTCTTTCTCTATATCCATAGCAGCAGCTGTTATTACCTGAATTTTTGTTCTTAGTCATTTTGACTGGTGTGACGTGGAATCTCAGGGCTGTTTTGATTTACATTTCTCTGATGACTAAGGATGTTAAACATTTCTTTAAGTATTTCTCAGTCATTCAATATTCCTCAGTTGAAAATTCTTGGGTTAGCTTTGTACCCAATTTTTTAAATAGGGTTATTTTGTTCTCTGGAGTCTAACTGATTAAGTTCTATGTATATATTGGATATTAACCCTCTATTAGATGTAGGATTGATAACACTCTTTTCCTAATCTGTTGGTTGCCATTTTGCTCTATTGACAGTGGCCTTTGACTTGCAGAAGCTTTACAATTTTATGAGGTTCCATTTGTCAATTTTTGATCTTAGAACATAAGCGATTGGTGTTTTGTTCAGGAAAATTTCCCCTGTGCCTATGTGTTTGAGGCTCTTTCCCACTTTCTATTAGTTTTAGTGTATCTAGTTTTATGTGAAAGTCCTTGATCCACTTGGACTTGAGCTTTGTACAAGGAGATAAGAATGGATTGATTTGTATTCTTCTATATGCTGATCTCCAGTTGAACCAGCATCATTTGTTAAAATTCTATCTTATCCACTGGGTAGTTTTAGCTTCTTTGTCAAAGATCAAATGACCATATGTGAGTGAACTCATTTTTGGGTCTTCAATTTTATTCCATTGATCTACCTGCCTGTCTCTGTACAAATACCATACAGTTTTTATCATGATTGCTCTGTAATACAGCTTGAGGTCAGGGATGGTGATTTCCCCAGAAGTTATTGTATTGTTGAGAACAGTTTCTACTATCCTGTGATTTTTGTTACTCCATAAAGATTTGAGAATTTCTTTTTTTAACTCTATGAAGAATTGAGTTGGAATGTTTATGGGAATTGCATTGAATCTGTAGATTGCTTTTGGCAAGATGGCCGTTTTTACTATATTAATCCTGCCAATCCATGAGCATGGGAGATCTTTTCTTCTGAGATCATTGATTTCTTTCTTCGGAGATTTGAAGTTCTTGTCATATCGACCTTTAACTTGCTTTGTCAGGGTCGCACCAAAGTATTTTATTTTATTTGTAACAATTGTGAAGGGTGTCATTTCCCTAATTTCTTTCTCAGCCTGTTTATCCTTTGAGTAGAGGAAGGGTACTGATTTATTTGAGTTACTTTTATATCCGGTCACTTTGCAGAAGTTGTTTATCAAGTTTAGGAGTTCCCTGGTGGAATTTTTTGGGTAATTTATGTATACTGTCATATCATCTGCAAATAGTGATATTTTGACTTATTCCTTCCTAATGTGTAGGAAATCTAGCTAGCACTTGTAGTCCTATATTGAATAGGTAGGGAGAAAGTGGGCAGTCTTGTCTAGTTCCTGATTTTAGTGGGACTGCTTAGAGTTTCTCTCCATTTAGTTTGATGTTGGCTACTGGTTTACTGTATATTGCTTTTACTTTGTGTAGGTATGGGCCTTGAATTTCTATCTTTCCAAAACTTTTTATCATAAAAGGATGTTGAATTTTGTCAAATGCTTTCTCAGCATCTAATGAAATGATCATGTGGCTTTTTCTTTGTTTCAGTTAGTTCATAACTTCTGTTAGTTTCACTGTCTTTGTTTAGTTTTTGTTTCCATGAAAATGATGTGTTGAAGTCTCCCACTATTATTGTGTGAGGTGCAATGTGTGCTTTGAGCTCTAGTAAATTGTTTTTTATGAATGTGGGTGCCCTTGTGTTTGAATCATAGGTGAACAGAATTGAGTGTTAATCTTGGTAGATTTTTTTTATATGTATGAGGTATCCATCCTTATCTTTTTCGATACTTTTTGGTTTAAAGTAGATTTTATTCAATATTAGAATGGCAACTCCAGGTTGTTGCTTGGAAAAAATTTTTCCAGCCTTTTACTCTGAGGTAATATCTGTCTTTGTGACTGATGTGCATTTCCTGTATTGCAGCAAAATGCTGGGTCCTGTTTGTGTATACAGTCTGCTAGTCTATATATTTTATTGGGAAATTGAGTCCGTTGGTGTTAAGAGATATTAAGGAAAAGTGATTGTTGCTTCCTGTTATCTTTGTTGTTAGAGGTGGAATTATGCTTGTGTGGCTATGTTCTTTTAGGTTTGTTGAAAGAAGATTACTTTCTTGAGTTTTCTAAGGTGTAATTTCCCTTCTTGTATTTGAGTTTTCCATTTATTATCATCTGTATGGCTAGATTTGTGTAAAGATGTTATGTATATTTGGTTTTGTTATGAATATTTTGCTTTCTCCTTCTATGTTAGCTGAGAGTTTTTCTAAGTCTTGTAGCCTGGGTGGCATTTGTGTTCTCTTAGGGTCTGTATAATATCTGCCCAGGATATTCTAGCTTTTAGCATTTCCAGTGAGAAGTCTGGTGTAATTTTGATAGGTCTGTGCTTATATGTTACTTGACGTTTTCTCCTTACTGCTTTTAAAATTCTTTCTTTGTTTTGTGTATTTGGTGTTTTGATTCTTATGTTTTGGGAGGAATTTCTTTTCTGGTTCAATCTATTTGGAGTTCTGTAGACTTCTTGTATGTTCATGAATATCTCCTTCTTTACATTAGGGAAGTTTTCGTCTATAATTTTGTTGAAGATATTTACTGAACCTTTAAGTTTTTAATCTTTGCTCTCTTCTATGCCTATTATCCTTATGTTTGATCTTCTTCTTGTGTCCTGGATTTCCTCAATGTTTTGGGGTTAGGAGCTTTTTGCATTTTGTATTTTCTTTGACTTTTCTGTCAATGTTTTCTATGGTATCTTCTGCTCCTGAGAGTCTCTTCAATCTCTTGTATTCTGTTGGTGATGCTTGCATCTACGACTCCTGATCTCTTTCCTTTATTTTCTATCTTCTGGGTTTTCTCCCTTTATGATTTCTTTATTGCTTTTATATCAAGTTTTAGATCCTAGATGGTTTTGTTCAATTCCTTCACCTGTTTGGTTGTGTTTGCCTCTAACCCTTTAAGGGATTTTTTTTTCTCATTAACGGCTTCTACCTGTTTGCCTGTGTTCTTCTGTATTTCTTTAAGGAATTTATTTATTTTCTTCTTAAAGTCCTCTATCATTATCATGAGATGTGATTTTAAATAATAATCTCCCTTTTCAGGTGTGCTGGGGAATCCTGGCCTTACTTTGGTGGGAAACTGATTTCTGATGATGCCAAGGTTTCTGTTTCTTAGGTTCTTCGTTTACCTCTAGACATCTGGTTATCTCTGGTGTTAATGGGTATTTCTGTCTCTGATTGAAGCCTATCCCTCCTGTGGGCCTGTGAGCCTGTGAACTTTGGAGTGACAGCACTCATGGGACAGCACTCTTGGGGTGGGATTTGCATCTGTAGAGCTGTGCCACAGTGGTAACTCCAGGGTACAGATGGAGACTTGAAGCCCACTTCTTACTTTCAATCACTTTTCTTCTACTAGTTAAAAACTCATAATGAGCTATTCCATAACATTTTATTTGTGTACCCACATTGCTTAAATGAAATATGATTAACATTTGCAATGGACAAAAATTTTCACTATATAATTATTATTGTAAGATAATATCAGTAATAGTATTTTTTGTCTGATCATGAATTTCATTGTGTTTTATTTATTTTCATGAATGTGCTTATACTAGAGGGTTTGTTCATTCCTTGCAATCAAATCAGACCATAAAGATATCTTGGAGTGTAGAAAGTTATGCCAAAGACAGACTCTAAGAAAGATATGTCTTAGGCTAAAAATGAAAGAGTAAGATTGACTTTGGCAGCAGTGACTTGAAGAGGCTTGAGGGAAGAAAGCTGAGAAAGACCCAGAATTATTTGAATTTATTTATCTCCTGCCTCTTAAATTAAATACTATTTGTAGTGAATTCAGCTTCTTTTGAAATAGACACCAAAAGTCATGTGGCAGAATATTCATTTTGGAAATCCTATCTACTAAATTAATTTACATTGTCCTTGTTTTCAATAATTGTATAGCACAAATGTATAATTGTTGTAGTGCACATGTATGATTTATTTGTATTTGACTCTTGATTTATCAAGATATTTCTCATTCATCATGGGCTTATGTGAAGTATTATAGCAAAACTTCACCATTTTGACTAATTAATTGAGAATCACTTAACAGTAAAAAATCTAATAGACATTTTTAAATGTATTTATAGTTTTTCTTAAAGAGTACTTGTCAATATTAAGTAGGTTAAAATATGATTTGCAGTAAAGGTTCTCAAAAGATTTACTGTGATTATTGTTTAAAATAAAACAAGATAAGAAAGTGGTAGTTGAGTACTGCAGACTAATGTAGAATGGCCTGGACCAGATTTAGGCTCTTGTCAGAAATAATAAAAATATCTTGCATAAAATATATCAGGCAGTGTTTTATGAGAAACTGATATCAGACAGTTTAAGACAGTGATTCTTGAGAGATGGGAAGTGACTTGCAGGAGCCCTATGATTTTTCAAGCTTACTGCTTTGAGAGTTTCCAGGCCACCATTCAGCAAGGAGAATCAAGGTACAGTCCAGTTTTGTACAATAATCTGTTTGAATTGAGGAAATGGTGCTGACATTCCTGAGAACAGCATTTTCCAGGGAAACAGCACTGAAGATCTGAAGAATAGTCAGTACAGTATTATTCAGCATGTGCGGCAGAGGAAGCTGCCCAGGTCCAAAGGACAAATTATCTGAACGTGTACAGAAAGTAGTGTGTGCTGCATGCACAAGGATGGAAATGGGGCCTGTTTCAATCATGAAACTCTGAAAAACTTCATTTCTTCCAGAGTTTTGGATACATTATTCAAGAGGGTCCTACCTCAGCAGCTGTGCATACTTTTCCCTAAATGAAATACAGCTCTTGTCCTGGCTAATAGATCTTAAGCACAAGACAAGAAGATCAAAAAGTTAAGCAGAAACATGGAACATACAGAAAAGCTTTATTAAAATATCTTGACAATAAAGGCTACAGTATTTGTGCTCAAAATAGACGGCTGAATAATGGCTGAGTAGATATTGTAGAATAAAGATTAGTGAATGTGAAGATATAATGATAGAATTCATATAAAATGATATGAGAACAGAATGTCAGTGATCTGGGTTAATCCATATAGCTGAACCTGTTTGTGGAACAGTTCCCAAAATCTGTATATTACAGGAAAAAAATGTTTCAATAAATATGACCAAAATATTTCTAATTTTGACAAAACAATAATAATATACATCTAAATAGTAAGGTCAAAGTTTAAGAAACATGAAGAATATTACACTAAGATGTACTGTCTATATATCTGTTATAGAGAAATTTATTAATGCATCCAGAGAAAATAAGATGTGCAAATTAACATAAGTACCGATGATAGCTTTCTTACTTCAATGAGAGCAATACAATAATAAATTTTAATTTTTAAAGTACTAAGAAAAGAAAGAACTTATCTACTTTGAATTCTATACCCAATGAAGATTTAAAAAATACTTTTTCAAATGTACAAAATCTGAATCAACTTATCTCCAATGTCTTCACACCATAATAAAAGTTAAAGAAAATCTTTCAGGCAGAAGGAAGCTTATGCCAATTAGAATTACAAATTCACAAAAGAAAATGCAATTGGAAATGATCGCTATATGAATAAATATATATCTTTCTTCTATTTAAGTATTTTTAGAGATCATTGACTATTTAAACAAAAATAGTTATAAAGGCAATGTGTATTATGGAGAAAATGAATGTATCACATTGTCTCATTATTAAGGAATTCAAGGGAAAATAGAAATGTACTACTGGAAGCTTTATATGCTATACAAGAAATGCTATAATATCTTTTAGATTAGACTAGTCACAAATAACATACAAATTTTAAAGTAACCTGTTTTAGTTAATATGCCAATTAAGGAAATAAAATAAAATCACAACAAATAACCAAAATGCTGGCAAAGGAAAATGCAGACTAGAAGGAAAAATAGAAAACAAATGGCAAGTTAGTATGCTTCAACCAAATCACACTAATAATTATATTCAATATAAATAGTCTAAATTGTCCAACAAAAAGAAAAATCTTTATTTTAAATATTTAATTTATTGCTAATTATGTATCTGTAAGTGTGCCTGTGTGTAGATATGTGCATGTGAGTAAAGTTGCCTGCAAAGGTGACAGGAAAGTGGGATCTGGTTCCCTGTAGCAGGAGTTCCAGGGAGTTATGTTACATACAGTAAAGCTCCTGGGATGGACTTGACTTGGGGCAGTAAGGGCATGAAAAAAAATGGCAGACACAGAGACACAGAGAAACCCTGGGTTTGGTTAGATTGAGCTCTATCCTGAAGAAACTACAATTCCTATAATCTCTGTGTCTATTACATACAGCTGAGCAGAAAGATGGGGTTATTGCAGACAGAAAACCAGAAGAAAAGGTATCATATACAGCTTAATAAGGAGGCAGGTTTAACTTATACAGATGAACAAGTAGGCAAGATTAGCTAATGTCTGTAGGATAGCGGTGTCCATACCATTAATATTAAGGGAGAAAGCTATGGTGGGCAGTTTTAATTTTAATTTTAATTTTTGCACACACAGACAACATTCTAACTCAGACCAGAGGAAGGCTTTGCCATCACTCTAAGCTTTACCATTGAGAAGTGGGGAGTCTTCGACATTTTCCCATGGATCCGAGGCTAGGGTACTAGACACTGCTGGCTCGTGTTAACAATAAATATATCAGTCAGGACTCCATACACTTAGGAATTTCTCTGCTCCTCAAAGAGTTGTGAAACACTGGCAGGGTTAATGAGAAATAAAATTGAGTCCTCTGCAAGAGCAGTCTATGCCCCTCAAAGCAAAGATCTAATATTATATATTTGTCCACTTGTCCATCGATGGATACTCAGGAAAACATCAGAGATTAATAGAGAGAATACAAATAGAAATTTGATCTATATACTGCCTGCAGTTAACTTGCTTTAAATCTAAAAGTTATGAGTAGTGTCACAATGAGTGGATTCAAAAAGTAAAACTACTCAAAAGAAAGCTGACCTGACTACGTTCATTTTAGATAAAATAGATTTTAGGGCAGAGTATTACTGGGGATAAATTATGGTTTTTGTTTGTTTGTTTCTTTGTGGTAAACAGAATACAAAGATGGCTGCTAAAATTCTATCACTTATAGTCAAAATATGGTAAGTAACACTTTATTGAATCCTGAGTGATTTTCTATAAAGCAGGTATAAATGACAACTTAGATGGATTTAGGCTTGTGTTTAACAGTGTGTCAATTAATATTTAACATTTAAAGAACATAATATTTAACATAATATTAAATACTGTTGCTTTGTCAGTGTCAAATTCTTTGGTATGAAAATGGTGATAAGGCGACATTTCATTTGCAAAATTTATGAGAGAGCAAAAGACAGAGTGGTCAGATAGAAACAAAATATTAGCAAGGGCTGATTGTGGGCATATTGAATTTTATTTTGCCATTTTTGTAAAATTTCTGAAATTTGAAAAGTCAAAATAAAGTATCAAGAAAAAATGCTGTGTTCATCTTTAAAACATTGAAAATGGCATCTCCAGGGAAAGTAAATAACTGGCTAACTGGTTGACGAGAAGTATGTGAAGCTCTCTCTACTTGACTACTTAGATAATCTAATAGGACTGTAGACGGCTTGGACAAGAGAGGAGAGAATTTTACAAAAGATAGAATTAAACATCCTAGGTCTGACTTAAACGTTTCTCTATCGTTATTTCATTGTGGGTGTTATCTATTGAGAAACACAAATTAAACTCCCCCTGAATTTGAGTGACTTTTTCCTTATGAATCTTAGAACTGAGCAACTGATTCTGAAATCTTAGCTTCTCTAAAACTCTTCTCTAGAAGCTCATTCCTTCTTTCCCACTCAGTCAGCATTTTCCAAGAAAGAATGTATAGATATATAATGTCACTGATGTTTGTTATCTTAAAATAGTCTGAGGAATACTGACCCGTAAATGCTTTATTTGACACTCCAAAGATCTTGACATCAGTATCCAGAGATTGTAAGTACATGAACTGAGGTTAATTGTGTATATGTATAAATGTGTACATGTGTGTGTATGTGTGATGTACACCTGCATGCAAGATAAGTTTCTACAAGATAGTTACCACTTTTTAGAATGTTTTAACATTGTTTTAACTAAGCTTATATAAATTATGCAAACATCTTGATCATATTTTCTCTTTTTAATACAAAAGAATTTCATCTTCCTTTACCATTTAAAGGCTGTCGCTAAAGAAGAAATGGTCTCTATTGGCTTTGTGAGGAATAGGGGAAAGATTGCACTGAACCATCATAAGTGTTATGCTTGCCATTGACAAGCACCACGCATTGTGAACTTGGAAATTCCTGAAAATACTCTTTTTCTCAGTCCAAAACAAAATGTGTTCATGAATACTCTAAATCCACCCACCCTAGTCTGTAATCAACTAAGTTATCCAACTTAGATCAAAGAAAGTTAATGCATGCCTTTTAGGTTGATTAACATGAAGATATTTCCCTGTAAACTCTATTTGAGTGAGAGGGAAGGAGGGAGAGAGGGAAGGGGGTAGGGAAACAGATGGAGAGATAGAGATATCAGTTGAAGATAAAGTTCAATTTTGTGCCCACCAGAAGGTCTGAGATTTAGTTTGAAAGGTTAAAATATGGGGTAGGTGGGCAATGGAAAGAAAATACAGATAAGTTAACACAATGTGGATAGGTTTGGATCACCTCTTTGCCACTTTTATATCTAATATGCTTGCCTCTCTTGAGCCAAAGAGGAGATACCAAATAGTGAGTGAGTTGGAGTAGATTTGGTCTTTGTTATGGATTCACAATATTGAAGAATTCTAAACTGAAACACTGTACGGAAGGAAGGGGTGATTCAGAGATGGTGGTGACAGATATGAGTTGGATATTCCAAATGGATGATGACCCTACTTGTGTATTGTGTATATTTGTAATCTCTATGCATACAGGACAAGGCAGTTATGAACATTAAGCATGGCCACCCAATGCAGTCGAAATGTGGGTAGAGGTATTAATTTATATTTTCTTCCTTCTTTCGGTAAAGGCATACACATACATATTTATATTAATAAGTTTTTTTTCTCCTTACTTTTATTCATTATGTATTATAAGGGGTAAGTTAACCCAATATTTAACAGTTACTTGAAGGATAGCAATGAGTTATTGTGATGAACTGGAAGACAAGGAAACACTAACAAGTTATAGGAAAACTAAATAGATTTTGTGATTCTGTTTACAGTGGGTGATGAATGAATTCAGGATGTGTGAGAAACAGTTGCATCAAGTAGGACAAAAGTGTGATACTATTCACTTTATAAGCAAGTTTAAAATAACAGACTATATACATGGATATAGTCTGGACAAAGGGTGGATTGCTATTATTTTATTTATTGTCAATTAGATACTACTACTATTTATTTCTGAGAGCCCTTATATATTAAAGAGGAGAACTGGGATAAAATATGCCCTCAGTCCCCTTCCCTTTATGGCCTTGGGTTTTCCAATAAGGACAATATGAACTATTCTTTTCAAGTGAGAAATGAAATCGTATGCTCACTCAGATTTAGCTACATGTGAATTAGGAGGCCTTTTAGTGATGTCTTGAGAAACTTTCTCTGCTTGTGCCTGCTAAAACACTCAATGAAAGGTTTGTCAGAGATGTTTGGCAATTGGAGTAGGTTCCTGTATTGCTTTTGATTATCAACCCCCATTGTTGTGCCACACAGATAGTCAGCATCTGTCTCTCCAATTATTGGTAACCTTGTTTCTTAACCTTACGCCATCTGATACCATCTGATATTTCAATATGTATGCAAGCTGAAATTATTCTATTAGATAAATCTGTTTCTTTCTTTTCTTCTTCCTTTCTTTTGTAATGGGAATGTTTTGCCTGTACCATTAGATACTTTTTTTTTAACAGAGCCTTAAATCTAGAAGTTTACTTTGAGACTAAGAAAAGACTGGACTTCAGCTTTTGAAAAATGTTGGGACTCTTCAGACTTTGGGGACTCTTATAGGCTAATTACATTTTGCACAGAGATAGCCATGGTCCTTTTAAGATCCAAGACAGAATGTTGTGGTGTGAATATAAATACACTGCACAAGCTTGTTTATTGCATGCTTGGTTCTTTACCTGTGTCATTTGCTTGAAAAGTGGTGAGACATTTGGGTGTTGAGTCCTAGTGACAAAAACAAATATTCATTGTGGGTGTATGCCTTCAAAGTTATAATTTATTCTCAGTCTTTTCTCTTGCTGCACATCCTGTACACCTGGATGTTGTGCCCATGTACATAGGAAAATTAATCATGTACTGAGTCTACTGGAACAATGAGGCGAAATAGACCTTTTGCTTCTTTAAGTTATTTGGTCACATTGATGAGTACAACATATGCACAGAATAATGAGCACATTGGTTAATAAAATCTATCTCTGTGCACATCTTACTCATTGATTTTAGTCCATCCTCACTCATTACATTTTTGGTCTGTACATGCTATATGCATGCATCGGGTCTGTCTATCATCTATTTTAAGGGTGCACATTAGTTTCTGAGCTTATGAGAACAAGATGCAAATAATGAGAAATAGAACAATATTAGAAACCATTCATCAGCTATGAAGAAGAAACCTGGGTGTACAAACACTTTATTTTTACCATCCAAGTGAATAGCTTTAGTGTGGCCCAGACATGTGTCCTCTTACACCATTTACCTTAGGCTGGTAGCCTCTTCATCTATTGTTCTGCTCACAGAGTTAACTAGAGAAATATATATATGAGGACAATTTCAAATGGATTTGTGTGTGTGTGTGAAAAGTCAACTATTAAGTTTGTATTGGACTAAAGTTAATATGGAGCAGCAGGAAGCCACTTGCACTTCTCCTTCCAAGTCCATAGTCTGATATTTATTATTCTTGACAGGAAGATAGACTGCCAACTTTGTTTTTAATTATTTGAATAGAATCACATGCATCATTCTCCCTTTTCTCGTGCCTTCCTCTGAAATCCCATCTTCTGTGTAACTGATGCTGATGAAATTGCCGGTTTTGGCATTAGTGCTTCTGTCAGCCAAGTGAGATGGACTGAGTTAATATCCACACCCTGAAATGAAGCCAGGGATACAGATGCCTCTCTCCCCTAGCTCTCGACCTTTTCTCAACTCTTTACCTGCCACCTTCCAGACATACTGCTAGTCTCTGTCGCATCTAACTTGGCACCTGAATAAACATTTTCAAATATTTTGTAACTCCCTACCTTCCCACCCCCATTTTTCTTGTTCTTTTCTTTTACAAAATACTTGAATCTTCTTTTTATATTCTAGTGTAAACATGGAACAAATGTGTAACTCATCATAATGGACATCTGTTACATGAATAGTGATATCTCCCAGATTAATCACTGTTTCTATTCATTTGGAATTAGCAACCTGTGACTTCAAGTAACTCCCTGATGAGATGGAACACACATTCTTTTAACAGATGTATAGAAGTAGGAATAAATCTACAATTTGGCAAATGTACCAGATGCAGAACACCATGAATGCTTATAGGCAGAAAATATAATAACTGTCTTGGACTAATATGTGCTAACTCTGACAAAGAGGAATTTATACAGTCAAAAATTCTTGAAAACAGCCTCAGCTGCTTAAGTGTTTTCTAAACTATGGCCCCAGGGCCCTGTAGTTTCCTGAGAAAAGTTTTCTCATGCTATATACTTTCCTTGGAGACTTGAAATTCTTCATCTCTTAGAAACAAGATAGGAATTTGGAGGCTATGAAGCATAACAGAATTATCGTCTATAGCTGCCAGGTTCTAACTGGCTACCCTTCCTTGTTGAAGTATGTTTTCAGAAAGAGCTTGTTGCTGCTGTGTGCTAGGATTTTGTGTCCAAGACATATATTATATATGAGCCGTTGAGTAATCAAGGCCTCATAAATAATGATTCACAGTTATATCCCAGTGCATTTTTAGACACAACATTGTGCTCAGCCAGAAGGACTGTACAGCATGAAGTCTTGGCTGAGTTCATTTAGGCAGTGAAATAATGCTAACTTTCACAATGAAGTCACTCAGTAGTTGTTTGTTGAGCACCTCTGTTCTGATTGCAGCACTATTCTCATTTGGAGTATGGGATTATCCCTTAAAATGAAATAGTGTTAATGAAGGAAACAGATTTTCCTAGATGTGAGGTCTATATAATGAATCCTTTGATAAGCAACAGTGCAAGAAAATGGTCAGTTTTTCCTCAGGGGTCTAGAGGCAGAGGGAGAAAATCTAGAAAAGGCTTGAGGGAGCCAGAGGAATTTTAAGAGTCCAGAGAGCTATTAACCAAAGTCTCAGGGGAGAATATTTAATATAAGGTAACCACAGCATGGGAATGGTATTGAGAACATGAAGGAAAATGACTCAGATGGAAGGCCATGTTATGTCACAGACATTGCTGTCTGAGAATCCAGAGGGTTCTCCCAAGTACAGGGAAACATGCCTCAAAAAGGCAACCATACACAGAGATGTAAATCCATGCCACTATGTTTTAATTCAGAACTCTATTATATGAACATGCATGACTCAAAGTGTACTGGCACATTCTCACTGGGTAATTTGAAGAGATTAACCTAAAGCATCTAGCTCAAATAGTATGTAAGCCTCTAAAAGATATTACCACAGGCTGTAGGAATAACCTAAAGGGTGTAGGACAGAGGTTAGCTTCTAGGACCTAAGATGAAGAGAACTGAGCCAAGATTGCCAATGAACTGGGATGGGCCTGTTGCAGTAAACATTAAAAAAATGGTTTATCTCTTTATGGGCTCTAAGGTCTCCCTCCTGAGGCCCGACCCTGATGCCTTCTGTTGCCCGGCCCAAGCCACCAGCCCAACTTGTCCACGCAACTCCCTTCCCTGGTGGTTTTCCACTGCCTGTCCTCTGCCTCTGTTCCAGGGTGTTTCCCTGCTCCAATATCCCACAAAAATACAACGCTATAGCCTAATAGCTTTTTATACAAGTTTATATATTCAACTCTCAATCCACAAACCCTCCACACAACAAGATTACATCAAATAGACAAAGATATAAACTGCCCTTCTATAAGAGATACTAGACCTATAAAATCTTTAATGTTCATAGCTATTTAACACCAATTAATATCAGTTGGGTCTAGCTGGTCCCTGGGAACCTCCACCTTGCCATGACCTTCACCCTCCATCCTCAGCCCTCTCCACCTCCCTTACCCCACCCAGTCACTGGCTTTCATTTATTTTACTAATTAAAATAGGAAGGTTCAGTTGGAGTCATGTGACTAGGCAACCCTCCTTGGGGAAGTGGAATTAACATTAAAATACAAACAGCTTCAGGACAATCTACATGGGCCCCTAGTTAAACAATGGAGCCTGGTGGAAACAACCCTGAAGCTAGGATACTAGAGACATCTCTAGTTCACTCCCATACTTCTTACTGCCTCTGTTGTCATCTGGAGATTCTACATATATATGAAGATAGGTAGTATGTAGTCCACTTAGGTACTTTAAGGGTATGGGGAAAGCCTGTGAGAGATTCAGGACTGGACAAAGCCTCTCCTTGAGGCAAGTTCCCTTGTACTTGGGAAAACTCTCTGAATTCTCAGACAGCAATACCTGTGATGTAACATGGCCTTCCATATAGCCCATTTTCCCTAATGCTCTCAAGTTAAAGCTGAAGTTAACAGTAGGCAGATGGGCAGAATAGGAGACAGAGAGAAAGAAGGAGGGATAGGGAGTGAGAGGGGAGAAAGAGAGAAGGAGGGAACTATCTATCTTATACAAACAGCAACCCAGTGGGCAGCCTGTGACGGCTGGAGGAAATTAGGAAATTTTCTTCAGATAAGAACTGAGAATACCTTGCTTGCCTATACTCTCCCCTACCCAGAGGTCACAATACATCAGTGTGCCATCTAAGCTTTCAAGATGAAACAGGAGATAAAATGGAATTCTCAGGTCAAATTGAACAATTTGAATGGGTAGCAAGAGTTGGAATGTAACTTATACCTTGGTGTTTGCTCTGGAAATGTAAAGGGTATCGTGTTTGGTTGCTCCCCCTTTCTCATCTCCTTCCATATCAAGGGTGATCTTTTCATCATAGGTCACATGCTTGGGGACAGCTTGCCTTTCACTGAGACTTCTGAATCAGGATGAAAGGAATCCTTGGAAATTTAACCCTGGGTCTTAATTACAGAAATTGGTCCCGGGATACTTGAGCCTCGGGAGAAAAAGGACATACTAGTTTTCTTAGTTAGGGTTTCTATTCCTGCACAAAACATCATGACCAAGAAGCAAGTTGGGGAGAAAAAGGGCTTATTCAACTTACACTTCCATATTGATGTTCATCACCAAAGGAAGTCAGGACTGGGACTCAAGCAGGTCAGGAAGCAAAAGCAGTTGCAAAGGCCATGAAGGCACGTGGCTTACAGGTTTCCCCTGGGTTGCTCAACCTGCTTTCTTAAAAAACTCATCCAGGTCTACCAGCCCAGGGATGTCCCAACCCAAAATGGGCTGGGCTCTCCCCCATTAAACACTAGTTGAGAAAAATCCCTTACAGATAGATCTTAGGGAGGCATTTACTCAACTGAGGCTCCTTTCTCCGTGATAACTCCAGCTTCAGTGATCTTTTGTGACTGGTTTACCTCACTCAGAATGATAGCTTCAAGTTCCATCCACTTGCCTAGGAATTTAATGAAGTCACTGGTTTATTAACATGGTAGTACACCATTATGTATATGTATTATAATTTCTGTATCCATTTCTCTGTTGAAGGACATCTGGGTTCTTTCCAGCTTCTGGTTATTATAAATAGAGCTGCTATGAACATTGTGGTGCATGTGTCTTTGTTGTATGTTGGAGCATCTCTGGGGTATAAGCCCAGAAGTGGAATAACTGGGTCTTCAGGTAGTACTATATACAATTTTCTGAGGAACCTCCAGACTGATTTCCAGAGTGGTTGTATCAGTATACAATCCTACCAACAGTGGAGGAGTGTTCCTCTTTCTCTGCATCCTCACTAGCATCTGATGTCATCTGAGTTTTTGATCTTAGCCATTCTGACTGGTGTGAAGTAGAATCTCACTGTTGTTTTGATTTGCATTTCCCTGATGACTAGGGTTGCTGAGCACATCTCTAGAGGTTTCTAAGCACTTCGACATTCCTCGATAGAGAATTTTTTGTTTAGCTCTGCACTCCATTTTTAATAGGATTGTTCGATTATCTGGCATCTAACTTCTTGAGTTCTTTATGTATATTGGATATTAAACCTCTATCAGATGTGGGGTTAGTAAAGATCTTTTCCCAATCTGTTGGTTGCCATTTTGTTTTCTTGACAGTATCCTTAGCCTTACAGAAACTTTGCAGTCTCTTTAAGTCCAATATATCAATCCTTGTTCTTAGAGCACAGCCCATTGGTGTTTTGTTCAGAAAAATTTCCCCTGAGCCTATGTGTTCTATGATTTTCCCTTCTTTCTCTTCTAATAGTTTCAGTGTACCGTGTTTTGTTTTTTCTAAGAAGGACTGAGAGTTCCACTTTTTGGCCATTTTTTTTTTTGTTTTTGTTTTTGAGCTTCATATGGTCTGTGAGTTGTTTCTTGTGTATTCTGAGGCTAGTATAAAATTATCAGTGACTGCATATTGTGTCTGTTCCTTTGTGACTGGGTTACCTCACTCCAGAAGATATTCTGTAGATACATCGATTTTCCTAGGAATTTCATAAAGTCATTCATTCTAATAGCTGAGTAATACTACATTGTGTAAATATACCACAATTTCTGTATCCATTCATCTACTGAAGGACATCTGGGTTCTTTACAGCTTCTGGCTTATTATAAATAAGGCTGCTATGAACAAGGTGGAGCATGTGTTCTAATTGTATGTTGGAGCATCTTTTGAGTATATGCTGAGAAGTTGAACAACTGGGTCTTCAGGTAGTACTATGTCCAATTTTCTGAGGAATCTCCAGACTGAATTCCAGAGTGGTTGTACTAGCTTACAATCTCACCAACAGTGGAGAATTGTTCCTCTTTCTCGACATCCTCGCCAGCATCTGCTGTCATCTGAGTTTTTTATCTTAGCCATTCTGAATGGTGTGAGGTGGAATCTCAGGGTTGTTTTGATTTGCATTTCCCTGATGGGTAGGGATGTTGAGCAATTCCTTAGGTGCTTTTCAGCCATTTGATATACCTCAATTGAGAATTTTTGTTTAGATCTGTACCCCATTATTTGCAATTTCATTAAGTCCAATATATCAATTCTTGTTCTTAGATCACCAGCCATTGGTGTTCTGTTCAGTAATTTTCCCCTGTGCCTATGTGCTCTAAGGTTTTCCCCACTTTCTCTTCTAATTGTTTCAGTGTAACTGGTTTTATGTGGGGATCTTTGATCAACTTGCACTTGAGCTTTGTACAAGGAGATAAGAAAAAATCTATTTTCATTCTTCTGCATGCTGTCTGTCAGTTGAGCCAATATCATTTGTTGAAGAGGCTGTCCTTTTTCCATTGAATGTGTTTAGCTCTTTTGTCAAAATTTAAGTGACCATATGTGTGAGGGCTCATTTCTGGATCTTCTATTCTGTTCCATTGATCTACCTGCCTATCTCTGTACCAGTACCAGGTGGTTTTTAACTCAATTGCCTTGTAATATAGCTTGAGGTAAGGGATAGTGATTCCCACAGATGTTTTCTTGCTTTCAAGAATAGATTTCCCTATTGTGGGCTCTTTGTTATTCCAGTTGAATTTGTAAGTTGCTTTTTCCAACTCTATAAAGAATGGAGTTGGAATTTTTATGGGGATTTTATTGAATCTGTAGATTGCTTTTGTAAGATGGCCATTTTTACAATGTTGTTCCTTCTAATCCATGTGCATGAGAGATCTTTCCATCTTCTGAGATTATCTTCAATTTCCTTTTTCAGAGATTTGAAGTTCTTGTCATACAGATCCTTCACTTGCTTACTTAGGGTCACACCAAGGTATTTCATATTGTTTGTGACTACTGTGAAGGGTACCTTTTCCCTAATTTCTTTCTCTACATGTGTGTCCTTTGAGTAGAGGAAGGCTACTGATTTGCTTGAGTTAATTTTATATTCAGACACTTTGCTGAAGTTATTTATCAGCTGGAAAAGTTCTCTGGTGGAATTTTGGGATCACTTAATTATAGTATCATGTCATCTGCAAATAGTGATATTTTTACTTCTTCCTTTCGAATTTGTACCCCTTTGCTTTCCTTTTGCTTTCTAATCGTTCTGGCCTGGACTTCCAGTTCTATGTTGAATAGGCAGGGGAAGAGTGGGCAGCCTTGTCTAGTCCCTGATTTTAGTGAGATTGCTTCAAGTTTCTCACCATTTAGTTTGATGTTGGATATTGGTTTGCTGTATATTGCTTTTATTATGTTTAGGTATGGGCCTTGGATTCCTGCTCTTTCCAAGTCTTTTAACATGAAGGGGTGTTGAATTTTGTCAAATGCTTTCTCAGCATCTAGTGAGATGACCATGTAGTTTTTTTCTTTGAGTTTGTTCATATGGTGGATTACATTGATGGATTTCCATATATTAAACCATCCCTGAATCTCAGGGATGAAGCCTACTTGATCATGGTGAATGCTTGTTTTGATATGTTCTTGGATTCGGTTTGCAAGCATTCTATTGAATATTTTTCATCAATGTTCATAAGGGAGATTGGTCTGAAGTTCTCTTTCCTTTTTTTTTTTTTTTTTAAAAAAAAACGACTTTATTTTACAAAGCAAAGATAAATGTACAGATTTTCAACATTTTTTTGCGTAAAATTATACATTTTTGTCAGTACTGTTTTTTCAGATATTAAAATAATTTTTACATAAAACTATGTGAATATATTTTTTAGTCAGTACTTGATTTTTTCAAGGGCTTGACAGTATGCATTGAAAACCTAATAGTTACAATGAGCATAAAGTACATGCAAAACAAAACGCAACATGGAAATAGTCAAAGTCTTCTTGTTTTGTAAATACATATTTTTTTTGTTTGTTTTCTTTATATCTTGGACTTCATACAGTCTGTGAGTTGTTTCTGGGGGAGTGCAAGCCTCTGGGGTTAGCATCCCAATATCAGTGACTGCATATTATGTCTATTCTTTTGTGACTGGGTTATCTCACTCAGGATGATCTTCTCTAGATGCAGCCATTTTCATAAGAATTTGGTTAAGTCATTGTTTCTGGTGGCTGAGTAGTATTCCATTGTATAAATGTACCACAATTTTTGCATCCATTCATCTTCTGAAGGACATCTGGGTTCTTTCCAGCTTCTGGCTATTATAAATAGAGCTGCTATGAACATTGTGGTGCATATATCTTTGTTGTGTATTAAGTGTCTCTGGGGTATATGCCCAGAAGTGGAATAGCTGGGTCTTCAGGTAGTACTATGTCCAATTTTCTGAGGAATCACCAGACTGATTTCCAGAGTGGTTGTATCAGTTTACAACCACACCAACAGTGGAAATGTGTTCCTCTTTCTCCATAACCTCACCAGCTTCTGCTGTCATCTGAGTTTTGGATCTTGGCCAATCTGACTGGTGTGAGGTGGAATCCCAGGGTTGTTTTGATTTGCATTTCTCTGATGGCTAAAGATGTCGAGTACTTCCTCAGATGTTTCTCAGCCATTCGGTGTTCCTCTACTGAGAACGTTATGTTTAGCTCTGTACCCCATTTTTTAATAGGGTTATTTGATTCTCTGGTGTCTAGCTTTTTGAGTTCCTTGTATACCTTGGATATTAGGCCTCTATCTGATGTGGTGTTGGTAAAGATCTTTTCCATTCTGTTGGTTGCCTTTTTGTTTTCTTGACAATTTCCTTAGTCTTACAGAAACTTTGCAATCTCATTAAGTCCCATTTGTTAATCTTTGACCTTAGAGCTTGAGCCATTGGTGTTTTGTTCAGGAAATTTTCTCCTGTGCCTATATGTTCTAAAGTTTTCCCTACTTTCTTATCTAATAATTTCAGTGTATCTGGTTTAATGTGGAGATCTTTGATCCACTTACACTTGAGCTTTGTACAAGGAGATAAGAAAGGGTCTATTTTCATTCTTTTGCATGCTGAGTGCCAGTTGGACCAGCACCATTTGTTGAATAGGCTGTCCTTTTTCCATTGAATGTTTACGGCTCCTTTGTCAAAAACCAGGTGACCATATACTTGAGGGCTCATTTCTGGATCTTCTATTCTATTCCATTGATCCACATGCCTATTTCTGTACCAGTACCATGCAGTTTTCAACACAATTGCCTTGTAATATAGCTTGAGGTCAGGAATAGTTTTCCCCCAGATGTTTTTTTGTTGTTGAGGATGGATTTCGCTATTCTAGGTCTTTTGTTATTCCATATAAAATTGCACATTGACCTTTCCAATTCCTTAAAGAACTGGGTTGGAATTTTGATGGGGATTACATTGAATCTGTAGATTGCTTTTGGTAGAATGGCCATTTTTTAGATGTTGATCTTTCCAATCCATGAGCATGGGAGAACTTTCCATTTTCAGAGATCCTCCTCAATTTCTTTCTTTAGAGGTTTGAAGTTCTTGTCATACAGGTCCTTCACTTGCTTAGTTAGAGTCACACCAAGGTATTTCATAGATTTGTGATGATTGTGAAGGGTACCTTTTCCCTAATTTCTTTCTCCACATGTTTGTCCTTTGAGTATAGGAAGGCTACTGATTTGTTCAAGTTAATTTTGTATCCAGCCACTTTGCTGAACTTGTTTATCAGCTGTAGGATTTCTCTGGTGGAATTTTTGGGGTCACACAAGTACACTACCATGTCATTGGCAAAGAGTGATGGTTTTATCTCTTCCTTTTCGATTTGTATCCCCTTGATCTCCTTTTGCTGTCTAATTGCTCCAGCCAGGACTTCCAGTACTATGTTGAATAGGTAGGGGGAGAGTGGGCAGCCTTGTCTAGTCCCTGATTTTAGTGGGATTGCTTCAAGTTTCTCGCCATTAAGTTTGATGTTGGCTGTTGGTTTGCTGTATATTGCTTTTATTATGTTTAGGTATGGGCCTTGGATTCCTGTTCTTTCCAAAAGTTTTAACATGAAGGGGTCTTGAATTTTGTCAACTGCTTTCTCAGCATCTAGTGAGCTGACCATGCTTTTTTTTTTTCCCTTTGAGTTTGTTTATATGGTGGATTACATTGATGGATTTCCTTATATTAAACCATCCCTGCATCCCAGGGTTGAAGCCTACTTGGTCATGATGAATGATCGTTTTATTGTGTTCTTGGATTCGGTTTGCAAGGATTTTGTTGAGTATTTTTGCATCAATGTTCATAAGTGAGATTGGTCTGAAGTTCTATTTCCTTGTAGGGTCTTTGTGTGGTTATGTACGAGGGTTATTGTAGCCTCAAAAAATGAGTTTGGTAATATTCCATCTAATTCTATCTTTTGGAATAGTTTGGAGAGTATTGGTGTTATATCCCCAATAAATGTCTGATAAAATTCTGCACTGAACCCATCTGGACCTGGGCTTTTTTTGGTTGGGAGGCTTTTGATGACTTCTTCTATTTCTTTAGGTGTTATAGGGTTATTTAGATGGTTTACTTGGTCCTGCTTTGACTTTGGGATCTTGTATCTGTCTAGGAATTCGTCCATTTCCTCCAGATTTTCCAATTTTGTGGAGTTTAAGTTTTTGTAGTAGGATCTGATGATTTCTTGAATTTCCTCAGTTTCAGTTGTTATGTCGCCATTTTATGCTTGTGGCCATCTCATTCTTGAGGGTAGGAAAATTTTCTTCTATGATTTTGTTTAAGATATTTACTGTGCCTCTTAGTTGATACTCTTCTCCCTCTTCTATTCCTATTATCCTTAGGTTTGGTCTTCTCATTGTGTCCTGGATTTCCTGGACATTTTGGGATAGGATCTTTTTGTTTTTTGCATCTTCTCTGGCTGTTTTGTCTATGTTTACAATGTTGTCTTCTGCCCCCGAGATTCTCTCTTCCATCTCTTGTAATCTATTGAAAATGCTTACTTCTGTGCTTTCTGATTTCTTTTTTAGGTGTTCTACCTCTACGGTTATCTCTTTTTGTGTTTTCTTTATTGTGTCAATTTCCGTTTTAAATTCCCTCTTCCATTCCTTCATCTCTTTGATTCTGTTTTCCTCTAGTTCTTTGAGTTCTTTGAGTGTTTTTCTTGTTTCCTCTTTAAAAGCTTCTGAATCTTTTTGCTTTTCCTCCCGTTCTTGTTTAAGTATCTCTATCAGCATCTTGAGGTATGATTTCAGGTCTGTGTCTTCCTTTTCTGGAGTGTTTGGAATTCCGATGTTTGCTGTTATGGGAGAGCTGGGTTCTGGTGTTGCCAGGTTGTCTTGGTTTCCTTGGGATATACTCTTTCGCTTTCCTCTTGCCATTTTGTTGTCAGTGATATGTTCTTGCCTTTCCCTTGTATCTGATCTGTGTCCCTGGATCTCCACTGGTCCAGGTGGCCGGTGGGTCAAGCCCTGTCAGAGTTGCCGGGTGGGAACAGAAGTTCCAAAGTTCTGTTCCTGGTAGCTGGATCAGTCAGGGCGGGGCAGGGCAAGGCAGGGGCTGCACTTTCTGTGTGCACTCCTCAGAGATCTCTCTGCTCCCTGGCAGCCCAGGTCTTTCACCCACCAGTTGCTCAGCCTGTACGAGCCGCCGTTCTGGGTGGCAGATGGGCCAGGCTCCGCTCTGCGTCCTGAAGTGGCCTCCGGGTGGAAACAGAAGTTCCTAAGATCTGTTCCCGGTCACTGGATCTGGCAGGACAGGGCAGGTCAAGGCAGGGGGTGAACTTTCCGTGTGCACCCCGCAGAGATCCCTCCGCTCCCCAGCAGCCTAGGTCTCCCACTCACCAGTTGCTCAGCCTCTACGAGCTGCCGTTCTGGATGGCAGATGGGCCAGGCTCCGCTCTGCATCCTGAAGTGGCCTCCGGTTGGAAACAGAAGTTCCTAAGATATGTTCCCGGTCACAGTTGCTCAGCCTCTACCTGAAGTTCTCTTTCCTTATAGGGTCTTCATGTGGTTTAGGTATGACAGTTATTGTGGCTTCCAAGGAGGAATTGGAAGTAGTGTTCCATCTGACTCTATTTTGTGGAATAGTTTGTAGAGTATTGGTATTAGGTCATCAATAAATGTCTTATAGCATTCTGCACTGAAGCCATCTGGTCCTGGGATTTTTTTTTTTTTTTTTTTTTGAGGGGGGGAGTCTTTGATGACTGCTTCTATTTTTTTCGGTGTTATGGGATTGTTTCAATGGTTTATCTGGTCCTGATTTAACTTTGGTGTCTGGAATCTGTCTAGAAATGTATCCATTTTCTCAAGATTTTCCAGTTTTGTTGATTATAGGTTTTTGTAGTAGGATCTGATGATTTCTTCAATTTCCTCTGTGTCTGTTGTTATAACTCTGGTTTCCTTTCTGATGTTGTTAATTTGGATACTCTCTCTTTGCACTCTAGTTAGTCTGGCTAAGGGTTTATCGATCTTGTTCATTTTCTCAAAGAACCAGCACCTGGTTTTGCTGATTCTTTGTATGGTTCTTTTTGTTTATTCTTGGCTAATTTCTGCTCTGAATTTGATTATTTCCTGCTGTCTACTCCTCTTGGGTACATCTGCTTCTTTTTGTTCTAGAGCTTTCAGCTGTGCTGTCAAGTTGCTAATGTATGCTTTCTCCAGTTTCTTTTTGGAGGCACTCAGAGCTATGACTTTTCCTCTTAGTACTGCTTTCATTGTGTTCCATATGTTTGAGTATGTTGTGCTTTTATTTTTATTAAATTCTAGAAAAATTTAAATTTCTTTCATTAGTTCTTCTTTGACCTTGCTATCATTGAGTAGAGCATTGTTCAGCTTCCATGTGCATGTGAGATTTTTGTTGCCTCTGTTGTTATTAAAGACCAGCCTTAGTCCATGGTGATCTGATAGGATGCATGGGAGTATTTCAGTCTTCTTATATCTATTGAGGCTTGTTTTGTGACTGACTATATGGTCAATTCTGGAAAAGGTGCCATGAGGTGCTGAGAAGAAGGTGTATCCTTTTGTTTTAGGATGATATGTTCTGTAGATGTCTATTAATTCCAATTGGTTCATAAACTCTGCTAGTTTCACTGCATACTTGTTCAATTTCTGTTTCCATGATCTATCCATTGATGAGAGTGGGGTATTGAGGTCTCCCACTATTATTGTGTGGGGTGCAATGTATTTTTTGAGCTTTAGTAGGGTTTCTTTTATGAATATGTGTGCTCTTATATTTGGAGCAACTTCACCAGTGGGCTTTCATGGCCTCTCACAGTGCCAAGCCTCAGCTGTTCTCCATGACCCCTTCATTCCTTCAAAACCAGTACTGGGAGCTCAGCCCTTTGCCCACTGTCCTGAGTACTAGTGGTGGGGACCTGGCTTTTTCTCTAGGGTAAAAGGACCCCTTTCCAGGGAGCACAGCACTCTCTCTGCTCACTGAGAACTCCCAGTGTGCCCTCCCTGGGCATAAGTGTCAGGCTCACCTCTTTTCCAGGTGTAAAAGTGCCTGTGGGCCTGATCTTTCAGAAAAGCCTTTCCCAGACAGATCAGGATTCTGACACAGGCTCAGGCACCACTGCCAAGCACTCTCTGTGCTCTGGGTACTCACTGTGAAACCTCACTAGGCCTATACCCCACGTTATCTGCTAGTTTAGGTGGAAGAACACCTGGGTGTCTAGTCTACAAAAACAGCCTTTCCCCGACAGAATCTGATACCCTTTTACTCTGAGCCAGAAAGGAACCTTTGCCACAAGTACCACAGCCAAGCACTCTGTGTGCTCTGGATGCTCACTGCGCAGCCTCATTAGGCCTGTGCCCCAGGTTATCTGCTGGTCCAGGTGGAAAAGCATCTCTGTGTCTCTGTACCCCATTTTAAATAGGATTATTTGATTCTTTAGAGTCTAACTTATTGAGTTCTTTGTATATAATGGATATTAGCCCTCTATCAGATGTAGGATTAGTAAAGATATTTTCCCATTCTGTTGGTTGTCATTTTGTCCTTTTGACAGTGTCCTTAGCATTACAGAAGCTTTGCAATTTCATGAGGTCCCATTTGTCTATGCTTGATCCTAGAGCATAAGCCATTGGTATTCAGTTCAGGAACATTTCCCCTGTGCCCATGTGTTCTAAGCCCTTCCCCACTAATAGTTTCAGTGTACCTGGTGCTATGTGGAGGTCTTTGATCCTCTTGGACTTGATCTTTGAACAAAGAGACAAGAATGGATCGATATGTATTCTTCTGCATGCTGACTGCCAGTTGAACCAGGACCATTTGTTAAAGAGATTATCTTTTTGCATTGAATGTTTTTAGCTCCTTTGTCAAAGATCAAGTGACCATATGTGTGTGGGTTCATTTCTGTGTCTTCAATTTTATTTAATTAATCTGCCGGTCTCTGTACCAATACCATGCAGTTTTTAATCACAATTGATCTGTAATACAGTTTGAGGTCATTGATAATGATTTCCCTGGAAGTCTTTTTATTGTTAAGAATGTTTTTTGCTATCATAGTATGTACACACTCATAAGTGGATACTAGCCCCAAATACTTTCTTCCTTCAAGAGGGAAAAATATCAGGACACAGTCACAATCAAAAGCAAAATCAAACTTTAACCATCACTGTCTGGGATCCACTTATGAACATCTCATCTCACCAGCTCTGCCCTTTGTAGCACACACCTTGTCTTCTAGGCTCCAGCTGCCTGATCTCCACTGCTGCTGCCATTTCTAGTGGTCATACCATGGTACTGGCCTCCAAAACAATGCTGTCTTCTGCAGCAACTAGGCTTCACCAATAGCCTCTCATAAGCTCTCTTCATGGTGCCAAGCCTCAACTCCATTGCAAGTCCTTCAGTGTTGGGGCATTAATTGCAACTGAGGCTGCACCTTCACCAGTGGCCTTCCATGGCCTCTCACAGTGCCAAGCCTCAGCTGCTCTCCATGACCCCTTCATGCCTTCAAAACCAGTACCACCTGGGTGACTCTTACACATAATCAAGTCCAACCACAGCATGAGGTACAACCTTGGCTATCTCTGGAACACAGCTTCTTTGTGCTCTCAGAAAACAGTTGCCAGAAGATTCCACTTCAATGGTCTCTTCTTAATGACCACTAATTTCTTGGCTCCACCTGACCAATATCAATAGTCTCAGTAATGCAAAGGTTTTTGTTTTAGTAGTTCTGGTATCTTGTTAACCACGGCTGATTCTGCAGCCCCAGCTAACCAAAACCACAGAAATTTCATAATCAAAACAGTAATGGTCCTGATAAGAGTCTTTAATCTTCCCTCTGAAATCTCACAAGCCAGGCTTCTATCTTCTGTGCTGTTCTTAACATTATCTTCCAAGCTCCTACTAACATCCCACAGAGCTCTTAATATCTCAATGGCTCTTCTAGATCATAGTTCCACATTTCTTCCACAGTCCTCCCCAAAACATGATCAGGTGGCCACAAGAATACCCGACTCTGCTGGTACCAATTTGTCTTAGTCAGGGTTTCTATTCCTGCACAAACATCATGACCAAGAAGCAAGTTGGGGAGGAAAGGGCTTATTCAGTTTACACTTCAATATAGCTCTTCATCACCAAAGGAAGCCAGGACTGGAACTCAAGCAGGTCAGGAAGCCGGAGCTGATGCAGAGGACATGGAAGGATGTTGCCTACTGGCTTGCTTCCCCTGGCTTGCTCAGCTTTTTTTCTTATAGAACCCAGGTCTACCAACATAGGGATGGCACCACCCACAATGAGCTGGGCCCTTCCCCCTTGATCACTAGTTGAGAAAATGTCTTACAGCTGGATCTCTTGGAGGCATTTCCTCAACAGAGACTCCTTTTTCTGTGATAACTCCAGCTTGTGTCAAGTTGACACAAAACCAGCCACTATACAGGGTTACTACAGCCGCATAGAATGAGTTTGACAGTGTTCTGTCGGTTTCTATTATGTGGAATATTTTGAGAAGAACTGGTGTTCACTCTGGTAGAACTCTGTACTAAAACATCTGGTTCTGGGATTTTTCGGGGGGGTTGGGTGACTTTTAATCGCTTCTTCTTAAGAGTTACAGTGCTGATTAAATACTTTGTGTGATCTTGACTTAACTTTGGTAATTGGTATCTGTCTAGAAAATCCTCCATGTCTTTAGGATTTTCCAATTTTGTGGAGTATAGGCTTTTGAGTAAGACATAATAATTCTTGGAATTCTTCAGTGTCTGTTATTATGTCTCCCATTTTCTTCTGATTTTGTATATTTGACTATTCTCTCTCTCCCTCCCTTTCCATCCCCCTCCCCCTCTCTGTCTTTTATTAGCTTGGCTAATGGTTTGCCTATGCTGTTGATTTTCTTTACAAAAAAAAAAAAAAAAAAAAAAAAAAAAAAAACTCGTGGATTCACTGATTATTTGTGTTCTTTTGTTTTTAACTGATGGATTTCAGCATTGATCTTAATTATTTCCCGAGTTCTACTCCTCTGCTGTTTGTTGCTTCTTTTGTTTTCTAGGGTTTTCAGGTGTACTTTTAACTTGCTACTATGAGACATCTCTACTTCCTTTATGTAGACACTTAAAGCTATGAACATTACTCTTAGCACTGCTTTCATTGTGTTCCATAAATTTGGGTATGTTGTGCCTTCATTTTCATTGAATTCTAGAAGGTCTTCAATTTCTTTTTTCTTTCTTTCTTTTTTTCACTCCAGATTTTATTTTATTTCCTCCTGGTTCATCCTCCAACTGTTCCACACCCCATACTTCATCCCTGTACCCTGTCTCCACGAGGCTGTCCCCACCCCACTCACCCTCACATCAGACCTCTAAACTCCCTGTGGCCTCCAGTCTACTGAGGGTTAAGTGCATCTTCTCTGACTGAACCCAGACTTCTGCTGTATATGTGTTGGGACTTCATATCGGGTATTTTACGCTGCCTAGTTAGTGATCCAGTGTCTGAGATATCTCAGTGGTCCAAGTTAATTGAGGCTGCTGGTCTTCCTACAGGTTCACCCTCCTCAGCTTCCTCCAGCTTTTTTCTAATTCAGCCACAGGAGTCAGAAGCTTCTGGTCATTGGTTTGGTGCAAATATCTGCATCTGACTCTTTCAGCTGTTTGTTGGGTCTTTCAGAGGGCAGTAATGCTAGGTCCCTTTTTGTGAGTGCTCCATAGCCTCATTAATAGTGTCAGGCCTTGGGGCCTCCTCTTGAGCTGGATTCAACTTTGGGCCTGTTGCTGCACCTTCTTTTTCTCAGGCTCTTCTCCATTTCCATCCCTGCAGTTCTTTCAGACAGAAATGATTATGGGTCAGCGTTTTGACAGTGGGCTAGCAACTTCACTTTTCACTTGATGCCCCATCTTTCTGCTGGAGGTGGGCTCTACAAGTTCTTTCTGTCTGCTGTAGAGCATTTCATCTAGGGTCCCTCTCTTTGAGTTCTGAGAGTCTCTCACCTCCCAGATGTCTGGTACTTTCTGGAGGGTCCTCCCAACCTCCTACCTCCCGAGGTTGCCTGTTTCCATTCTTTCTGCAGGCCCTTCAGTCCTTTTCCATCCTATTCCTCTCTCCCCACCCTCCTGTCCTCTTTCCCTTCCAAGTCGCTCCCTCCCTCCCTCTGTAGTTGCTTTCAATGTTAAATTTAAGCTTTAGCATGTTTCTTTTACAAATGTGGGTGCCCTTGTGTTTGGGTCATAGATGTTCAGAATTGAGATATCATCCTGGTAGAATTTTTCCTTTGATAAATATGAATTATCTTTTCCTGTCTCTTTGGATTCATTTTGGTTGAAAGTCTAATATGTGTATATTTGAAAGGGTACTCTGATTTCCTTTGGGGTCTGTTTACTTAGAAAAAAATTGTACCCCTTTACTCTGACGTCTTCATTGCTGAGGTGTGTTTCTTATGCAGCAGAATGATGGATCCTGTTTTCCCATCCATTTGCTTAGCCTGTGTCTTATTATTAGGGAATTGAGTCCATTGATGTTAAGAGATATTAATAGCCAGTGATTGTTATTTCCTGTTATTTTGATGCTTGTGGTATTTGTGTGTGTTTCTCTGTGTGCGTGTATGTGTGTGTGTGCTCATGTATGTACACGTGCTTTTCTTGTTTTTGCTGGTATGGAGTTACTTGTTTCATATGTTTTATTGGATATAGTTATTCTCCCTTGGTCGGATTTTTTTCTCTTAGTATTTTCTGTAGGGCTGGATTTGTGGATATATATATATATATATTGAAATTGCATTTGCTTTGAAATCTTGATTTTTCTATCTATGGGGATTGAGAATTTTGCTTTGTATAGTGGTCTGGATGTGTTTTTTGGAAGCTGCAAGAAATCTTTCCAGGCCCTTCTAGCTTTTAATGTTTCTCTGATGTAATTCTGATAGGTCTGCCTTGGTAAGTTACTTAGCCTTTTCCCCTTGCTACTTTTAATATTTTATGTTTTGTAGGGTTCTTTTGATTAACATGTTGTGGAAGGATTTTCTTTTTTGGTCCAGTCTATTTGGTGTTCTATAAGCTTCGTGTATATTTATAGGCATCTCTTTCTTTGGTTTGGGAAAGTTTTCTATGATTTTGATGAAAATATTTTTTTGGATCTCAGAGCAGGAACTCTTCACCTTCCTTTTTATTTTAAGTTAGGTCTTTTCATGATATCTGAATTCCTGAATGTATTATGTCAAGAATTTTTTAGATTTAACATTTTCTTTGACTGATATATCAATTTCATCTATTGTATCCTCTGTACCTGAAGTTCTTTCTTCTGTTTCTTGTATTATTTTGGTAATGCTTGTATCTGTTGTTCCTGTTATTTTCACTAGGTTTTCTATCTCCAGGATTCCCTAGTTTGTGTTTTCTTTATTGCTTCTATTTCTGCTTCCGGGTCTTGCACAGTTTTATCTCTTTCCCCTGTTTAATTGTATTTTTCAGTATTTCTTTAGGGGATTTATTTGTTTCCTCTTTAAACAGCTACCTGTTTTATTTAATTTCCTGTATAAGGGATTAATTTATTTCCTTTATAAAGGCCTCTATCATTGTTATAAGATTGGATTTAAGGTTATTTTCTTTTGTTGAAATTGTGTTAGGATGTTCTTTGCTTGCTGTAGAAGCATACCTGTACTCTGAAGGAATTATAATCCCCTGACATTTTTTGGTTATGTTCTTTGTCTTCTAGATTTACAGTAGCAAGCTTGATATTTTTCCTATTGAGTGGGCCTTAGCCCAATCAGGTGATGTTGGTTAATTGCCTTTTTTTTCTTGTCAGCCTGCCGTACATCTTTAGATGCAATGAGATCATTTTTCCCTTTATTCCCCAAGTCATGTGTCTGAAGTGTGTAATGTCTCTAGTAATATGGTATTACTTTTAACTATGGAGAGGCAACCAAGAAAAATTGCAATATCCTGTATTGTTTTAGAAGTCTCTTGGAGACCTCTGAAAAGCAATCAGAGATATTTTACATGTCTGACACTGTAGTTTTGGTTAGACAGTCTAGAACTCTCATGGGCTGTATTAGTGTATGTGATGTAGCCGACTGCATGTGTGTATGTGTGTGTGTGTATGTGTGTTTATACACAAAAATTTATATATTGATAACTTCTGGGATGGGTTTGTGTGCCTGGACCGTGTGCTACGGGGTGCAGACTGTGTTTGAAATAGTGGGAAAGCCATGTCCAGTGGTTCCAGTGCCAGTTTTGACGGTCACATTACTATTTTCTCTCCTGAGGGCCGACTCTACCAAGTAGAATATGCTTTTAAGGCTATTAACCAGGGTTGACTTACATCTGTAGCTGGCAGAGGGAAGGACTGCACAGTTATTGTCACACAGAAGAAAGTACCTGACAAACTACTGGATTCCAGCACAGTGACTCACCTATTCAAGATAACGGAAAACATTGGCTGCGTGATGACAGGGATGACAGCTGACAGCAGATTCCAGGTACAGAAGGCATGCTATAAGGCAGCTAATTGGAAATACAAATATGGCTATGAGATTCCTGTGGACATGCTGTGTAAAAGAATTGCTGATATTTCTCAAGTCTACACACAGAATGCAGAAATGAGGCCACTTGGTTGTTGTATGATTTTAATTGGTATAGATGAAGAACAAGGCCCTCAAGTGTACAAGTGTGATCCTGCAGGCTACAACTGTGGCTTTAAAGCCACTGCAGCAGGAGTTAAACAGACAGAGTCAACCACCTTCCTTGAAAAAAAAAAAGTGAAGAAGAAATTTGATTGGACATTTGAACAGACAGTGGAAACTGCAATTACATGCCTGTCTACTGTTCTGTCGATTGATTTCAAACCTTCAGAAGTAGAAGTCGGAGTAGTTACAGTTGAAAATCCTAAATTCAGGATTCTTACAGAAGCAGAGATTGATGCTCACCTTGTTGCTTTAGCAGAGAGAGACTGAACGCTTACAGCTTTCCAGATCCATGGTGCCGTGTGCCTGTGTGCTCAGTAACAAGCCACCATGATAGAGGCCCTGAGACTCTCCTCCTGCCGCCGACTGGCTAGGACTCTATAAATAAAACAGTGCTTTTAGAGAAAAAAAAATATATATTATGTATTTTCAAGTAATTCGAAACTAATGTTTTCCTATGGCCCTTTTCAAACATTTTTTATATTGTCTCTTTTTTCCTTATCCCTCTATATTGCCCTGTTTACCCACGTTTTTCACATTTTCACCTGTATAGCACCTGTATCTTGATTGTCTTCTCTTTAGAGCTCCAACTATGGTTGCTTTTTACTTTCCTGGTTTCTAAAGTTACTACAGATTATCTAGAGGTTCTCAGCAAGGGTCCACAGATAAGAGAGAAGAGGCAGGATTTATCTTTGTTCATCTGGGTCACTTCACTCACTGTGTAGCTCCACCCACTTACCTACAAATATCATGATTTCACTGTTTTTTCTTTACAGCTGTATAGTATTCCATATGTACCAGAGTTTCATTATCTATTCATCAGTTGACAGGCATTTTGGTTGTTTCTATTTTGTAGCTATGGCAAATAGAGTAGCAACAAACATGTCTTTATTAAAAAGTAAGAAGGGAATTTCTGGTTCATTGGAAAAGAAATAATGAAACTTGGAAAGAATTGTCATGCTCCGAATAAAGATTGGTGCTTTAAATAAGAGAATTATGTTTATCTTAGGACTGAATAATTTCCTTTACTTTTTAGTTTTAGAATGAATGAATCATTTCTACTATATTTTCATCATCATGGATTCTCTTTCATGTCTATCTTCTTGTAAATATCACTCATTTCTTAACATGATAACATAAATCTGAGAAAGTTTTAGTTAGAACTGTAGCAAACAGCTAAATGTACTTAAGGAATTATGCTATCCATTCAAGACATTGCCAGCTTTTGCTCACCCCCCCCCCCCAGTGGACTATAATAAGATTTCATTGATTCTTTGAAAGCACTGAGAATTTAAAAGTTTACACATTTAATAAGTGTCAGGAATATATTAGTTTCCTTCATAACAGATTGTGTCTGAATCTATATGACACAGAAATATTTCGGTTCCGTTTGAAAGAAAACCAGTTCAAAATAAGGGAATGCTAGAATGTATCAGGTTAATTAAGCCAAAGCAATTAAAACTAGTTTAATGTAAAGAATATGTGAGTGTGAGTATGAGTATGTGTGTGTGTATGTGTGTGTAGGTACACATGTGCCACTGTATATGTTTGTAGGTCACAAAACAACATGTAGGGGCTGTTGGGATATGGGGACATCTTCTTGGAGACTAAGAAGGAGGAATGGAATGAGGAGGGCAGAACAGGAGGGGGATAGTGACTGGACTATAAAAACGATTAAAATTAATTAAAAACTTATCCACCCTATAGAAGATGCCGGTATTTTATTTATTTATTTTATTGAACAAAACTCTATTATATGTATATGGGACTTTTGTAAATTTATTGGTCTATTGGTGGGCATTTATGGTTTCTATCTTTTGACTGTTCTGAATGTGGTGGTTATTATTGGCAACAAGATTTAGATTCACTTAGAAGAACAGGTCTCTTTTTATGCCTGTAAGGGCTTATCTTGACAAGGTTGATATAGAGAAACCCAGCCTGAATGTGGGTGGCATGATGCCCTGTGGTTATATATTTTGGGTATATGCCCAGGAGTGGTAGAGTTGGGTTCTCAGGTATCACTATGTCCAATTTTCTGAGGAACTGCCAGAATGATTTCCAGAATGGTTGGACCAGTTTACAACCCCACCAAGAGTGGAGGAGCATTCCTCTTTCTCCACATCCTCACCAGCATGTACTGTTACCTGACTTTTTGATCTTAGCCATTCTGACTGGTGTGAGGTAGAATCTCAGGGTTGTTTTGATTTACATTTCCCTGAAGAATAAGGTTGATGAACATTCCTTTAGGTGCTTCTCAGACATTCGATATTTCTCAGTTGAGAATTCTTTGGCTCTTTTCCCCATTTTTTAATAGAGTTATTTGATTCTGTAGAGTCTAACTCATTGAGTTTTTTGTATATATTAGATATTAGACCTCTATCAGATGTAGGATTGATAAAGATTTTTCCCATTCTATTGGTTGCAATTTTGTTCTAATGACATTGTCCTTTTCCTTACAGAAGCTTTGCAATTTTAGGAGATCTATTCTTGATCTTAGAGCCTAAGGCATTGGTGTTCTGTTCAGGAAATTTTCCCCAGTGCCCATGTGTTCGAGGCTCCTCCCTACTTCCTCTTCTATTAGTTTGAGTGTATCTGGTTTTATGTGAAGGTCCTTGATCCACTTGGGCTTGAGATTTGTACAGGATGAGAAGAATGGTTAGACTTGCAAATTGGAAAGGAAGATGTCAAAACATCACTATTTGCAGATGATATGATAGTATGATTAAGTGACCCCAAAAATTCCATCAGAGAACTCCTACAGCTAATAATCAACTTCAGCAAAGTTGCTGGATAGAAAATTAACTCCAACAAATCAGTAGTCCTTCTCTACTAAAAGGAGAAACAGACTAAGAAAGAAATTAGGGAAATGACACCCTTCACAATAGTCACAAATAATATAAAATAATTCTACCCAAGCAAGTGAAAGATCTGTATGACAAGAACTTCAAGTCTCTGAAGAAAGAAATTGAAGAAGATCTCAGAAGATAGGAAGATTTCCCATGCTCATGGATTGGCAGGATTAATATATTTTAAAAAATGGTCATCTTTCCAAAGCAATCTTCAAATTCAATGGAATCCCCATCAAAATTCCAACTCAATTCTTCACAGAGTTAGAAAAAAAGGCAAAAAAAAAAAACCAATTTTTAATTCATTTGGAATACCAAAAACCCAGGATATTGAAAACTATTCTCAACAATAAAATAACTGCTGGGGGAATCACCATCCCTTACCTCATGATGGTATTACAGAGAAATAGTGATAAAACTGTATGGTATTGGTACAGAGACAGGAAGGTGTATCAATGGAATAGAACTGAAGACCCAGAAATGAACCCAAACATCTATGGTAACTTGGCCTTTGACAAAGGAGCAAAAACCATCCAGTGGGAAAAAAATATAGCTTTCTCAACAAATGTTGCTGTTCTAACTGGCAGTCTGCATGTAGAAGAATGCAAATCGATCCATTCTCTCTTTCAATCTCTCCTTGCCTTCCTCCCTTTCTTCTTTGGGCTGCTTTACTCAGAATATTTTAGCAGAGCGACAGGAAATGTACTTAAATAAATTATGTTGAAACGGATTTGTTTTTAGTTCTTTGGTATTTATACCTAAAAGTGGAATTTCTGTAAATCTTGATTGTTCTTTTTCTCTACCTGGCTTCAACCTCAGCAGGCAATAAAACTTGGTCCTCATTCCTCATGTTTATTTAAAAAGAATTTTTTTCTCTCCTTTTGTCTATATTGCCTCCTGTCAGACTCTGAATGGAAGCCAGAGTGATACTTCTTTATGTCTGGATGACTCACTACACTATTATATATGAAGACTGTTTTCTATAGAAAAGAGATACAGTGTTTCAAAAAATGGGGGTGTTGGTAGGCAGAGAGATAGCCACTATATTATCATTCTATGTCTATGCAAACTTTTTATTTTTCATGTTTTTTAAGGGATTCTTGGAGGAGAGGAAATGTAGAGTTGGAGATTTGACAAGAATGAAAGAAAAGAGTTTCACACTTGACTATTTGGAGTAATAATTACTCTCTTCTGGGGCCAACAGTTTGAGGACATGTCAAGGGTTAAAGTGTGCTGATGTTAGGACCCCACAGACCTGTCCTTGATACCATCCCAAGGAAAATAATGTCATTAATGGCTGAAGAAACATGGCCATGATGGTGAGCCTAAAAAATAGAAAATATCCAAAGTCTCCATCAACTGACAAAAATAAACTGTTGTATTTTCTTATGTTTTACCGCTATCAGAACACTAAAATTACTCAAGACCTGTATATACCTAGGTAGATATGCTCCAAATATAATGGCTCCCAATTACCATTAAATGCAAGCAATCAAACTATAGAATTGTAAATACTTTGCAACAGCATCACTGAGTTCTTACAGAAATATACAAGAGTATTTCTATAAGGCTTGGAGATAGAAATTATAAAATATTTGGAAGATTAGGAAAAAATTAAGAAGTAAGGAACAAATGAACATGGGAAGAACTAAGGGTATTTCTATTTTGTTGTACTGTTGGGGTTTTTTTTTTTGTTTTTTTTTTGTGTTTTTTTTTTTTTTTGTTTTTTTTAGTTTAGAATTTGCTAAGTCAAAGTGATTAAAAATGAACAGTTTATTTAGGTAGGTTGGGCTATATTTTCTTTACTGTTATGTTTTTAAAAACTCTTTCTAGTGAACACATTAACACATGATTATAGTTCAATGGGAAGTCAATTATTCTTTATTCTTTTTGGTTTTATATTTTTATTTATTTATTTTTGAGACAAATTCTTTATATTACATAGCTCGGCTTGTATTGTAACTCATTATGTAGCCAGGGCTGCATTAAACTCACAGAGATTCACTTGCTTCTGACCCTGGGTGCACAGGCCACCATGCCTCGCCAGTATTTTTTTATTCTTAAGTTTTCACAGTATCTATACAAACCAGAAGATAGAGGTTTATAAGTTATTTTATTTTACCTTGCTTTTGAGAAATATTATAAATAAGCTCTTGTCAAAATGCCCATGCTGATTTCTGCTATGCCATACCATGTTCCATCATTTATTTATGTGTTGGATATTTTGTCCTTGCTCTTTCCTGTACTCCTAATGAAATGCCCAGTATGTTTTCCATTAACTTCAGAATTCCTCCTAACGTTCAGTCTTACAACCTTGACATGCCTCCTCTTATCTTAGTAAACAATGCCTTTGCTCCATGGCTGTTAAAAGCTGGCAAAAATAAACTGTCCAAATCAGAATTCCTGTGAGAAGAAAGTCCTGGGAAGTGAAGATAGATTTTAGAAATCCTATTCATACCAAGAGGGAAAAGTCATTAAATAGTTGTGAACGAGGCAGTTGGTGACAGCCTTGTCTCTTTGTGTTTTAGAAAAATGATAACAGAAGTATTTGCAACATCTTGCTTGATTCTGAAGTCGTTCACATTTTACAATAGGAACTTTACAAGGCAGACAAAGAATGTTAGAAAGAGCATTGCTTGTTGGGCACTGACATCACTATGTGGGAATGACTGAGTATTGTCTTACACAATGGAATGTGTTCTATCCCTCCTCTGAGAGAGAATTTGGCTTGCTATGCAAATTAGAATATTGTTTTGAAAAAAAATGTTGCATTGAGTTACAGAAAAAAAGTTTCCAGTCCGCTTCTTTCATCCACTGTTGGCAAAGCAGTTGACAGCAGACCTGTCTAGCCAGTTTGTCTGGGCTATGCTCTGGATTTTGTGATAGAGACCAATCAAGGAGAATTGTCCTTTGGCAAAGAAGTAAAAGAGCTGTAAGTGCTTGGGGTCTGTGTTTAAATGATTTTATCAGGCACAGGAGAAAGGAAGGATGGTTAACTTATAAGACTTTTAAGCCAGTAAAAGCATTTCAAACGTGAATGGATGCTATTTTAGTTTCCCTTTGTTGGGGGAGTTGGTAGCTAGTTACTTCCAGTGGATGGTCTACCTGTTCTTTCCAGCTTACCTGTAAGGATCTATCTCTGAAGGAAGCTTTTCTGTCTGAGGCTCTGCAACCTGGAAACACTCTAAAAGTTCAGAAATGCTATATATATTCCACAGATCTGGTCTTTGAGGTCATTTGGTTGGACTGGTGAGCATTCAGTGAGCACAGGATGTTATTGTTTTAAGCCTATGGTTTATGCATGCTGCTCATCATACTCAAGGCTTATGCATTACTCTCAGGCAGTGGTTCTGGAGAGTTATTCTGAATCACGTCGTCAGCATACTGCAGAGCTTGTTAGAAATGCATGTGCTTGCAGTCTACTTCAGATCTATTGGGGTGGGTTCCAAATATCTATAGCTTTTCAAGCACTCCAGTTGCTGAGATCCACACGTAAGATTGAGAACCACTGCTTCAGGAGGATCACGCTACTTGAATGGAGAGAACTGCACATCTAAACCTCCTTTCTGTTCATCGAACAGTTAGAGAGAACCAGTGCTTGACACTGATGATATCATCTTATATTACACGTAATTGTGAAGTCATGTCATTTGATTCTATTTATAAAATGTATCTTTAATTGATAATTACCAATGATAGCATATTTTGCTGTTTAGAAGTTGGGTGATACTTTATTTTCCTCTTCTTTTGTTTATTGCAACCTAGCTTTCTCTGTTCAGGGAAGGAGGCCCAGCCTAAAAGAATAAAACATGAGCAGGTGTAAATTTTCTACCTCTTTTCCAGTGACTGATTTGATAGTAGACAATGGTCAGTTCGGTGTAAGAGGAATTTTCTGGAGGCTAAGGAAATTAAATTTCCGTAATGACCCATATAAATAAGAAGTCTGAGTGTGGTAACCCAGTTACAAAAGAACAGACATAATATGCAGTCACTGATAATTGGATAGTGGCCCCAGAAAGTTCTGAATACCCAAGAAACAACTCACAGACCACATGAAGCTCAAAAAAAGAAAGGCCAAAAAGTGGAAGCCTCAGCCCTTGTTAGAAAAAAAAAAAAACACAGTAAGTATATAGCACCCTTTCAGAGTGGGGTACACCTCGACCTTAAATCATTAGTAACTCTAGAGCTAATTGTCTTGTTGCAATTTTTGGTATTTAAAATTCATTATGTTTAATCCTTACACACCAAGAAAACTTTGACTATTTCCAGGTTACATCTTGTTTTACATGTACTTTATGCTCACTGTATCTAGTAAGATTTCAATGCATACTATCAAACCTTTTAAAAAAAACTCAAGTACTGACAAAAATATATTCATATAGTTTTTTGCAAAAATTATTTTAAAAATCTGTACATGTATCTCTGTTTTTTAAAATATAGTTGTAAGAAAAAAACAGTCCTCATCAGTTTGGACTGCTGTCTTGTGATATGGTGCTTTGTTAGGATTATAGAAGCTATCTCGAAATCAAGAGGGAAAAGTCAAGTGTTATATGTTGGTGTTACTATTATAGATTTCCAATTGTGTACATTCACAAAATTTTTTGTTAGTCATCTTGCTTTTTGATAATGAAAATATACAATAAGCATACATGTGTACAGGCAACAGAATAGGAATTAGAACACATTTTCAACCAATGATAAAAATTCTCCTAGTGTGTTCTTTCACTCATTCATATGGGCTCCTGTCATTTCTTCTAAGAAAATCATTTTTTATGGGTAGGTGGGAAAATCTCTGTAACTTCTTATTAGTGTTACTATGAAATAATTACTGTTTGAAAAGTGAGCATGTAAATTGTATTTAGTTTTTTGGGGACAAAATAAATCAAATTTTCTTAATACCAGTGCATAAAACTCAACATTCCATGAATGTGACCAGCAGAAAGGTGAACGTCTTTATAAACAACATTATAGTATATATATATATACTGAGAAGATTAGCTGAGTGGGGGGGACAAGATCTACCCTGAATATGAATGATATCATTTCAAGGGCTAGGGTCCATAACTGAATAAACAGGAAAAAGTGGGATGACCACAAGCAATTTCTTTGCTTCCTGGCTTCAGAAAGCAAATGATCAGTTGTCTCATTTTCCAGCCACCCTTCTTTCCCCACTGTAGTTGACTGTATCTTCTCAGACTGTGATCCCAAATAAACTGTCCCTCTTTAAGTTACTTCTTACCATGTTTTGGTTAAAGCAATGAAAAAAATTGCTACCACCTGCAAGATATTATATTGTCACACAAATCTTAAGAGTACTTGTCAGGTACTTGGTATGCTTTCTGCAAATTTACGATGAACACATTCTTCCTTCAAAAATACAAACATTCCACAAAGCCACAAATCACTCTATTCTTTTCTAAATATTAATCACCCAATATCTGTTAGTATCAGATTATAACACTATTTCATATGCTTTTATACATTTTTATGGTATTTTTCTCTCCCCAAAGTTTCACTGCTTAAAATGGTTGGGGTTAGGAATATTCTAAATTACTTACATTCAACAATTAAAATGCATTTTTATTGAGATGAAGGCATAGAGTTTTAGCATGGAGACAGTATTTTTGTTGCTTGATAATTTACATAAATAGCTAAGTCTGCCTTTTCTGTGTTGTTCAATGATAATCAGCAAATTGATGGATATAGAGCAGATATACACTGATAGGGACTTAGTAAAATCTAGAGTGGCTTTCCAAAATGCTGATTCTCAGCCTCAAATGATGCATTAATTACGTCACTACTTGTTTAGACTAAATGATTCACAAAAGCAACTTAAAGAATGGAGGATTTGTTTTGGCTCATGGATTGTGGGGGATACAGTTCAGCATAGTGGGAAGGCATAGCAGCAGGTCACACTAAATTTGTAATGAAGATACAAAGGTGAGGGGCTAAAGACAAGGCTATATGGTTTGTATTGTCTACCCTTGTAAGGGGCTAGGGTTTGCTGCCAAGAACCCACATGGTGGCTTAAACCTGTTTGTAACTCCAGTTCTAGAGGACCTGGTACCCTATTTGGACCATCATGGATACCAGGCAGCATTTAGTACACTTATATGAAGGACAAACACTATACATACATACACATATTTATGTATATATTATGTGTATTTATACGTATTTATGCATGTATATAGTCTTTAAAGAATAAAAAAAAAGCAGGAATGAGAACTGGACAAATGGCTTAGTGGGTAAAAGTATTGCTATTCCTACAGAAGAACTGGGTTCTCATCTCAATAGCTTCAAGTCCAGTTCCAGTGAATCGGACACCTGCTTCTGGCTTCTGTGGGCGTCTTTATGCACATGATTTGTAATCATATGCACATGATTTGTTTTCATACATGAAACAGAAATTGCATTATGTGTATTTTATGTGTATTAGTAAATACACATAAAATGAAAAGAAAGAAACAGAGATGAGAGCTGGTGCTCAGCCACTTTTCTTTTCTGTCCTTTGATTCAGTCCACAACTCTTGCTCATTGTATGGAGCCACCCCCATCTCTAGAGAAACACCTTTGGAAACATGCAAAGAGGTAACTCCTACTTCTGTGAATCTAAATATGATGAAGTTGACAATGAAGATCTTCTCCTCACTGCTGGGACCCCAGCTTTTATGTTTTGATACTGAAACTGTTGACTGCCCAAACATGGATTATACATTTACACACCAAGAAAGGTGATTTTTGTAGACCGCATAGTCATAAAGAAAAAAAATACCAATTCCTTAAAACTCACACTATTCTCCCAGTAATAGCAACTTATCATAGCCTGGGAGTCTACTAAGAATACAGAACACTGAGCTCTATGGCAGAGTTCCTGAATTACAGTTGCTGACTTGTATGCACATTAAAGTATGAGAGGTGATATTTCAATGTTAACATTTGAAGACTTTTATTTTATTTTTCCCACTTAGTCACCCATAGTGGTTTCCAAGGAATCATAAGGGACACTGTTTGCAGAGACTTTCAAAGAGACCATAATTATCAGCATTAGGAATAATGGACCAATTGAGCAGTTCCTGGTACATCTCTAGCCAGCCATGCAATTGATAAGCTCAGTGCATTGCATGGGCGTCCCCAGTGCTCTAAGTACTGGGCCTAGGCAATTATGTCTGACACTGAGAGATTACAGCAGTGACACACTGACAGGTTTGAACAAATCAGTGTGAGATAACACTGTAGAGACAGATAAAAGAAAAGGAGAGGCTCTTTGGCTGGGTGTGGAATTGTGCCTTTGTAATACTCAGCCTTGTCATGTCTTCACTTACCAGATAAATTTAGTGAATTGTGATTATTTTTTTTTAAATATTAACACCGGCTGGCCTGCAAGACCTGGTTTCTTACTCTGTGTCATGGCCTAAAATCAGAGCTGAGTTGTTTTCAATATTCTTAATTAGTGATATGGCATAATGTATTTTTATATAGAGGTATTATTCCTCTAAAACAAAATTAGCACAGATCCTTGTCTCAAATACATTTGGAGAATTGTGTGTGTTATCCATCAAAATAAAATAAAATATCATTTATATAATTTTAGAAAGCTTTCTTGTACTCCTTTCTGGTCATTTCAACTACTATATTAATTTTCCATGTGAATTCTCCCATTTCAGTACTTCATATAAATGGTTTATAGATATGTACTCTTATATTCTTTCAACCAGCATAGAGTTACTGAGAATATCCATGATTCTATGGACATCTTATTTTTAATGTCTGGTTAGTAATTGATTATATGAACCTATACGGTTTTATTCAATCTTACATTTTGAGAATACATGAATGCTCTCCACTGTTGTACTGTGATGAATAGAATATGGCTCTCTGATCATTACAAACAATTTGTTTTGTGAGCATGAACTGTTCACTTCTTTTAAATAATTATGTAAGAGTGAATTCTCTGGCTCAGAGAATACATGAATGTTTATTAGAAAACTGCCCAACAGTTACTGAAACTGCCTTACTTTGTGTTCCAAATGTTTTCAAATTCTAGTTACTTTTGATCTTCTAACAATATTTGATATTGTTGTCCTTTAATATTTTGTTAAATTTGCATTTCCCTTGTAACTAATGATTAGGAGTCTATGTTGTATCCTTGTGTTCCATGTTCTCTCTATTCGTGAAAACTGCGTATTTTTACTGTTGACTTAAGAGTGTTTTTAATTATTATCTTTTTGCGCTCCACATTTTATTCCCCTCCTGGTCCACCCTCCAACTGTTCCACATTCCATTTCTCTTCCCTGCACCCCTGTCTCCATGTGGCTATACCTATCCCACCCACCCCACCAGACCTCTCCACTCCCTGGGGCCTCCAGTCTCTTGAGGGTTAGGTGCATCTTCTCTGACTGAACCCAGACCTGAGAGTCCTCTGCTATATATGTGTTTGGGACTTCATATCTGCTGGTGTATGCTGCCTGGATGGTGATCTGGTGTCTGAGAGATCTCAGGGGTTCAGGTTAATTGAGACTGCTGGTCCTCCTACAGGGTTACCCTCCTCCTCAGCTTCTTCTAGTTTTTTTCTTAATTGAATCACAGGGGTCAGCAGCTTCTGTTCATTGGTTGGGTGCAAATATCTGCATCTGACTCTTTCAGCTGCTTGTTGAGTCTGTCTGAGGGCAGTCAGGATAGGCCCCTTTTTGTGAGCACACCATGCTCTCAGTAATAGTGTCAGGCCTTGGGGCCTCCTCTTAAGCTGGATCCCACTTTGGGTCTGTTGCTGCACCTTCTTTTTCTCAGGTGTCTCTTCATTTCCATCCCTGCAGTTCTTTCAGACAGGAATGATTATGGGTCAGAATATTAAGTGTAGGATGGCAACCCCATTTCTCACTTGATGCCCTGTCTTTCTGCTGGAGGTGGGCTCCACAAGTTCCCTCTCCCCACTGTAGGGAATTTCATCTAGGGTCCTTCCCTTTGAGTCCTGAGAGTGTCTCACCCCCCAGGTCTCTGGTGCATACTTCCAACCTCCTGAGATTGAACCTGTTTCCATTCTCTCTGCTGGCCCTCAGGGCTTCATTCCTTTTCTCCCACCCAATACCAGAACATGTTCCCCTCTATACCCCTCCCTTTCCTTCCCAGGTCCTTTCCTTCCCCTTTGTGGTTGAGGATACCTCAGTCCCACTTGGGAAGGTAGAAAGAAAGGGAGTTTAACAGTGTTATCGACAGGTTTATCTTAGCATACGTCACAAGCAACAGCGCCTCAGGACCCAGTGTGTCTCAGTAAGATTTTTCTCAGTTCTACTCTGGGAGAACACGAACATGAGAAAGACCCCAATTATCTACAGAGAACATCCATTTCTTCCCATAACACACTATGTCACACAACTTTTGCACTTCTCCTCAAAGCCTACAAGCTCAATGGTCATGTCTCATATGCTGCAGGGTGGCCAGTGAGGATTGTGTTGGAGCTCTTGTAACTTGTCTTTACTGAATAAGGCCTGTCCTAGGCCCATTATCTGGTATATCTGAAGAGAGCTACAGTGTATTCACACACATAAAATAAATAAATAAATAAATAAATAATTGAACAAACAGATAAATAACATATAAGAGGAACATAGAAGGCTTCTGGGCCCCCCTTCCCAATTGAGAGACAGACAGGAAGCCATTAAAGAGAACTATTCAAAAATTGTGATAAGGATGTTGAAGTGTGGCTCTTTATAGCTGATAGCTTCTGGCAGGGATGCTGGGGTGGGGAAGGACTCGATTTTCTTTAAGGAGCTGGTCACTGGAAGTTTGATCTCGTGCCATTGAGTATATGGCAGCAAACTTAAATTTGTTTCTTTTGTTATTTTCTTGTGAGTGGGTCACAAGTGTAGGGGTATACATGGGAGGACTGGGATGTGGATGCGATAGGGATTCATGATGTGAGATTCCCAAGTAGTGAGTAAAAATATTGTGTTGGAAAAAATTAGTTTCCAATGTGTCACCCTTCTTTCCTCTTTCCTATGAGCCTGTGATGATGTCCCAAAAGGTGGAGAGCCTGTGGGAAAAGGTACTTTGGAGCAGTCCAGAGCATCTATTATGAATATGTAGAATTAGCAAAATGAAAACTTTGATTTGGAGCCATTGTGGAGTTAAATAATCACAAGTGACAATAGTGTGCCTTCAGGGCACAGCCCATTCTGTTCTACTTTAGACTAAACAGAGAACTCATAGAGCCTAAAGTCTCTGTGGAGGGGTAGATCCAGGTATGAGTAACAGAATGAGTTTGAATTATATTTAAGGTATCCAAGGAGCCAATGTATTCAAAGAGCAGGTATTAGAGTAGAGGTAGGTTATGGGAAGTAGTGCCAAGCACATAGAGTCTGGGGAAAGCTAGAGATGGGAGAGAAACCAAGCAACAATCTCAATAAGTGGGTCTTCCTTTTGATGGTAAAAGGAGAGCCAGAGTTCTGTCTTTCTGCGTATGTCACTTTGGTAGGTTGTAGGCTGCCAACTTCAAGTTTTAAGGTCATTTATAGGAATGAGTAGAGTTATTAATCCTAAGCTTGCAAGACAACTACAGAAAAATGCACCTTCTTCTGGAGAAACCATGTGCTTATTATTTTTCTTATTCTTGGGATTTTTTCAAGCCAGACAGATCTTTTAGATGGATCACTCTGACTTGTTGGCAAATGGACGAGGTCACTCCTAGAACATTGAAACACCCAGTGTGGCCTCTTTCTATACACTTGTCATTTAAATCACAGACTGTTACATCTCTGTCCATGCATGTTTTTAATTGGGTCAGAGATCCTAACAGAGCAGCAGTGTAAGCAGAGCACTTAAAAAATTCTTTCAGTCCTTTTGGAATGCAGCTCATGGGCTTAACAGACATGTATTGACATAACTAACTTGTTCAACATGTCTTTTTGTAAGTTATAAGTGAACAGAAAGTGAAGCTTTGCTTTAAACTAACAGATGAGATTTTCAAATTAGGGATATTATACTAATATGAAATATACTAATAGGATCTATATCCCAAAGTGCAGTTACATCATTTAATATAAAGTTGTCTCCTGGTGGGAACTCAAGGTTATTTTACAGAAAATATGAATAATGTGAGACATTCTGGGAATGCAGTAATAGCCTGGGATATAAAATTACTTGACTTGTAGTATTGGCTGGGCACAGTTTCTATTTGTTAAGGATGATAATCACAAATCTGTGGAGAATGGATTATAAAGCCTGGAGAATGGACAATTCTTGCTGTGGTTCACCAGAGATCAAACACTGTACAGTGTGTTTTTGTTCTTAGTTGTCCCTGCAAGTAAACTAGAAAGATAAATTACAACTATCTGTATGTTTGGCCTTGAGGTTATGTAATGTCATTGTCTTAAGGTTTCTATTGCTGTGAAGAAACAGCATGGCCACAGCAACTCTTATAAAGAAAAGCATTCAATTGGAGCTGGCTTACAGTTTAGAAATTTAGTCCACTACTGTCATGGTGGGAAGCATGGTATGCAAACAGACATGATTCTGGAGAAGTAGCTGATAGTTCTACACTTTGATCTGTAGATAACAGAAGTAAATGCTACAGTGGGTGTGCCTTTAGCATATGAGACCTCAAAGCCTGCTCCCACAGTTACACACTTCCTCCAACAAGGACACACTTACCCTAGAAATGACATACTTCCTAATAGTGTCAGTTCTTATGGTTCAAACATTCAAATTCACGGGTCTATGGGGAGTACTCCTTTTTAATTTTTATTGGATATTTTATTTATTTACATTTCAAATGTTATCCCCTTTCCTGGTTTCCCATCCCCCTGCTTCTATGAGTGAGCTACCCCACCCACACATTCCCACCTCACTGCCCTAGCATTCCCCTACACTGGGGCATCCAGCCTTCACAGAACCAAGTGTCTCCCCTCTTATAGATGCCAGATAAAGCCATCCTCTACTACATATGCAGCTGGAGCCATGGGTCCCTGCATGTGTACTTGTTGGTTGGTTGTTTAGTCCCTGGGAGCTCCAGGGCATCTGTTTGTTGACATTATTCATTCCATGGGGTTGTAAACCCCTTCAGATCCTTCAGTTTTTTCCCTAATTCCTCCAGTGTGGTCCTGTGCTCAGTCCAGTGGTTGGCTGCAAGCATCCCCATCTCTATTGGTCAGGCTCTGGTAGAGCCTCTCAGAAGATATCAGGCTCCTATCAGCAAGTACTTGGCATCAACAATAGTGCCTGAATTTGGTGGCTGCATATGTGATGAATCCTCAGGGGTGGGAGTCTTTGGATGGCCTTTTCTTCAGTCCCTGCATAGGAGGGACTAGATAGGAGTAATTCTGGGTTAAAATATTGGAGATAGGTGGGTGGCTCAGTCCTTCAGCCAGCGACTGTGCCAAACCTCTGGATATGGTCTCTACAGGTTCTCTCTCCCCTTTATTGGGCATTTCAGCTAATGTCATCCCCACTGGGTCTTGGAATTCTCTTGCTTTCCTGACATCTGGGACTTTCTGGTAGCTACCCCCAGTTCCCCATTCCCCATTGCTACACACCTCTGTCCAATTTCCTGACCCTCTGTACATTTTCCTTATCTCTTTCCACACCAGATCCTTCTCTTCCCCATCCTCTCTGACTCTCATGATGATGATAGAGGCCTTTAAGCAAGATTTAAAGAACTCCCTTAAAAAAACACCAGAAAGCAAGTAAAAGCACTTAAAGAAGAAACAAATAAACACCTTAAAGAAAGACAGGAAAATACAATCAAGCACTTTAATGAATTGAACAAAGCTGTCTTAGTCAGGATTTCTATTCCTGCACAAAATATCATGGCCAAGAAGCAAGTTGGGAAGGAAAGGGTTTATTCAGCTTACACTTCCATATTGCTGTTCATCACCAGAGGAAGTCAGGATTGGAAATCAAGAAGGTGAGGAGGCAGGAGCTGATGCAGAGGCCATGGAGGGATGTCACTTACTGACTTGCTTCCCTTGGCTTGCTCAGCCTGCTTTCTTATAGAACCCAGGTCTACCAGCCCAGGGATGGCCCCACCCACAATGGGCTGGGCCCTTCCTTCTTGATCATTAGTTGAGAAAATGCCTTACAGCTGGATCTCATGGAGGCATTTCCTCAACTGAGGCTCCTTTCTCTGTGATTAACTCCAGCTTGTTTAAGGTTGACATAAAACCAGACAGTACACTGTTGAATAACTAATAATGAAAATAGAAATAATAAATAAAATACAATGGGAGGTAACCCTAGAAATAGGCAACATAGGAAAGAGAACAGGAGCTCCAGATGTAAGCATCACCAATAGAATGCTAGAGAAGAATCTCATCCTTAGAAGATACCTTAGAAGATATGATATTGACCCCTCAGTCAAAGAAAATGCCACATATAAAAAGTTCCTAACCCAAAATATCCAGGAAATTCAAGTTACAATGAAAAGTTCAAACTTAAGAATCATAGGAATAGAAGAGGGTGACAAATCTCAGCTCAAAGGACAAGAAAACACCTCCAACAAGATCATAGAGAAAACTTTCCTAACCTAAAAAAATAGATGGACATAAATTTAAAAGATGGCAGAAAATGGTCAATCTCAGGGCTAAAATCAACCAGTTAGAAACAAAGAGAACAATACTAAGAATCAAGCAAACCAAGAAGAGCTGGTTCTTTGAGAAAACTAAGGAGCACAGAGACAGTATCCAAATTAACAAAACTAGAAATGAAAAGGGAGACATAGCAATAGAAACTAGGAAATTCAAAAATCATCAGAATCTAATACAAATGTGCATACTCTACAAAACTAGAAAACTTATGGGAAATGGATAACTTTCTAGACAGATACCATATACTAAAGTTAAATCAAGATCAAGTAAACTTTGTAAACAGTCACATAAGCCCTAAGGAAATAGTTATCAAAAACCTTCCAAATAAAAAAGCCCAGGGCCAAATGGTTTTACTGCAAAATTCTACCAGGTCTTTTAAGAAGAGCTAATACCTACACTCCTCAAAGTATTCCACAGAAGAGAAACAAAAGAAACCGTACCTAATTCATTCTATGAAGCCACAATTACTGTGATACACAAAGACCCAACAAAGAAAGAGAACATTAGACCAATCTCACTTATGAATATTGATGCAAGAATACTGAATAAAATTCTAGCAAACAGAATCCAAGAGCACATCAAAATCATCTGTCACCATTATCAAGTAGACTTCATCAGAGGCCTGTAGGGATGGTTCAACATAAGAAAACCGATCAACATAATTTACTATATAACCAAACTCAAGGAAAACAACATAATCATCTCATTAGAGTAGATCTCTTCCCAAGTGGTGGTAATACAGCTCTTATGACAGAAGCTCTCAGACAATGGAGTAATTTATGCTCACCTTTAATACTTCTGGATAGGCTTCTTATATACAGTTTTGGAATGAGTCAGAGTCTGGCAACAGGTACTTCCTAATGGCTTGGCCTGAGAACTTAGGAATACCTCATTTACATATTTGGGAGTATGGTCCTGCCTTGAGCCTATATGAAGTGTGATCACATTCTCACCTGTGGAAGAGGGACTTGGGGCATTGTCTTAATCAACTCAAACCTCTCTTTAGGGGGTTGTGGGGGGTTGTAGCTATGTGAGAGGGGCCTGATTTCCCTGGAGATTAGAAAGCTTCCTACCATCCTTATGGTTTCTGGGGCTTCGACTTATCTCAACTGGGAATCAGGATACCTTTTACAGCTCAAGGCCTCACATAACAGAGGGTTGTCTTGCTTGCCTTCAGTGGAAGATGTGCTTAATCCTCCAGAGACCTGAGGCCTCAGGGAGGGGAGAGGCCTGGGAGGGAGTACCCTCTCAGAGTCTCAGCTGGAGGAAGATTGTGGTAAAGAACTGTGGGAGAGGGGACTCGGGGGGGGGGGGACAATGACTAGAATTAAATAAATAAAACAATTTTAAAATGTCTAGAAATCAAAAAGCTCAACCCACTTTTCTAGTTCACAAACCACTTTTCATTCTGTGTTAGTTCTTTCTTTCATTGCTTTGACCAAATACCTGGCAAAAGCATATTGAATAAGGAATGGTGTATTTAAGGGAATGTCATGGTGTATTTAAGGGAATGTTTCAAAACTTTGAAACATCTAGTCATATTAGAAGTACGATCAGGATCTAGGCCAATCAGGATCAGGAAAAGGACAGGGGTAACAGAAGAAAAGAGATGAGAGATGACAGAGTTGGGAGAAGGGTATTAATATATAAGAATGATTGGCTGGTTCTCAGCTCACATCATTCAGTTTGGAATCCAAAGACTGGTACTGTAGAATGTTAATGCTCACATCTAAGGTAGATTTTTCTACTTTAAATAACATGATCTAGTCAATCGCTCCCAGATATGCATATCCTTGACTCTTCATTTGTCTTGTCAGTCTCACAATATTAGCATCTCTCATTCTAGGATATCAAATTAGTTCTTCATGTCTTCTTCCAAGACAGACAAGTCGATCACCAAGCCCCAGTAGAAACTAATTCTAAATCAGTTCCTCAATTTCTGCTCATCTAACCTTCCTCCTAACCATTACCCTTATTCAAGGTGCTAACATCTTTTGCCCTCCAAACATTATGCCAGCATTTGTTGTATTCTCCGAGTCTCTCAATTCTTCTCAAAGCAATACCTTTAATACAACAAAATCACACCAAGAAAGATACTGAATCTTACCTTTAGTTTCATGTCCCAGGTTATTCTGGTTTCACTGTTACTCTATACTATGAAAGCCTCTGTCATTCCTCAGTGGTAATAACATTCACATTATGTTGTGTCTTTTTATGCAGTTGTCTGTTTCCTAGATCTTAAGTTCTATGAGAATAGGTTATTCCAGAACCCTTGGATTCTAGCCCAGACTAGACTGCACAATTATAAAGGAATTTTTCATGCTGTTTAATGTTATAGTAATTCCTGAACAAATACGCTCACTAATATTCTTTTTTCATATTATGCTAGAACATTTATGACTATAAATGAAAATTCTGGAAGGAATAGTATCTCAACAGGCTTCATTTTCCTAGTAAGATTAGTGAAATCTTATAAATTTCTTCATGCACTAAAGACATCAACTGAAATTCTCTCTCAATTTGAACTTAACACTAGTGGTGAGATTTTTAATCATTTGTTTTTAAATTTTGAGCATGCCTAATGGAATGGGTATGACTTGTGTTTCCTTAGCAGATAGCATGTTAGATGATTTTTTTTCTGTGTGTATTTTCATAGTTCTTTTCTTCACATCTTTTATGTATATTTTTCTTCATAATTTGAAATTCCAGTTTTGTTTAGGCTGAGATAATGAAAAATAAGATGAAGAATCACATGCTTTTTTGTGTGTGTATTTGTGTGTTCGTATGAATTACAATAGATTAATTACTATTATTAGAAATGAGAGAAAAGTAACATATAATTCCTTGGAGCAGAAGTTGATTCACAGCTCTATTGCAAACAAAAAGGGTCATTGTCAGTTCACATGGAATAACATTTCTGTTGCAAATACTAAAAATTAATGGCATAAAATAGACTTAGCTGTTATGAAAATAGGGAAGATAAATGCAAGATTCCTTGCAGAAATCAAAGCAAACGTTCATTTTAATTTCATGTAACTACTGATACATTTGGCATAAAATCTTGTACTAGAAATGTAAACTTAGAGCTGGGCACAGTATCTCATGGCTCTGTTCCCAATATTCAGGAAGGAGACTATAAGTTCAAGGCAAGTCTGGACTAAATAGAAAGTGCCAGACTAGCCTAGGCAACAGAATGATGTACTGTCTCAATTTGTTTTTTTTAAAGGAGATATAAACTTAACCACAAATATGTATATATTTTAATTATTGGTGAAATAGTACACTTCGAGTTTACTTGGAAATATGTCTTAGGGTTAGGGACAGGAGGGAAGAAAAATGAGGATTTTGAAGAAATAAGACAAAGCCCTAGTTGACAACTGTTAACACCAAATGAATGTACCATGACTTTTTATTATGCTCTAACATCTACATGTTAACAAATTGCCATGATACAATTATTTTCACCAAAAAAGAACTCTGACATATAAAAATAGAAGCACTCTGATTGTGATGAAGCTTAAGATTGAGGACATGCTATTGGACAGCCCTCTTCTGGGATTTTATGGAAGGACTCCTGAGATGTCTCAAGTGCTTTGTATAATTTCAAAAACTGAGATCATTTAGCCAAAGCTTGACCCCATTTCAATTCCTTTTGTGGTATGCGACTTTTAAGATAACCTGGGCTTTGGGGAGGAGTGGATCTGGCTGAGGTTAAAGAGAGTTCGGTATGTAGATAATGGCATTTGCCTTTACTCACAGATGAAAGATAGAAGTTTAAAATTCTTAGCAAGGAAGTACATTTCTACACCTTCCAAATTCATTTTTAATAGGCCCGTAATATATGTTATCATTAGTTGTTTTGTCCAGTGGGAGAAATGAAAAAATAATCCCATTTGTGTTGAGATACCTTGTGTTTTGATCCAAGGTATAGGACCAGAAACTACTGATACATAAGTATAATAATTGATGTTTGTAGATAGTAAGAGCAAACAAGATTTTCAGTGTATGAGTTCAGAATCAAGATTTTAGAGAAGTTTTCTAGGTATCAGAAGTGTAGAGTTATGTGTCCTTGATTGGCTCATAGTAATACCTGTTTAAAGTCACAGTCATCTCCACTACGAATGTTCTTGATAATGTTTCAAGTGTGACAATACACACACCATATTTTTGCAGTTTCATGAAAATCAAGAGAACAGAGTTTATTTGTATCCTATATTGATAGAGCATACACATCTACTGCCATAATTTGAATGTGATTGTGTAGCTGCTTAAATACTACAGATGTCTAGCCTATCTAATACACTTTTGCCCTGACACGATGGGGAACTTCATACATACAAAAGGTATATAAAGCTGTGTTTGTTGCAACAAAATGACCCAAACATGCACAACCCATAGTAGATTAAACTAATCATAAGTGTTGGTAGCATTCAGACATTAGTAAGTAGATGAAAATGTTGCAGTCTAGCAAATACTCCTATGAACTGAAAGATTTTTGGAAGCTGTCTTCAAGAATGTCTTAAAACGGGTAATGTGCTCCTTGAGGATAAAATTTAAAATAAAATAAAATCAGATGCGTTTCTAGGTTTTAAACCAAAGTTTCTTACTACTTCAAATTTCAGCCCTTTGTGGTTGCAAAGATTTAAAAAAATGTTTTCTTTTAATAGAGTTTCTCCAGAGACTTGAAGCACAGCCAAATCCTCAACATAGGGGGAATCACTTAACAGCAAAAGCAACTTCATCCTGTTTCACTTCATCACTTTCACTTCCAAATATGGAATGGAAGCATCTGGAAAGCAAGGTAATATTCAGCATGCCTGGCTTATGTTGGCCTTTATAGTACATGCTTCTTAAAGGTCCCGTCTATATGTATAATTTCTCTATTTATCTAGCTATCTTTTTATCTTTTGGATTTTTTTCTTTCAAGTAGAACATATTATTGTTGCTTGCTTTAAGTTTTCTTTCTCTACTCTAAGACATTGTTCATCATTTTGCCAAGCATCTGTTCACCCAGAGCATTCTGGCAGTGTATTTTGTTTTTGAAACAAAATCAAAACACATTAACACATAATCAGTACTGTGTATAATGTGTATGGGTGAACACAATTACACGACCCATTTATAGCTTCCAAAGCTAAATGCAGTGTTGGGTTGTATGGTGTGCAGGTCCTGGGTCCACTCCACCACAAGGCTTGAGCCACTGGGGGAGGCAGGACACAGGAAGTTGCACTTACCCCATGCCACCACAGAGCCGGTTTGAGCCTATGGGAAGCCGCAGGGCACCAGGGCACGTCTCTGGGGTTGCAGAAGCACAGTCTGGGGTGTGGGGCTGAACAGCCGAAGCTGGCTCAGGGCCCCAGGCCTGTGACAAGGCCCAGGGTCAGCAGGTTCCCAGGCCCTTGGACACCCAGGCGCTGCTGGATGCCTCGGAGGAGCTGAGAACAGAGTGGGGGGCCTCAGGCAGGGTCTAGCCAGGGGACTGGGGGCTGAGGGAGAAGAGGGGAGTTCCAGCTAGTCCTATGTAGTTCCTTGTCTTGTCTATGGTTGGCTGCAGGCTTGGTCTGGTGGCAGCCTCTGCTAGGAACGCAGAGAGGCTTTCTACGGGAGATTAGGCAGCAGCTCTGTAGGCGAAAGGCTTCTCAACAGCAGGTCGAGATGGAAAGGAGAGTCCATATTTTCAAGGAATTTATTGTCATGGCTGAAAGCGGACAAGAAAAAAAAAAAAAAACATACCCTGACTTCTGAGGGTTGGCCTGAAACTAAATACCTTCTGCAGGGAGGAGTGTCTGGGAAAAAATAGGCTAACTGGCTAAACCTCCAGGCCTTTAGGTACCTCACTATATAAAGAAGATCTGTCTTGAACCTACGTGACCTATGGTCACATCCTCCCTTGTGGAGGAGGGGCTTGGGGCATTGCCCTATGTGATGGCCATAAATTTATGGAGGGCTGTGGCTATTGATGGCAGCCTGGTTCCCTGGGAGTTTTAGGGAAGTGCCTACTGTCTCTTAGGGTCACTAGGGCTTCAACCTCTCTCCACCAGGAGCCAGGATACCTTTCATGGTTCCATAATGCAGGATGCCAGTTGTTTGTTGATTTGTAAGTGGTTATGCCTTTGATTAAATTGTTTCTACTTGCTATGCTTATAATAGCAGAGATGGCTTTTCTCTTTCCCAAATTCTCTAGGATGCTGCTATATGTAGTTTCACACAGTCAGAGTTCTTAAACTGTTTAGGAAATTTCTAATAAATCTTGTTCTTATGACATCATTTAAATGCAGCTAGATTAAATATATTAAGGTACGCATTAATATTTGAAATGCCAAGGGATACCAAAGATATAAATTAAGCAAAGTTGATATGGTATAGAGAAAGGTCCTACAATATTCAACCTGTCAGATAATATGTTCCATTCACATTATGATTTTAAACTTGATGCTTCAGAATTTAATTACATCATTTGTAACCAAGCATAGAGGAAAACGAATATGAAGATATGTGTGTGGGGAGTGGTAAGAATTATGCCTACGAGTGCAAGATATCCACATGTGGAACACAATCAGTGATATGGCCTGCTTGCATCAAAGAGGAGGCAAGGCATTTATCAAATTGGTCCCACAAGGATAAGGAAACAGAATTTGATGAAGTCATAGTGCTATATCTGTTAACATTCATTTGGGCCTGCTATAGCATGGGAGATCCCTAGTATCCTCAAATAGTCTCCAATGCCAATCTTATTTTTTAATCCAGTTTGAATCAAGGTTGAATGGAAAACTGCATTTCGGGGAGGGAAAAGGGAGGGCAGGTTCAGGTTTGGGAAGAGACTGGAGAGAAGTCCAGAGGGCCTGGAGAATGAGTAGAAATATGTAGCAGTAGAGAGTCTCAGATGCCAGTGATGTGAGAGGTTCCTAGGACGCAATGAGGATGACATTATCCAACATACCAAATAGAGGTGAGAAAAAAACCTACATAGACCACTCCCAGTAGACAGGCATGACCTCCATTTCAGGGAGGGGGGTCACTCATCCAGCTCAGAATTTTTAACCCAGAATTGTTCCTGTATAAAAGAAACACAGAGACAAAAATGAAGCACAGACTAAAGAAAAGGCCATCCAGAGACTACTCCACCTTGGGGTCAATCCCATCCATGGACACCAACCCAGACACTATTGTCAATGCCAAGAAGTGCTTGCAGACAGGAACATAGTATGGCTGTCCTCTGAGAGGCTCTGCTAGAACCTGACTAAGACAGATGTGGACACTCAGAGCTAACCATTGGACTGAGTTTGGGTACCCCAAAGAAGAAATAGGGAAATACTGAAGGAGCTGAAGGGGATTGCAACCCCATAGGAAGAGCAATATCAACTGACCAGACCCCTCAGAGCTCCCAGGGACTAAACCACCAACTAAAGAGTACACATGAGTGGGTCCATGGTTCCTGTTCTATATTTAGCAGAGGATTGCCTTATCTGGCATATGTGGGAGGGGGCAGCATTTGGTGCTGTGACAGCTTATTCCCTTATGGAAGGAGGATGCTAGAGGGGTGAGGTGAAAGTGGGTAGGTGGATGAGTATCCTCTTAGAGGCAAAGGGGATCAGGGATATGATGCGGGGTTTATAGAGGGGAGACCTGAAATGGGGACAACATTTCAAATGTAAATAAATAAACCAATCAATTAAAAAAATAAGATCAAATTTAAAAAGAAAAAAAACTCCATTTCCATTAGGTAATATTTCTGAAAACTTTATAGGAATCATATAAACTACTGTATGGTTAAAGGCTTTGGGAGCAAGACTTGTTAGAGGGTGAGTGATAAAATGTTCCAGGGATATGAAGTAAGTTCAAGTGTAAACGAACTGGGTGAGATACTAGAAGGTAAAGGAGGAACCCTTACTTTTTGGCTATGTGCAGTGACTTGAGTTGCCAACTGCCCAGAATGTACAGTATCTTAAAACTGGTTAATCATATCTTTCCTGAAGGCTACCGGCATGAATTATTCCCACCCCCTGTAATTTCAATTCTCCAGGTAAAAGATCATAAAGTAGATACATGCAAAATGCCTGTAGTACCCAGGCACCAACTTATGGAACTATAAACTTAGTATAGGGTTTCTTGACCTTGGCACTACTGACATTTTGGACATTAATATTCCTTGGTGAAGGGGATGTCTGGTGCTTTGTATTCTTTTTTAATAGAATTTTTGAGCTCTACCCACTAGAAAATCCTCAAGATATAATAGCCAAAACTACCTCTAGTCATTACTGTGTTCCATGGGAATCTAAATCACCCAGAGTTAAGAAATTCTGGATGTGTCTTTTCACAGCAGGCAATGCTGCCCACAACAACAGCTTCTCTGTGAACAATGGATATTCGACAAGAAGTGTGTATAATATTAGTAGAAGTCCAGATGCTGAAGCTCTCTCTTGGGTCCAATATATTTATGGTGGGTGTTTTACTATCAATACTAGATGGTCTGTCTCCCGCACCAAATATCTCTGCAGTTGAAATCTGGTGTATGGACCTAATTTCCCCCCAAATTAATAGCTCAGCCTTTTTAAATGCTTGTTATGAAGTACATGGTCATAGAATAAAAAGATCATAGTTTATAATCATTTGTTTGTTATTTTTTGGAAACTCTGACCGGCAGAAAAGTATGAGGATTTCTAGAAATCACCAGGGTACAGTGGGAGTTGCCAATAAAAATGTAAAATAATACAGACGTTGTTATGAAGCAGAAACATGTAATATTTTAAATAAATCAGTATCCTTAACTATTAGCAAGAGAACTCAAGTTTTTTAAATAACAATGGTATTATAATTTTATTATCTTTTCCCTACACATCTGGAATTTTAAAAACTTCTTGAATAAAAAAAAAACTATTAGATTATTTAGGTTCCCCCTGAGTTCAAAAATAGTTTTGAAAATATATGGTTGAGTTCTGTCTCAATATCTTTTCCTTTTATGGGCTTTTCTTAATTTTTTGAAATAATTTATCTCACTTAATATTTGACAGATTTTAGCAAAAATCCCGAGAGAGAGAGAGAGAGAGGAAGAGAGAAAACTTTGCTTTAACAATCATGCATTACTTTTATTATATCAATACAAAATATTTTAAAATACAAACAAGTATCAAAAATTACTTGCGTTTTATATCATGATGCAATTTTCTAGGTCATTTCTTTTGCTGCGCACATGCTTATGGTGTTACCACATTGTTACTGTATATCAACTAGTTAAAAGAAGACGATGATGATGTTGGTTTTTCCTTTTCCTTTTTCCATTTTTAAAAAGATCCCATCCATATAGATATGACTCTTTCCATATGAATAAGCCTCTATTTAATATATAACACTTATTTTAGTCTTTCGGGATCTTTGGAGGGGAATTTCTTCAGAGGGGAAATTATTCCATGTTTTCTTAGTTGGTGCCATCTGGAGCATGCATGTGAATAATCCATTCATGAATTAACAGCATCATCTGACCTCCTAGACTCCTTGGTCTGTATTTCTCTTGGGATATATTTGTTCTGGGCATGAGGTCTTGATGGCAAGAAAAAGGAAGGGTCAATCTGGAAGGAATGGATGAATGTCACAGACATAGATATCCTTGAGGGATAGACTGTATACCACTTAAAATCTGTGTGGTGGTGAACGAGAAGAAATATGAGAAGAAACCTTAAGTTTCGGAACATGGGGATCTTAAGTGATATAGGTTGGGTTGGTATTTTGTGGTTAAGTCAACCAGCAAAAGGGAAGCATACTGTGTCATTTTGTGGGAAAGTGGGATTATGTGTGTATAAGAAATGTATAAATTTGCAAAAATCTAAGGAAACTGGTTTAAAAATTGAAGGAGGAAAAGTACTGAAACGACTATAAAACATGGATATTTAAAAACTAAGACATCTTAAATGGTGCTGAAATGTTTGTCTTCATTTACAAGTCTGAGGAGAAAAAAAGGAGAATAAAGCATAAATGGACCATCAGGAAGTAAAAAAAACAAACCTGTCCTGGATAAATGGAAGGGACAATTGATCTTTTGGGAGAAAATTTGACAGAGCAGAGAAGGAAAGGCATGCTAGAGAGAGCTAACTGGATTAGGTATACAGGTCTTTTTCTGCTGACCAGTAACCAAAAATCAGCTACTTGAGTAGATATAAAGTGAAATGTGTGAGCATAAGGTAGAATTTAAAACTCAAGTACAAGGAGAGAAGCTAAGTCTTCCAAATTGACTAGGATCCTTGCTTTCATCATTCCAGTTTTCACCTCTAGAACATCCATCTAAATGGCTCCCCGAATGACTTTTTTTTTAATATAACAAATTGATCCTTTCTGGTGTTCTTCTGAGGTCCACATCTATAGCTCTCCAAGTTACATTCTTCATGCCAGTGGAGTCGATTGTTTCTGTTCACAACAAATACCCATGGCACCTGGTCATTTCCCACAGACTTGTTGATTGAGTATGGCAGAGAATGTAAATCAAACTGAATAATCATTTAACATTCATAGCAAAGTCAGTCTCCCTTTCGTTCATTTGACATTATTGTGAATATTAAAACCACCAAATTAAGCTTACTGAATGCCATTAGATTCCAAAATAAAATCAAACATTTGGGAAAAATCCACAAAGTATGCACCTGCATCATTCCTTTGTAAGATTCAAAGCATATTTTAAGCATACCAACTTCCTTAGTCTTCTTTATATCTCGGCTTCTATATTAGCAATAAGAGCGTGGACTTGTACTCAGCTGCGAAAAGCTAAGTAACTTGGACATACAGAGCTCAATTGTGCCTTTACAGCTCCAAATCCTCAGATGTTAACATTTTCCAGTTTCATCACAAGACCTTGACATATTATTTTTCTCTTCAAATTTTGATTAGTAAAAATAAATAATTGACATTCCTTATGATTTTTTTCTATAGAGCATATATACAGTTGAGCAAAAATATATAATAAAACATATAATATCAATTAATTTTGTATGAGCCAAGTGTCTAAAAATAAAAAAATTTTCTCCTGGTACCTATTTATATTTTATGCTGACAATTAAGAATGTGTCCTGTTTTCCCAATGTAACTCCTGATGAGCATGTAGGGCCATCATGAACTTTGCTTCAGTAATACATCTCTAATGCTTATCAATATTTTATATGAAGTCAGTTTGTGAAGTTAAACTTCTAAAGCCAGCTTGTGAGATCTGACAGTTGCAATGTACTTAAGGTAAAAGTTGAAAAGGAGTAATTCAAATACATCATAAATTATTTCTATGTAAGCTTTAAAAACAACTTTTAGTTGGACCTTGTTCTCAATCTTCAGAGAAAGATACAAAAATATATTATTGGGTGAGGTAAATTTAAGTATAGTTATGTGAAATATCAACTTGTTTCTAGATACTAGATATAGCTTTGTCTCCATAAAGCACCCCTATGGAGTAGAGTGTCTCGTTTCTGGATATGAGGTGTTTTGAGGTTCAAAGCAGAGGATATCAAGCCTAAGAAAGATACAGGTTTCCTTCTAGACAGTGAATGTATCTCCAGAAATGTGGTCTGCTTGCTGAGTCAGAGTGATGAGCACTGGAATGATAGTATTTACAGTGGTACATGATACACCCTTATACAAAAACCCCTCCTTGACATTAGTTGTGGATATGTAGGAAATGGCATTCTTCTCACCCAGCCATAAAATTGTCAAGTACCAATGAGTAGGCTATTATATTATTAGCTATATTAATATTGTAGCAAGGCTTCCAAAAGTGCTGGTAGAGAACTTGTATTGTATGGAAATTGTGAGATCAATTGAGTAGCATTGTTTTTTTCTTGGCTGTGAGATTTGGTGTGATATATTTATTCTTTCTTTGTAACATAGTTCAGTTACTTGAATCTACAAGGATAACTCCTAGTACACAGGGCTTGGAAAGAAGGGCACTTAAAATTTGTAGTTTTATGTTATACAGTGAGTTCCAGACCACCATGGGTGACTAAATGAGGTCTTCTTTCAGCATTGTTACCCTAAAAAGTATTAATTATGAGGTGCTGCTCCAGATCTTTAATTTTTTTGTTGTTATTCTGTCATATATTATATCCTAACTGCAATTGCAGTTTCCCATTTGTTCATTTCTACAAGTCCCTTCCCCCACTTTGCTCCCTTAGATCTAATGTACTGTGCCCAATAAATAATTGAACAAACAAATTAATAAGGAGCCCTCCCCTAGAATATTCACTAAACATGGAATTACAAGTTATAATAAGACTAAATAAAATCCCTCATAATTAAGGGTGGATGAGACAACCCAGTAGGAGTCCCACATGAAGATCAGAGTATACAATTTTAACATATATGCAAAGGGTCAGACCCATGTAGTCCAGCTTAGTTCTGTAAGACCTTTTACATTTTAAGGGAAGCTCTAGGAATTGCTTTTTTTGTCTGGTATAATATTTATCGAATATTCTCTGTATTTACATTTCAGATATTATCCCCTATACCCCCACATCTATCCCTGCTCAACCTCCACTTGCTTCCATGAAGGTGCTCCCTCTCTGAACTACTACCCCTTTCCACCTCAGCTCCTTGGTGTTCCCCTACATTGGGAAAATGGGCCTTTACTGGACCAAAGGCCTCTCCTCCAATTGATGCCAGAAAATGTCATCGCCTGCAACATATGCAACTGGAGACATAGGTCTCTCAATGTTTTCAGTGCTTGGTGTTTTAGTCTCTGGGAGTTCTGGAGGGTTTGGTGGATTGATAATGTTGTTTTTCCCATGAGGCTGTGAATCCTTTCACCTCCTTCAGTCCTTTCTCTAGCGTTTTCATTAGTGTCCCTGTGTTTAGTCTAATGACTAACTGCAAGCATGCTCAACTGTGTCTGTATGACTATGACAGAGCTCTGAGGAGGCATCCATATCTGGTTCCTGCCAGTAAGCACTACTTAGCATCAGTAACAGTGCTTGGTGGCTGCATATGGGGTGGATCCCCAGGTGAGACACTCTCTGAATGTCTGAATGATCTTTTTTTCCCCAATCCCTGCTCCTCTATTTGTCCTGGTATTTCCTTCTGTGAATGTTTTGTTCTCCCTTCTAAGAAGACTGAGGCATCCACATTCTGGCCTTCCTTCTTTTTGAGGTTCATAAGATCTGTGAATTGTTTCTTGGGTATTCAGAGCTTTTGGGGGTTAGTATCTGCTTATTAGTGAGTATATACCATGTGTGTTCTTCTGTGACTGGGTTACCTCACTCAGGATGATACATTCTAGTTCCATCCATTTTCCTAGGAATTTCATGAAGTCATTGTTTCTAATAGCTGAGTAGCACTCCATTGTGTAAATGTACCACAATTTCTGTATTAATTCCTCTGTTGAAGAACATCTGGGTTCTTTAAAGCTTCAGGCTATTATAAATAAGGCTTCTATAAATATGGTGGTGCATTTGTTCTTGTTATATGTTGGAGAGTCTTTTGAGTATATGCACAGGAGTGGAATAACTGGGTCTTCAATTTGTATTATGTCCAGTTTTCTGAGGCACTGCCAGACTGATTTCCAGAGTGGTTGTACCAGTTTACAATCCCAGCAACAGTGGAGAAGTGTTCCTTTTTCTCCATATCCTCACCAGCATCTGCTGCCACGTGAGTTTTTGATCTTAGCCATTCTGACTGATGTGAGGTGGAATCTCAGGGTTGTTTTGATTTGCATTTCCCTGATGACTAGGGATGTTAAAAATTTATTTAGTTGCTTCTCAGCAATTCGGTATTCCACAGTTGAAAATTCTTTTTTTTAGCTCTGTACCACATTTTTTAATAGGATTATTTGATATTCTGGAGTCTAACCTCTTGAGTTTTTTTTTAATATATTGGATATTAGCCCTCTATGAAATATAGGATTGGTAAACATCTTTTCCCATTCTGTTGGCTGCCATTTTGTCTTTTTGACAGTGTCCCTAGCTTTACATAAACTTTGCAATTTCATGAGGTCCCATTTGTTGATTTATGATCTTAGAGCATAAGCCACTGGTGTTTTGTTCAGGAAAATTTACCATGTGCTTATGTGTTCTAAGTTCTCCCCTACTTTCTCTTTTAATAGTTTCAGTGTACCTGGTGTTATATGGAGATCTTTGGTGTACTCGGACTTAAGCTTTGTACAAGGACATAAGAATGGTTCGATTTACATTCTTCTGTATGCTGACTGCCAGTTGGACCAAACTTATTTGCTGAAGATGCTGTCATTTTTCTATTGAATGTTTTTAGATGCTTTGCCAAAAGTCAAGTGACCATAGGTGTGTGTGTGTGTGTGTGTGTGTGTGTGTGTGTGTGTGTGTGTTCATTTTTGGGGTCTTCGATTCTATCCCTGCCTGTCTCTGTATCAATACTATTCAGTTTTTATCATGATCTGTAATATAGGTTGGAGTTAGGTATGGTGATTCCCTTGGAAGCTGTTTTATTTTTGAGAATAGTTTATGCTATCCTGTTTTTTTGTGTTGTTGTTGTTATTCCAAATGAATTTGCAAATCGCTCTTTCCAACTCTATGAAGAACTGAGTTGGAATTTTGATGGGGATTGCATTGAATCTATAGATTGCTTTTGGTAGGATGGCCATTTTTACAATGTTGATCCTTCCAGTCCATGAGCATGAGAGATCTTTCCATCTTCTGAGATCTTCTTTAATTTCCTTCTTCAGAGATTTGAAGTTCTTGTCATACAGATGTTTCACATCTTAGTTAAGGTTAATCCAAGGTATTTCATATTGTTTCTGATAATTGTGAATGGTGTCTTTTCCCTAAATTATTTCTCAGTATGTTTATCCTTTGAGTAGCAGAAGGCTACTGATTTGTTTGAGTTAATTTTATATTTGTCCACTTTGCTGAAATTGTTTATCAGCTGTAGGAGTTCTCTGGTGAATATTTTTGGGGTCATTTAAGTATAATATATCATCTGCTACACAAAGAGATTCTGTCTCAAAAAAACCAAGCCAAAGACTTATTAAGAAGTAAAATAGTGAATCTCCTGCTAATAAGACAGAGTAGAAAAGATATCATTTTGAAACAATAGATACATATACAATTAGTTAAAATAGACACATGTAAATTAGTTAAAATTCTTATGAATACAAGACAAACAATATCCAAGGAAAAAATTACCAATAAAATAATTCGTCAACTTTTTTCCTAGAATGTATGAAGAACATGAATACTATGAGTGAAAGAAGGGTCTAGGTGCTAAGAACCATAGATAAAGGATGCAACCTCAAAGGAAAAATACAAAAGAATTCACAAAGCTGGGGACAGGGGAATACATTTTATAAACCTTCAATGGGGAAAAACTAGTTTCATACAAAGCATCATAAAATCAGGTAACAGATGTTAATAAAAATAGCGCAGGCAAATGGGAATTCTCCTCAGAATTCTGAGGAGAAACTAACTTCAAACCAAAATTTCCCCATTTAATGCCTAATAAACCAAAAGGAGAATGCTTTAGGAAGCCATTGGAGGACAAGGTATACAAGCTCATGTAGTGAACCAAGAAAATAAGTGTTGATTTTAGGAACTTGATATCCAACTTCAGTGAAGGGTTGAGTACCCATAATAGTAGCAAAGAGGGATTCCTGGTTAGTTTTTAGTTACTGAGTATAGTGGCAAAAATGCATTCCAATAGTCCACCACCTGGTATATGTGGCTGTATAATAACCTCCCTAAATATGGTTGGGACCTGTAAATATGATGTGATAGACTTCCATGATTGTCTGGTATAATAGTGAGGAAAGGTTTTGAGGATAAGTCCAGAATTGACTTTAAGATTGTTTTCCGTTTTTTAATTTATTTCTTTACACTCCAGATTTTATTCCCCTTCCAGTCCACCCTCCCATTGTTCCACATCCCATACCTCTTCAACGCTCACTGTTTCCATGAGGATGTCCACACACCCCCACTCCCAACCCCACCAGACCTCTAAACACCCTGGGGCCTCCAGTCTCTAGAGTGTTAGGTGCATCTTCTCTGACTGAACTCAGACCAGGCAGCCCTCTGCTGTATATGTGTTGGAGGCCTCATATCTGCTGGTGTATGCTGCCTGGTTGGTTGGTGATCCAGTGTCCGAGAGATCTCTGGGATCCAGGTTAATTGAGACTGCTGGTTCTCATACCGGCCCTACTCCTCAGCGTCTTTCAGCCGTTTGTTTCCTAATTCAACCACAGGCGTCATCAGCTTTTGTTCATTGGTTGGGTGTGAATAATGGCATCCGACTCTTTCAGCTGCTACTTGTTTGGTCTTGAGGGCAGTCATGCTAGGTCTCTTTTTGTAAGTGCTTCATATTCTAACTTATAGTGTCAGGCCTTGGGGACTCCCCTTGAACTGGATCCTTCTTTGGGCTTATTGTTGAACCTTCAGGTGCCTCTCCATTTCCATCTCTGCAGTTCATTCAGACAGGAATGATTATGGGTCAGAATTTTGACTGTGAGTTGGCAGCCCCATCCCTCACTTGATGCCATATCTTTCTGCTGGCTCTACAACTTCCCTCTCCCCATTGTAGGGCATTTCATCTAAGATTCCTCCTTTGAGTCCTGAGAGTTTCTCATCTACCAGGTCTCTGGTGCATTCTTGAGGGTCCCCTCAAACTCCTACCTCCTGAGGTTGCCTTTTTCCATTCTTTCTGCTGGCCTTCAGGTCTTCAGACCTTTTCCCCCACGCAATACCAGATTATGTCCCCCTTTTCAATTCCCCATCCCCTATCCCTCCAAGGTCCCCCCCTTTCCCCCCTTGTGATTGCTTTCTTCACCCTCCCAAGTGGGACTGAGGCATCCTTACTTGGACCCTTCCGTTTATTGACCTTTTTGAGTTCTGTGGAGTGTATCTTGTGTATTTTGTACTTTTTGGCTAATGTCCTCCTAATTTTGAATACATACCAGGCATGTCATCTTGGCACTGAGTTACCTCACTCAGGATGATATATTATAGTTCCATCCATTTGCCTGTAAAATTCAAGGTGTCCTAGTTTTTAATAGCTGAGTAGTATTCCATTGTGTAAATGAACAACATTTTTTGTATCATTTGTGCTGTTGTGGGACATCAGGGTTGTTTCCAGCTTCTGGCTATCAAAAACAAGGCTGCTATGAACATAGTGGAACATGTGGCTCTGTGGCATTGTGGGGCATCTTTTGGGTATATTCCCAGGAGTGGTATTGCTGGGTCTTTATGTAGACCTAGTTCCAGTTTTCTGAGGAACCTCCAGATTGGTTTCTAGAGTGGTTGTACCAGTTTGCAATCCCACCAACACTGGTAGAGTGTTCCTCTTTTTCCACATTTTTGCCAATATGTGCTGTCACTGGAGGCTTTGATCTTAGCCATTCTGATTTATATAAGGTGGAATCTCAGGGTCATTTTGATTTGCATTTCTCTAATCACTAAGGACTTTGGACATTTCTTTAGGTGCTTCTCAGCTATTTGTGATTCCTCTGTTGCAGATTCTCTGTTTAGTTCTATACCCCAATTCTTGATTGGGTTGCTTGGTTTTGCAGGGGACTTAGCTTCTTGAGTTCTCTGCATATTTTGGATATTAGATCTCTACTGGATGTGGGGTTATTGAAGATTTTATAGCAGTGTGTAGGTTGCCAACTTGTGTTGTTGATTATGTCCTTTGCCTTCCCAAATCTTTTCAGTTTCATGAGGTCGCACTTATAAATTGTTGATCTTAGAGCCTAAGCCATTGTTATGTTTAGGAAATTTCCCCATGTGTGATTGAGTTCAAGGCTCTTTCCCACTTTCTCTTCTATGAGATTGAGTGTATCTGGTTTTATGTTGAGGTCACTTGAACTTGAGCTTTGTGCAATATGACAAATATGGATCTATTTTTATTTTTCTACATACATACAGACAGTTAGACCAGCACCATTTTTTGAAGAAGCTTTCTTTTTTCCATTGTATATTTTTGGCTTCTTTGTCAAAGTGTGTGTAAATGTGTGGGTTCATTTCTGGGTCTTCAGCTCTATTCTATTGATCAACCTGTTTGTCTCTGTACCAATACCATGGAGGTTTTATCATAATTTCTCTGTAGTAGAGCTCAAGGTCAGGGATGGTGATTTCCTCAGCTGTTCTTTTATTGTTAAGAATTGTTGTTCAATTATTGTTAAGAATTGTTGCAGCAGTATTGCTGATGCCAAGAAGTTTTTACTAACAGGAACCAGATATGAATGCTCTTCAGAGGCTCTCCCAGTGTCATATAGATACAGATGAAGATACCTGCAGCTAAACATTAGACTGAACATGAGGACCTCAATGAAAGAACTAAAGAAAGGACTGGTGGAGCTGAAACTGTTTGCACCCTCATGGGAAGAACAACATCATCAACCAGCCAAGGCACTGAGTTGGAGAGGGTGATTGGGAGAGGGAGCACCTTCATCAAAGCAAGTTGAGGGGGAGGAGTGAGGGGAGTGGGGAGGGATGGGTATAACATTTGAAATGTAAATACAGAGAATATTCAATAAAATTGAAAAAAAGAAATTGTTGTCACTATTCTGGGGTTTTGCCTTTCCAGATAAATTTGAGAATTGTTCTCTTCATGTCTTTGAAGAATTGTGTTGGGATTTTAATGGGGATTGCACTGAATCTGTAGATTGCCTTTGGTAGTCTGGACTTTTTTACTTTGTTAATTCTGCCAATCCATGAGCATGGGAGTTCTCTCCATTTTCTGAGATCTTCTTTAATTTCTTTCTTGAGACACCTGAAGTGATTGTCGTACATATCTTTCACTTGCTTGGTTAGAGTTACCCCAATATATGCTATATTACTTGTGACTATTGTGAAGGGAGTTGTTTACTTAATTTCTTTATCAGAATGTTTATCATTTATATAAAGGGATGCTACTGATTTATTTGAGTTAATTTTAAATCTGGCCACTTTCCTGAAGTTGTTTTTCTGATGGAGAAGTTCTCTGGTAGTCTTTTTAGGGTTGTTTATGTATACTATGATATCATCTGCAAATAGTGATACTATTATTTCTTTTTTGCTAATTAGTATCCCTTTGAACTCTTTTTGTTGAGCTATTGTTCTTGCTATCACTATGAGTACTATATTGAATAGATATGAGGAGAGTGGGCATCCTTGTCTTGTTCCAAATTTTGGTGGGATTTCTTCAAGTATCACTCCATTTAATTTAATAATGAGTATTTTCTTGCAGAAAATTGCTTTCATTATGTATAGTTATGATGCTTTGAGTTCCTGATCTCTTCAATACTTTTAACATGAAGAGGTTTTGTACTATTTCAAATGCCTTTTCTGCATCTAAAGAGTTGATCATGCAATTTTTTCACTGAGTTTGTTTATATATTATATTATATTAATAGATTTTCATATATTGAATCAACCTTGCATTCCTAGGATGAAGCCTACTTGATCATGGTGAATTATGGTTTTAATGTGTTCTTGGATTCAGTTTGTATGAATTTTATTGAGTATTTTTGCATTGATATTGAAAAGTGACTTTGGACTGAAGTTCTCTTTTTGGTTGAGTCCTTGTGTAGTTTAGGTAACAGAGTAATTGTGGCTTCATAGAATGAATGAATTAGGTAGTGTTCCTTTTGTTTCTGTTTCATGTAATAGTTTGAGGAATATTGGTATTAGGTCTTCTCTGAAAATATGGTACAATTCTGCACTACATCTTTCCAATCCTGGGTTTTTTTTGTTTTTTTTTTTTCTTTTTTGGTTGGGAGGTTTCAGATAACTTTTTTTCTATTTCCTTATGGGATATGTGCCTGTTTAAATAGTTTACCTGCCCTTAATTTAACTTTGGCGTGTTATCTGTCTAGATAACCATTCGTTTCATCTAAATTTTCCAGATTTTTTGAGTATATGCTTCTGTAGTAGGATCTGATGATTTTTAAAATTTCCTCTATTTCTGTTGTTATGTCTCACTTTTCATTTCTGCTTTTGTTAATTTGGATACTGCCTCTGGGCCCTTTAATTAGTTTGGCTAAGGGTTTATCTATCTTGTTGATTCTCACAAAGTACCAGCTTTTGGTTTTGTTGATTCTTTGATTGTTCTCTGTTTCTATTTTGTTGATTTTAGCCCTGAGTTTTGACTATTTCCTGATGTCTACTCCTCTTGGGTATGTTTGCTGCTTTTTGTTCTAGGGGTCTCAAGTGTGCTGTTAAGTTGCTAGTGTAAGATTTATCAAGTTTATTTACCAGGTCACTTAGTGTTATGAGTTTTGCTATTAGCACTGCTTTTATTGTGTCCCATAAGTTTGGATATGATATGTCAATATTTTCATTAAATTCCAGGAAATCTATAATTTCTTTATTTCTTTTCTGACCAAGTTATCATCATGTAGGGAGTTGTTTAGTTTCCAAGTGTATGTGGGCTTTCTGTTGTTTTGCTGTGATTGAATGTTAGCCTTAGGCTATGGTGATCTTATAGGATGCATGGGATTATTTCAATCGCCTTGAATCTGTTGAGAGTTGGTTTGTGACCAATTACATGGTCAGTTCAGCAGAAGGTATCATGAAGTTCTGAAAAGAATGTGTATTTTTTTTGTTTGTTTTAGATTGACATGTTCTGTAGATAACTGTTAAGTCCATTTGGTTTATAACCTCTATTAGTTTCACCATGTCTCTGTTTAGATTCTATTTAAATCACCCATCCATTGGTAATAGTGTGGTGTTCAAGTCTCCCACTATTATTTTGTGGGGTTCAATGTGTTCTTTGAACTTTAGTCCAGTTTGTTTTATGAATGTGGGTGTTCTTGAATTTGGGACATAGATGTTCAGAATTTAAGTTTTCTCTTGGTAGATTTTTCTTTCGATGAATATGAAGTATCTTTTCTTATCATGCTTTATAACTTTTTGTTGGAAGTCTATTTTATTGGATATTAGGATGGCAACTCCAGCTTGTTTCTTGGAACCATTTACTTAGAAGACACTTTCCCATCCTTTTCTCTGAGATAGTGGCTGTCTTTGTTATTGATATGTATTTCTTGCATACAGCAAAACCCTGGAACTTGTTTCTATATCCAGTCTGTTAGGTTATGTATTTTAATAGGTGAGTTGAGTCCATTAATATTGAGAGATATTAAAGACAGACAGCTTCTGGTTCCTGTTATACTTTTGTAGGTGGCTTTATGTGTTTCTGGTTCTTTACTTTTGGATTTTTGGTGAGATGCTTAATATCTTGTCTTTTCTTTGGTATAGTTACTTTCCTTGTGTTGGAGTTTTCCTTCTAGGATCCTCTGTAGGACTGTATTGATAGACACTGTTTGGTTTTATACTGGGATATTTTGGTTTCTCCATATATGTTGATTGAGAATTTTGCAGGGTATAGTATCCTGGGCTGGCATTTGTGGTCTCTTTCAGTCTACATGACCTCTCACCAGGCTCTTCTGGCTTTTAGTGTCTCTGTTGAGAAGCCTGGTCTAATTCTGAAAGATCTACCTTTGTGTGTTACTTGGCTCTTTCCCTTGCAGCTTTTAATATTCTTTCTTTGTTCTGTACATTTAGTGTTTGGTCTTTTCATTGTGTCCTGAATTTCTTTTATGTTTTGAATTTTTTGACAGCTGTGTCAATCTCTTTTATGGTATTTTCCACAGCTGAGATTCTCTTTTTTATCTCTTGTATTCTGTTGGTTATATTTAAATCTGAAATTCCTGACCTCTTTTTTAGGTTTTCCATTTCCAGGTTTGCCTCCATTTCTGTTTTCTTTATTGTTTCTACTTCCACATTTAGGTCTTGGGCTGCTTTATTCAATTCCTTCAATTGCTTGATTGTGTTTTCCTTTATGTCTTTAAGGGATTTATTTGTTTCCTGTTTAATGGCTTCTACCTGTTTAACTGTGTTTTCCTGTATTTCTTTCAGTGAATTGTTTATATCCTTTTTAAAGGACTCTATTATCTTCACCAGATAGGATTTTAGGTCAGCTTCCTGATTTTTAGGTATGTTGGTGTATTTAGTACTCAGGGCTTGCTGTGGTGGATTCTGATGATGCTCTCACATTTTGGCTTCTGTTGCTTATGGTCTTGTGCTTGCCTCTTCCTATCTGGCTATCCCTGGTATTTGCTGGTCTGAGTGACTCTGCCTTGAGTCTGGCTCTTTTGTCCCTGGATTGCTTCAGGTCTCCTGTAGGCCTGTGGCCCTAGCGGTAACAGACCTCCTGTGGGGCCTTCCATCTGGGGGATCTTCAGTGGGGCAAAGAAGCTGCTGATTTGTTGCCCTGGCTGCAGTAGAACTCCTTGGAGGCCTTCAGAGTCTCAGGTCTTCAGAGGAGCAGTCAAGCCATTGTTTTTTTGTGAGGATGTACTCAAGGAGGCCCTCTGGACTATGTTTGTTTATCTTCCCTTTGTGCAGCAAATCTCCTAGGATGTCTCAGGCTGTTGTGCCAGTTACTGTAAGTGCAGTAGATCTCCTGGAATGCCTCAGGCTATGTGTCAGAAGCCCTGAGTACAGCATATCTCTTGGGATGCCTCAAGATGTGGTGTCTTCAGGGGAGCAGACGAGCTAGCAGTCTGTCCCAGGAGAAAGGAACTTTAAGTTTCTTAAAGAGTAGATTATCTTTTCTGCCCTGACCTAATCTAATAAATGTTAGTTTTTTTTGTTTGTTTGCTGCATGTAATTTTAAAAATCAAGCTTATTCCCTTTCTTAGAACTGCAGCTCTTGCTCCTGGCTTGGATCCTAAGTTTGCTGCTGCAAGTCCTACTCTGTTTCTCTTGGCTTAGCTTTGCCATTGGCTAGCTGGCACCTTTCTGGGGGCTTCATTACCAGCCCCACCTAAGAAGTTTGAATCAGGATAAAAAACGCACACTCTGCCTTATTATTTTAGAAATTGTCTTCTAGCACAATTTCTAGGCACCTAATCTCCTGCCCTAATCTTATCAGTTATCAGCTAGCTCCAGCCAACCTTCCAGACACACACTAAGGGCCTAGGTGACCAGCAGCCTCACATGATTGCTGCTTTCCTCTCATTGCAATGCATGGCTGAAAAAGCCCTTTTCTTTTCCTCACCTCCCCCCCCCCCCCAGAAGGCAGAGTTCCTTTGCCTAACAATTAGCTCCTGGCTTCTTTATTGAACAAATCAAGAACCAATTAGGGAACCAGATTTTGTATCAGCTTCTCCCCTTACGTCTCATCTTTTCTGTACACTAAAATATAATAAAAAAAAGAAAAAGAAACCAACCCTCTTCTCCCAGATATAAGTTGAACAAACCCTAATAATTATGTAAATTACACAGTATAAGGTACTAATGATATCCAGTCCATCAATTTGTCAATTAAGCAAAACACTCTACCATATTTTCTAACTGAATTACTGATGATTCTATCCCTGGATCATGTTAGATTTGAAAACTATGTCATACACTCTATAAACTCTGTTTTTCTGTCTCTGTCTCTGTCTCTCTTTCTCTCTCTTTCTCTCAACAGTAAACAACTTGAGTTTTATTTTAAGACTAAAACTAGTCTTTAACCCATCAGAAATCTGAGAACAACAAATAATAGCTGAAAATATAGTAAACACAAAACATATCTTCTAAAACTAAACCAAGTTGCAGAGGCAGTTGGCTACCTGGATAGTCCCCCATTCTTCAAAATCTAGAAGCATTAGTCTTCAGGCTTCTGTCCAAGGATCATCTATCTGACAGACTTATAAAGCAGACTTATTTGAAGAACCATTGACCCTGCCTCAGCAATGCCAGTAGTTAACTACTGTGCAAAATGTGTCCTTCTCTTCACAGTATTATCTGTAGATAAAATGGCAATTTCTCCACATAGGCTGCCTTGCCAGGATAAGCAACCTTGTCTGGATGTGGAGATGCTCGATATTTTTTTTGAACAAAGATGGAGGTGCTGTCTTGAGCAGGTATGTCTCACTTTCAAATGATTAAACAAATTAAATGTCACATTCTATGAATTTCTGGTGTTTCTGAAGACTAACTCTCTGAACTGTTAAACCATAACTACTCTCAGCTATTTCTACTTGAAATATCTCAAAAAACACCCTTTTATACTTAATTCAGAACCATGAGTTTGTTACCTGGTCCTTAACTTATATTTCTCAATCATCTGAAAATAGTTTATAGCGCCAGGAACAGCAGAGATCCAGGGACACAGGCCTTGTGAAAAGGTGTTCCCAGTAGCCTGGGAGCAGAGAGATCTTTACCAAGCGCGCAGAAAGTGCGCCCCCTCCTGATTGGTTCAGGGAACCAGGAACCTGGCATTGGGCTGTCTGTTCCCAGATGGTGGCCTTTGGGTGCAGAACAGGCCCTCAGACCATCCTCCACCATGAACTGCGGAGATCCAGGGACAAAGGCCAGGTACAAGGGAAAGGCGAGAACCAATCCCTGAAAACAAGATGGCAAGAGGAAAGTGAAAGAACATACCCCAGGGAAACCAAGACAACCTGGCAACACCAGAACCCAGCTCTCCCATCACAGCAAACAGAGGAATACCAAACACTCCAGAAAAAGAACACTCAGATCCAAAATCATACCTCAAGATGATGATAGAGATACTTAAAAAAGAATGGGAGGAAAAGCATAAAGAATTAGAACCTTTTAAAGAGGTAAAAAGAAAAACACTTAAAAAATTCAAAGAACTAGAGGCAAACAGAAACAAAGAGATGAAGGAATGGGAGAAGGAATTTAAAATGGAAATGGAAACAATAAAGAAAACACTAAAAGAGACAACCCTAGAGGTAGAAAACCTAAAAAGGAAATCCGGAGTCACAGATGCAAGCATTTCCAACAGACTACAAGAGATGGAAGAGAGAATCTTGGGGGCAGAAGACAACATTGAAAACATAGACAAAACAGTCAGAGAAGATGCAAAAAACTAACCCAAAATGTCCAGGAGACCCAGGACACAATGAGAAGACCAAACCTAAGGATAATAGGAAGGGAAGAGGGCGAAGAATATCAACTAAGAGGCACAGTAAATACCTTCAACAAAATCATAGAAGAAAACTTCCCTACCCTTAAGAATGAGATGACCATGAGCATAAAAGAAGCCCACAGAACTCCCAGTAGGTTGAACCATAAAAGAAATTCCTCCCGACACATAGTAGTCAAAATGCAAAGTTCCCAAAGCAAAGAAATACTAAAAGCAGTAAGGGAAAAGGGTCATGTAACATATAAAATTAGACCAATTAGAATCACACCTGGTTTCTTAACAGAGCCTATGAAAGCTAGAAGAGCCTGGACAGACATCACACAGACACTCAGAGAGCACAAGTGTCAGCCCAAGTTGCTATTCCCAGCAAAGCTCTCAATCACCATAGATGGAGAGACTAAGATATTCCAAGACAAAACGAAATTTACACAATATCTGACAACAAAAAGAGCACTACAATGAATTATAGGTGGCAAACTCAATACAAGGAAGGGAACTATATCCTAGTAAAAAAGAAGAAAACTGGTAAACAAAAAAACCAAAAGAAGAAAGACACACAGGCACAATTCTACCTCCAAAAGCAAAAATAGAAGGAAACAGCAACCACAATTCCTTGATATCTGTTAACATAAATGAAATTCAACTCCCCCACTAAAAAGACATAGGCTATCAGACTGAATACATAAACAAAACCCAGCATTTTGCTGTATACAGGAAACTCACCTCAGAGACAAAGACAGACACTATCTCAGAGTAAAAGGTTGGGAAAAAACATTCCAAGCAAACAGCCCCAAGAAGCAAGTTGGAGTGGCCATTCTAATTTTGAATAAAGTAGATTTTCAACCAAAAGTTATCAAAAAAGATAAGGAAAGACACTTTTTACGCATTACAGGGGATATTTGCCAGAAGAAACTCTCAATCCTTAATATATGTGCTCCAAATACAAAAGCACCCATATTCATAAAAGAAACCCTACTAAAGCTGAAAAAATACATTGCACCCCACACAATAATAGTGGGAGAATTTAATATCTCACTCTCAACAATGGAAACAGAAATAGAACAAGGACACTGTAAAACTAACAGAGGTTATGAACCAAATGGAATAAATAGACATCTACTGAACATATCATCCTAAAACAAAAGAATATATCTTCTTCTCAGTACCTCACGGCACCTTCTTGAAAATTGACCACAAAATTGGTCACAAAACGAGCCACAATAGATATAAGAAGATTGCAATATTTCTATGCATCTTTTCAGATCACCATGATCTAAGGCTGGTCTTTAATAACAACAAAGACAACAAAAAGCCCATATACACATGGAAACTAAAGAATGCTCTATTAAACCATAGCAGGGTCAAAGAAGAAATAAAGAAAGAAATTAAGGAATTTCTAGAATTCAATGAAGATGAAAACACAACATACTCAAACCTATGGGATGCAATGAAAGCAGTACTGAGAGGAAAACTCTTAGCTCTGAGTGCTTCCAAAAATAAACTGGAGAGAGCATACACTAGCAACTTGAGAACACAGTTAAAAACTCTAGAACAAAAGGAAGCAGATACACCCAAGAGGAGTAGACAGAAAGAATAATCAAACTTAGGGAAGAAATAGACCAAAGAGAAACAAAAAGAACCATTCAAAGAATCGACAAAACCAAGAGCTGGTTCTTTGAGAAAATTAACAAGATTGATAAACCCTTAGCCAGACTAACTAGAGGGCAAAAGAAAGTATCCAAATTTACAAAATCAGAAATGATAGTGGAGACATAATAACTGAAACTGAGGAAATTCAAGAAATCATCAGATCCTACTATAAAAGCCTTTACTCAACAAAGCTGGAAAATCTGGAAGAAATGAATGAATTCCTATACAGATACCAGATACTAAAGTTAAACCAGGACCAGGTAAACCATCTAAATAATTCTATAACACCTAAAGAAATAGAAGCAGTCATCAAAAGCCTCCCAACAAAAAAAAAAAAAAAAGAAGAAGAAGCCCATGTCCAGATGTGTTCAGTGCAGAATTTTATCAGACATTTATTGCGGACATAACACCAATACTCTCCAAACTATTCCAAAAGATAGAATCAGATGGAACAGAACCTAACTTATTTTTGAGGCTACAATAACCCTCGTTCTTACAGCACACAAAGACCCTACAAGCAAAGAGAACTTCAGACCAATCTCACTTATGAGCATTGATGCAAAAATACTCAAAAAAAGTCCTTGCAAACTGAATCCAAGAACACATCAAAACGATCATTCACCATGATCAAGCATGCTTCATCCCTGGGATGCAGTGATGGTTTAATATACAGAAATCCATCAATGTAATCCACCATATAAACAAACTCAAAGATAAAAACCACATGGTCATCTCACCAGATGCTGAGAAAGCATTTGACAAATTTTAACACCCCTTCATGTTAAAAGACTTGGAAAGAAGAAGAATTCAAGGCCCATACCTAAACATTATAAAAGCAATATACAACAACATCAAACTTAACAGTGGGAAACTTGAAGCAATTCCACTAAAATCATGGACTCTACAAGGCTGCCCACTCTCCCCCTACCTATTCAACATAGTACTGGAAGTCCTGGCCAGAGCAATTAGACAGCAAAAGGAGATAAGGGGATACAAATTGGAAAGGAAGAGATAAATACATCACTGTTTGCTGATGACATGATAGTGTACTTAAATGACCCCACAAATTCCACCAGAGAACTCCTACAGCTGATAAACAAGTTCAGCAAAGTGGGTGGCTATAAAATTAACTCGAACAAATCAGTAGCCTTCCTATACTCAAAGGACAAACATGTTTAGAAAGAAATTTGGGAAAAGATACCCTTCACAATAGTCACAAAAAATATGAAATACCTTGGTATGACTCTAACTAAGCAAGTGAAGGACCTGTATGATAAGCACTTCAAACCTCTAAAGAAGGAAATCGAAGAAGATTTCAGAAAATAGAAAGATCTCCCATGCTCATGGATTTGAAGGATCAACATTGTAAAAATTGTCATCTTACCAAAAGCAATCTACAGATTCAATGCAATCCCCATCAAAATACCAACCCAATTCTTCATTAAGTTGGAAAGAGCAATGTGCAATTTCATCTGGAATAACAAAAGATCTAGAATAGCGAAATACATCCCCAACAACAAGAAAATAGCTGCGGGAATCATTATCCATGACCTCAAGCTATATTACAAGACAATTGTGCTAAAAACTGCATGGTACTGGTACAGAAATAGGCGCACGGGTCAATGGTATAGAATCGAAGATCCAGAAATGAGCCCTCACATATATGGTCACCTGATTTTTGACAAAGTAGCTGTAAACATTCAATGGAAAAAGGACAGCCTCTTCAAAAAATGGTGTTGGTCCAACTGGCACTCAGCATGTAGAAGAATGAAAATAGACCCTTTCTTATCTCCTTGTACAAAGCTCAAGTGTAAGTGGATCAAAGATCTCCACATTAAACCAGATACACTGAAACTATTAGATGAGAAAGTAGGGAAAACCTTAGAACATAGAGGCACAGGAGAAAATTTCCTGAACAGAACACCAATGGCTCAAGCTCTAAGGTCAAAGATTAACAAATGGGACTTAATGAGATTGCAAAGTTTCTGTAAGGCTAAGAACACTGTCAAGCAAAAAAAAAAAAAAAAAAAAAAAAAAAAAAAAAAAAAAAAAAGTGGGAAAAGTTCTTTAGCAACCCCACATCTGATAGAGGCCTAATATCCTAATATCCTAGGTATACAAAGTCATTGTTTCTAATAGCTGAGTAGAACATCATTATGTAACTGTACAACAATTTTTGTATCCATTCATCTTCTGAAGGACATCTGGGTTCTTTCCAGCTTCTGGCTATTATAAATAGAGCTGCTATGAACATTGTGGTGCATGTGCCTTTGTTGTATTTTGGAGTGTGTCTAGGATATATGCCCAGAAGTGGAATATCTGGATCTTCAGGTAGTACTATGTCCAATTTTCTGAGGAATCGCCAGACTGATTTCCAGAGTGGTTGTACCAGTTTACAACCTCACCAACAGTGGAGAAGTGTTCCTCTTTCTCCTCATCCTTGACAGCATCTGCTGTCATCTGAGTTTTTGATCTTAGCCATTCTGGCTGGTGTGAGGTGGAATCTTCGGGTTGTTTTGATTTGCATTTTCCTGATGACTAGGGATGTTGTGCCTTTCTTTAGGTGCTTCTTGGCTATTGGGCATCCCTCAGTTGAGAATTCTTTGTTTAACTCTGTACCCCATTCTCAATAGGATTGTTTGATTCTCTGGAGTCTAACTTCTTGAGTTCTTTGTATATCTTGGATATTAGACCTCTAGGAGATGGGAGATTGGTAAAGATCTTTTCTCAATCTGTTGGCTGCCTTTTTGTTTTCTTGAAAGTGTCCTTAGCCTTACAGAAACTTTGCAAACTTATGAAGTCCCATTTATCAATCTTTGACCTTAGAGCATAGGCCATTGGTGTTCTGTTCAGGAAATTTTCTCCTGTGCCTATGTGTTCTAAGGTTTTCCCCACTTTCTTTTCTAATAGTTTCAGTGTACCTGATTTTATGTGGAGATCTTTGATCCATTTGTACTTGATCTTTGTACAAAAAGATAAGAAAGGACCAATTTGCATTCTTCTGCGTCTTGACTTCCAGTTGAACCAACACCATTTGTTGAGGAATCTGGCTTTTTTCCATTGAATGTTTTTAGCTCCTTTGTTAAATATCAAGTGACCATTTGTGTTAGGGTTCATTTCTGGATCTTCAATTCTGTTCCATTGATTTACCTGTCTGTCTCTGTACCAGTACCATGCAGTTTGTAACACAACTGGTTTGAGGTCAGGAATGATGATTTCCACAGATGTTTTCTTGTTGTTGAGGATGGATTTCAGTATTCTAGGCTTATTGTTATTCCAGATGAATTTCCAAATTGCTCTTTCCAATTCTATGAAGAATTGAGTTGGAATTTTAATGGAGATTGAATTGAATCTATAGATAGCTTTTGGTAAGATGGACAGTTTTACAATGTTGATCCTTCCAATCCATGAGCATGGGAGATCTTTCCATCTTCTGAGATCTTCTTCAATATCCTTCTTCAGAGATTTGAAGTTCTTGTCATACAGGTCCTTCACTTTCTTAGATAGGATCACACCAAAGTATTTTCTATTATCTGTGACTATTGTGAAGGGTATCTTTCCCTAATTTCTTTCTCTGCATGTTTATCATTTGAGTAGAGGAAGTCTACTTATTTGTTTGAGTTAATTTTATATCCCGCCACTTTGCTGAAGTGGTACAAAGGATCCTTACCTGTCTTGTTTGACTTTAATTTTTCTAGTTTTTAAGGGGAATCTCCCTCTGTCATAACTGACCCATATAGCTCTGCAAGCTGCAAGAGCCCAATCTCCTTTTCTCTCAACACAAAAGTAGGGCCTTTTCCCCAAATAGCATGTCCTTGAGCTGGTAACCAGAAAAACTTTTAGCTTGACCTCTCTCCTAGAGAAATAATAAATAATAATATAATCACAAAAAGTCAAAACTGCATCCATTTTGTTAATTAAAACAATTCAAAACAAATGAAGTAAGCTAAAAATAAAATATAAGCTTATTCTTAGACATCAAATCTGTTTTTCTTTTGTTGTTGTTTTGTTTTGTTCTTATAATAATGGTAAGGGAAGAAGTTGGGCATCAAAGATTTCATCCTGCACATCTTCAAAAAGCTGACAGCAACTTACAGGGCTAGGAATGTTTGTCAGGGAAGAGAGGAAAATTGCCTATAGAAGGTTATGACATCAGTCTCACAATCACAACTGAAGGAACTGAATCCCTCCAATAATCTGTGAACTTGGTAAACAAAGCAGTGCTTCAGTTGAGATCTGGGCACTGGCTAACACCTTAACTTCATTCCAGTGAGATTTGAATAAAGAACTCTGATGTGCCTGACTGAGGAAAATTGTGAAATGTATGCTGTTTTAAGTACCTAAATTGGGACAATAGATTGTTAATGCAGGTGGGGATGGCTAATGAGCCAGATTGCAGCAGCTCAAGAGACTGAAGACATTTATCCAGGCTTATGAAATTGTCTTAATGTCTTGATAAATGCATATAACTTGAAGACAGTTGGGAAATAGGTTAGTTTAGCAAGAATGCCAAAGCTAAGCAATCAAATATAGGGCCATGAAAAAAATAAAATGATGCATGGAAACAGCATGTTCTGAGTCTTTATAATGTCAAAACCAAATCACAAACAAAAGTCTAATGAATACAGTGGAATGATGGAGAAGGGAGTTGTATGTGTGGGCAGAGAATCTGAAATATGGAAAGGTTCAGGAGAAGTGATATATTTCTCTCATTGTGTCTCTGGGAAGGAAAATACTCAAATTAGTGAAGCTAATTCTTTCATTTCTTACTAAATTCTTGTAGCACCCAACTTATTCAAATACATAAATGTGAGGGTTGGCAAAGTAATTCAGTGAGTAAAGGTAATTCCAAGCAAGCATATAAACTGAGTTTGACCTCAAGGACCCAAGAGAAGGTCAAAGGACAGGACTGATTCCACAAATTTTTTCTATGACCTGTACACAGGACCATGGCAGGCATAGTCACAGTTGTGTTCTCTCTAATAATAATAACACTTCATGAACATGGAAGTAATTAAATGAGTTGAAAGAATTCAAAGTTCAATAGATCAAGTATATTTAAATTAAATATATTGAAGATTAATTCTTGAGATGACATTTTCATTCAATCATATTTTCAAAACATTCCTCATTATTGGCTACTTATAAATCAACAAGATCATACACTGTAAGGTTTAATTAGTTTATTCCATATGTGAGCACATGACATTAATGAAAACAATTTCCTCTTTCTTGTCCAAGTCACTTAAAAAAATACGTTTCAGGAAAAAAAATGGCCTTCAGGAAATTACCTTATCAAATATATAAGTTGTGGCATTTCTTTCTTTTTTTTTTTTAACGACTTTATTTTGCAAAACAAAGATAAATGTACAGATTTTAAACATTTTTTTGCTTAAAATTATACATTTTTGTCAGTACTGTTTTTTCAGACATTAAAATAAATTTTACATAAAACCATGTGAATATATTTTTTAGTCAGTACTTGATTTTTTTCAAGGGCTTGACAGTATGCATTGAAAACCTACTAGTTACAATAAGCGTAAAGTACATGTAAAACAAAACGCAACATGGAAGTTGTGGCATTTCTAAGATTTTAACACATTCCAAAGTGGGCGTGTATTTTCTATGTGCTCAGAGTCCTTAAGAGTAATTATAATAGTTTTGCCATATTAGCAGACCTCTGTGAAAGACTAAAAAGTCCCGTGTTTGTTTCTTCAACAACCAACTTCTTATTTGCAGGAGCTGGAATTTAATGTGTGATTTTTGTTTCGTGACTGTGTCCATGTTTTCTTTTTTAACACTTGTTTTATTATTTTGGGAATTTCACACACAAATAACGTGTTTACATTTTCACTCCACCCTTTCCTTATTCTAACTCTGGTAACCCTCTATTCCCTCTCAAATTCATGACATATCTGTTTCTCTGTCTCTCTGTCTCTCTGTGTCTTTCCCTTCCTCCCTGTTTTTCCTCTTCCCCCCTCCCCCTCCCTCCCCCTGTCCTTTTCACACATGTATGTATAAATACAATCTGTTGAGTCTATAGTTGCTTATATGTATTCATGTTTAATGCTAACCATTTGTGATTGGATAACCTATCAGTGGTCTAGTCCCTGGAGATTACTGGTTCTCTATGTTTCAGCAGTCATTACTTGTCTATAAATTTTCATCTAGTGGTAGTTCTCCCCCATTTAGATTGGGACATCAATTGGTGTTATCGTGCATGTATGGTCTAGGCTATAATGAGTGCAGCTTCCCTGTCACATGTGGTATATTCTATTCTTGTGACAGATATCTTGATTCTCTTGTTCTTACAATCTTATTACCTCCTTCCTATTCTGAGGTGTTTTCCAAGCCTTAGGGGTAGGGGATGTAGTTGTATCAGTTAGGGATATGTGCTTCATGGTCAGTTGTTATCTGCATTTTGACTCATTGTTGATTTCTAAAAATGGTCTCTGTGCTGCTGATAAAAGAAGTTTCTTTGGTGAGGTGTGAGATCTACATTTATCTGAGGATGTAAGAATATGTATTTTGAATGCAGTTGTGAACAATACTGGTTTAGGAAAGGAGCAGTAGTGGATTCTCCTCTAGGGCCTGTGACTCATTCATATTTTCCAGTAATGTGCTAGAAGACAGTCAAGAGCAGCAGTGCGAAATTTTGCCATTATACAATTTTATTATGTAAATTATCACGCATTGTTAAGCAGAGAATTCCATTTTTTATCTAAAATAGCACTAGCCTTTCTAACTTAGGACTTTGGAGTGGCTTGCAAAGAAGGTAAAAAGCTTAGTAGCAAAAGTAACTAGCACAGTAACTAGCAAACATTGAGATGTAAACAAGCATTAGCTACTACTGCTCAGAATTAAACTTGTAAAGCAAGTGATTTACATTCTCTCTTCTCCTATATTTGAATCTATAATTAAGAAAAGAATTTTATGTCAAGTATGCACAGCTTGAAAAATATAATTAAGCTGAATTTCACTAAGAACTGTATCTATATTCTCCAAGCTTTTCAGCAAGTTGATAGAGAAACTGTGGATAGTTGACCAATTATTTCTAATTCTCTTTCAGCAAACATTCATTTAAGCTTATCCAAAACAAACAAAAAAAATAACCACATATTACCACACATGGTTATTACTTGAAAACATAGAATAAGGAGGTATACTAAGGTTCAACTTTTATACACAATTAATTGATTTATTATTTAGATTGATAAAGGGACAAAAGAGAAAGAGTATAATAATTGCTGTTCACACCCTCCCCCCCCAGTCATCTTTATTGGTGTTCTCTCTCTCTCTGTCTCTGTCTCTCTGTGTCTTTCTCTCTCTGTGGGGGGTGTATTATATGTACATGATTCTGTGCATGTATGCATGTGTGCATGCAGGGGCACATGAACATGTATATAGGTGTTAGTGGAGGCCAAAGGCAAACTTGAAAATCTACTTTGATAAAGTGGCAGCCTAAAGAATGGAAAAATATTTTCCCATTCCCAACTCTACACTGATAGAGAGCTAATATCCAAAATTTCTAAAGAATGCAAGAAACTATACATCAATAAACCAAATAATCCAATTAAAATGAGCATATATCTAAACTGATAATTCTCAACAAACAAAGAAATGCACAACATCCTTAGCCATTTTGGAAATACAACTCAAAACTACACTGAGTTTCTCTCTAACACCTATAAAAATGACTAAGATCAAAAATACAAGTGACAGCTAATGCTCACAAGGATATGGAACAGGGGGAACATCCCTCCATTGCCTGTAGGAGGAAAACTGTACAGCCATTTTGAAAATTAATTTGGTGGTTTCTCAGAAGATTGAAAATAGTTTTACCTCAATCCCAGCTATATCACTTCTAGACATAAACCCAAATGATGCTCCATCTTCCCACACAGACACTTGTTTAGCAATGTTCATAGCATCTTTGTTCATAATAGTCAGAAACTGGAAACAATTTAGATGTTTCTTAACCAGTGAACAAATACAAAAATATGGTAATTTACACAATGGAGTATTATCCAGGTGTTAAAAAATGATATCATGAAAATTGTTGGCAAATGGATGGAACTAGGAAAAAAAGTATACTGAGTGAGGTAAACCAGACCCAGAAAAACAAAGATGTATCCACTTATTAAGTGGATATTAGCTGCAAAGTAAAAGATAATGTTAATATCTACAGTCAGACCCAGAGAGGCTAAGTAACAAGGAAGACTCAAGGTTAAGGGGAATGAAGCATGGATCTCCTTGGGGAGGGGAAATAGAATAGATTTTGAGTGTGAACTGAGGGTAAGTGGGATGGAAACAGTATGGGACAGGTGGTTAGATAAAGGAAGAAGGCACTGAGGCACTGAGAGAGACAACTGGAATTGGAGGGCATTGGGGGGGGGCAAGTTAGAAACCTAATGCAATGGAAACTCACAAGAAGCTACAATGTTGACCCTAGTGAAGACTCATAGTAATAGGGGGACACTGAGCCTGAACTAGCCATCTTCTGTAATGAGGCAAGGCTTCCAGTGGAGAAACTGAGTTACCAGTGCAGCCACAAACCCTTTGACCTACGATTTGTCCTGCCTGAAAATTGTGGATTAAAAGGGGTAAAGGTAGAACAGAACTTGTGGGAAGTGTCCAACCAATGACTGGTCCATCTTGAGACCCAAGCCACCAGAGGGAGCTCATGCCTTACGCTGCTTAAAGGGCCAGGAAAAAGAGGCTATATAGCTCAGAGACCTAAAATAGAACCAAACAAGACCAGGGGAACAAATCAATGAAATGACTGGTAATGATACTCTGATATACTTGTAGACTGGAACCTGGTATTATCGTCATCAGCTTATAGCAGATGCAAACATTAGGTGGGGCTTGGGGAATCCTATGTAGGAGCCAGGGACCTCAGGGACACCACTAGAAAACTCACAGAATCAACTAACCATCGCTCATTATTTGCTCACAGAGACAGGCCCAACAATCAGGGAGCTTACACAGGACTGATTTAAGCCCTTTGCACACATGTTACCGTTGTGTATCTTGGTCTTCTTGTACTCCTAACAGTGGGATCAGGGGATTTCCCCTGACTCTTTTACTAGCCTTTAGGACCCTTTTACTCCTACCTGGTTACCTTGTTCAGCCTTCTTGATATGAGGGTTAAAAAATGAGGGAAAACCCCTCCTATTAGACATCAATCATGCTTTCTTAGACTTGAGAGAGAAATATGATTTCAATGATGATATTAACTAATTATATAAATATCTACTTTGCTCTGTATTAGAGATTATTTTATTTTAAATGCCATTTATGGGGATTGCTGATCTCTCTCAATTTCTAATGTCTTTGTAGATATCTGCTATTTAATTAGTTGAATTGCTTCTTTACGTTGTTGAATTTGTTTCTGAATTACAAAAAAGTAAAGGTTTCATATTCACCTCTCAGGGAAAAAAAAAGAGAGCTGTTTAAATATATGCATATGCTTGCTAGGAAAAAATGAGTTGGAAGTGAACAGAGAGCCAAGTTTTTCTTTTGTGGCTGAGTGATAAATGAGGTGAGCATAGCACAGCTTTTATGTATACCAAAGAGTTGTCTTTCTCTTCTTCTCACCGAACTTACAAGAACAAACTCACTTCCATAAAAAGCACATTTGTTCAAACAACAGACCTGGACATGTTGAACTGTGTTTTGCAGATGTCATATATTTATTCATGCCCAAGTCTTTGTTTTCTTTTCCTCTCTCAAACAGATAGTTTGTATGGTATACATCAATGCAAAATTGTTTGAGGGGTGAGAAACACAAAGTCAGGAAATGTCTCATTAAGGATCTTAGAAGCAAGGAGAGCATTGTCACATTGCATACCATGGAAACATTGTGATGTAGTTTTAATTGTATAAACAGAATTGTAATAAAGGTAAAATTTTAATAATTGAAAAAGCGATAGAAAAATTATATTTAGGCTAAAGCCCATATAGCACGGCTGAAGAACCTTTAGAGTTTCCTTACAACCGTACTGAAGTTTAGGCTTTGTACAGATATTTTAGTGACATAGTATTGACTTTTAATTTTCATAGGTTAAAAAATAAGAAACTATCATAGAGAAATTAAAATATTATGACCTAAAATGCTTTGGTCATGTGTCTTCATGGGATTGCAATGAAATAAAACAAAACAAAATAGTTATATATTCTATGGGATTTTATTATTTACTTTAAAAGAAAGATATAATGTTTTTCTTCGTGTATGCACATGTGTTTGTGGTGTGTGTATGTGTTTCTGTGTGTCCATATCTCTAAAGTCCAGAAGATGGTATTGGACCTGAAGATGTGGGACCTGGAGATGGTTATGAGCCATGTGGTATTAGTAGTAAAAGCTGAACTCTGAACTCTAGTCTTCTGCATGAACAATTAATTTTTTCATGCCGTATATTTGATCATTTCTCCCCCCCCCCCACTCCTTCCATGTCCTTTCTCCTTCCCTACCTACCCCAAATTGAGGTTCTCGTTCTCTTCCTTTTTTCTTCCCTCTCCCTATATCTCACCATCTCAAGCAAACAAATAAAAATCAAAACAAATAAATCCTAGTAAGACAAAAAAAATGCTGAAACAAAAGACTCAAATAAACCAAAATAAGGACACAAAGGAATATAGAAATCCTTTGTACTGGTCAACTGCTCCTCAGGATAGGGCCTTCCCTAAAATGTAGTTGATATACCCAGAGAGACTCCATTGGAAAAAAACCCCTTTATTTATTTATTTATTTATTTATTTATTTATTTATTTATTTATTTATTTACTTACTTATTTATTCTTTACTTAACATTGTTTTTCCCAAGCAATAAGTAAACATGCTATTAGAGTTTAATGTTAATACATTTATTTTTATTTTTTTACTTATTAACTGTACATCCTGCTCACTGCCCTCCTCCTGGCCAGTCCATCCAATAATCCTTCTCTTAATCCCCACTCCCCCTCTCCTTTGAGCAGTCTTTGCTCATCCTCTCCCACTGAGCCCAGAGAAAGCAGCCCAGCTAGAACAACATACCCCACATAAGAGCAACACCCTTTGGAATAGTCAACATTCTAGTTGTTAAGGACCCACATGAAGACCAAGCTGCACATCTGCTATACATGTGTGGGGAGACCTAGGTACAGCCCCTATAAGCTCTTAGGTTGGTGGTTCAGTCTCTGAGAGCCTTAAGGGTACAGGTTAGTTGACTCTGTTGGTCTTCCTGTGACGTTCCTATCACCTTCCAGGCCTGCAAGCTTTCCTCCTATTCTTCCATAAGAGTCCTGAGTTCCACCCACTGTTTGGCTGTGGCTATCTGCATCTGAATTAGTCAGCTTCTGGGTAGATCCTGCTGAGAACAGCCATGCTAGTCTCCTGTCTGCAAGCATAACAGAGTATCATTAATAGTGTCAGAGATTCATCAATGACAAGCCCAAGTTGAAACCCATCCTATGTACAAGCACCAATCCCTGACACTACTAATGATACTCTGTTATGCATCTATTTTTATTCTTCTACATGTAGACATCCAGTTAGTGAGTAGAGCCATTTATTAAAAATACTTTCCATTTTCTATCGAATGTTTTTGGTTTCTTTATAAAAAATAATGTGTCCATATGTGTATAGATTTATTTCTGTTTTTTATTCGATTCCTTTGATCAAATGTCTGTTTATATATCAGTACCATGCAGTTTTTTGTCACTATTGCTTTATAGTACAGCTTGAGGTAGGAATGCTGAGTTTTCCTGAAGTTCTTTTATTGTTCAGAATTGTTTTGGCTATCCTGTTTGATGTTTTTGTTGTTTCACGCTGTTGTTTTCATATGACATTTAGAGGTCTTTCAAGGTCTATAAAAATTATGTTGTGATTTTGAAGGGGATTCCATTGAATCTATAGATTGCTTTCAGTAAGATGGCCATTTTCACTATGTTAATCCTACCTATCTGTGAGCATGGGCATTCTTCCATCTTCTGATATCTTTTTCAATTTCTTTCATCAGGGACTTGAAGTTCTTATCATATAGATCTTTCACTTGCTTGGTTACGGTTACACCATAATGTTTTATATTATTCATGGCTATTGTAAAGGGTATTATTTCCCTAATGTTTTTTCTCAACCTGTTTATCATTTGTATAAATGAGGGCTACTGATCTCTTTGATGTAATTTTTTTATCTGTATACTTTGTTGAAGGTTTTTATCAGCTGTAGTAACTCTCAGGTAGAAATTTTGGGATTTCTTATCTATACTATTATATCATCCACAGATAGGGATACTTTGGATTCTTCTTTTTCAGTTTTCATTCCCTTAAACTACTTTAGTTGTCTTATTGCTCTAGATAAGTCTTCAAATACTATATTGGATAGGAAGAGAGTAGATGGTCTTGTCTTGTCTCTGATTTTGGTGCAATTGCTTTAAGTTTGTCTCCATTTAGTATCAGGATGGTTATTGTCTTGCTGCATATTGCTTTGACTACATTTTTGTATATTCCTTGTATCCCTGATCTCTATAATATTTTTCCTTTCTTATAAAGTAAGTTACAAGGTTTTAGTGTATAATTTGTAATAGCTATTCAATCCTGTAAAAAAATACACACATTATCTCAGTTAATATTTACAGATGGTTCCATAAGCAAAGTTGGCAAAAACATAACAATCCCCCAAAACTCCAAATTATGTCTGTATTTATAAAAACTTCAGGAATATTGCTGTCACTTCTGAAAAGTACATTATGATTATTTCCTGAGTTCTACTTCTCTTTTAAGTGTTAGCTTTGTTTGTTTTCCAGAGCTTTCAGGTGTGCTTTTAAATTGCTGGGATGAGAACTAATTTTTTATGGAAGCACTTTATGCTATGAACTTGAATCTTAGCACTGTTTTTATTGTGTCCCATAAATTTGGGTATGCTGTGCCTTCATTTTTATTGAATTCTAGAAATTCTCTAATTTCATTATTTATTTTTCTGTGAATCAGAGATTATTGAGTAGGGAAACTCTTCAGTTTCCAAGAGTGTGTAGGCTTTCTGGTGTTTCTGTTGATGTCCATGCTGGTCTGATAAGATACAAAGCATTATTTCAATTTTCTTGTATATCTTGAGGCTTTCTTTGTGAATGAATATGTGGTCAGTCTTGCAAAAGGATCTATGAGGTACTGAGAAGAAGGTATATTCTTATGTGTTTTGGTGAAATGTTCTATAGATGGTTGTTAGGTCCACAATGTTAGTTTCATTATTTCTCTCTTTAGTTTCTATCTGGATGACCTGTCAATTGGTATGAATGGGGTGTTAAAGTCTCCCCTCTTAATCTGTGAGATTCATTGTGTGATTTATGCTTTAGCAATGTTTCTTTTACAAACGTAAGAGCCCTTGAAGGCATAGTTGTTCAGAATCAAGGGATCATCTTGGTAGATTTTTCCATTGATGAGTATAAGGTGTCCTTCCCTCTCTCTTTTGATTCAGTTTTGGTTGAAAGTCTATTTTATTAGATATTAGAATGTTTACTCCAGCTTGCTTCTTGAGTCCATTTGCTTGGGAAAGTTTTTCCTACTCTTTACCTTGAAGTAATGTTTGTCTTTATTGCTGACATGTATTTCTTATATACAGCAGAATCCTGTTTTCACATCCACTTGGTTAGCCTGTGTCTTATTACTGGGAAATTAAGTCCATTGATGTTTAGAAATTTTAATTACCGGTGATGGTTATTTTTTTGTTATTATGATGTTGGTGGTGTTAGTGTGTATGTGTGTGTTTGTGTGTGTGTTTGCACATGCATATGTGTGCAAATTCTTGTTAGTGCTATTATGAAATTACTTATTTCTCTCTTTTCTTTGATGTGTCCTCCCTGGGTTGGCATTTTCTTTCCAGTATTTTCTGTAGGGCTGAATTTGTGGCCCGATAATGTTTAAATTTTGATTTGCCTTGAAATATCTTGGTTTTCATCCTCTATGCTGATTGAGAGACTTGCTGGGTATGATAATCTAGGTTTGCAACTGTACTTTTATAAACATTGGAAGCTGCCTGTCCAGGCCCTTCTAGCTTTTAGAGTCTCTGATGTAAGTCAGGTGTAATTCTGAAAGTTCTGCCTTGTAGGTTACTGGTCGTTTTCCTTTGCTGCTTTTAATATTTTTCTTTGTTCTATAGATTTTCTGTTTTTATTATCACATGGTGGAAGAATTTTTTTCTGGTCCAGTATAATTTGTGTTCTATTACCTTCTTGTATGTTTGTAGGCATCTCATTCTTTGGGTTGAGGATGTTTTCTATGATTTTGTTAAAAATATTTTCTGGGCCTCTGAGCAGAGACTCCTCACCTTCTTCTAGTCCTGTTATTCTTAGGTTAGGTTACTTCATGGTATCTCAGATTTCCTGGATGTTTTATGTCAAGATTGTTATTTTAGATTTAACCCCGTTTTAATTGATGTATCAGTTTTTTTATTGTATCTCCTAGGTTTGACACTTTCCATCTCTGGTATTATTTTGGTGCTGCTTGTGTCTGTTGTTTCTGTTCTCTTGCTTGGGCTTTCTGTCTCTAGGATTCCCCCAGTTTGTAATTTATTTATTGTTTCTATTTATACCAGATCTTCAAAAGTTTTGTTTACTTTCTTCACCCATTTAATTGCATTTTCCTCTATATCTTTAAGGGATTTATTTGTTTCTTCATTAAAGACCTCTACCTCTTTGATTGTATATTTCTGTATTTCTTTAAGGTATTTATTCATTTCCTCTTCAAAGGCTTTTTCATCTTTAAAAGATTGAATTTAATGTCATTTTCTTGTGCTTACATTGTAATAGGGTATCCAGCACTTGCTGTAGCAGGGTAGCTGTGCTCTGAAGATGTCATATTACCCTGGCTTTTGTTGTTTTTGTTCTTTTGGTGGCCTTTAGCTATCTGGATAGTTTTGGTCCCTGTATGATCTTATTCTAGTAGGTATTAAAAGGGGAGTTAACCTTGATGATTCTGGTGTGGCAGGTGCTGGATGGGTATCCTTGTGCTATATGGTTCCAGATTTACTTGTCAGTATATTTCAGGAGTAGCATATCTGAAGAAGGTGGTGGAGGGGGGGCTGGCAAGAGTTTGGAGGTCTGCCTAGGCTAGCAGGTTTTTCCGGGCATCTTGGCATGTCCCAGATAACTCAGTGAGCAGGGAGATAGGTGGGGGAAGGGAAGCTAACTTATATGTTTTAGGAGTCTCATGAAGTGGCATGGAGATGTAGAATAAAGGTTCCCCTGTGAGAACAGCTCAAGGGAAGCTTGGTTTGCCCCAGAAGACTCAGTGATCCGAGAAGATGAGTGGGGGAAGGGAAACTAACATGTATGGGTCAGGCTCAGCAGGTCTGATGAAGGTGGGAGGCCATGTGTTGGGAGAATGGAGGTCCTCCTGTGATCAATACATTTTTTTATGAAAATGTGTTCATTGATGTATTTTTTATTCTCATACATTACATCCCAAGGTCAGTTTCCCCTCCCTCTCCTTCCAGTCATTTTAGGAGGAAAAAAGGAGATGAAGATGATTATTTTTAAATGAAAATACTGAAACTGTAAAATTTTATACATGTTTGAATTTTAGCTTAATATTTGGAAGTACAGATATTACTAAAATGCTCTCTTTCAATTAATGGAGATAATATCATTTAGACAGTGTAATGACTGATAATGAAAATATTAATTTAATTTAATAAATAACCACCTTTTGTACAGTCCCTTGGATTTTAATTAATGATCCTGTATAAGTTGTCCTTCGTGTAATTAAGACCCATCCTGAGATCACCAATGACTGCTAGCTTATCTTTCTTTACTGACCAAATCTTTTATAAGATCAAATTAAAACTTTTATAATTGGAAACTAAGTGACCTTTATTATAAAGAAATTCTCCTAATATATTTAAAGTAGCTCTGAATGCTACCTGAAACACTAAACATATCATTCCAAGAATTTCAAACTGAATTCTTTTTTTCTCTTTAATGAGAAACTCATGAATATAGTAAATGCCTTAGCCTGGGGAAGTTCATATGACTTTCCTTAAGTTACAGAAGGTTCATTACTTGAGAGGAAATGAATGATCTATGTTCTGCATCAAGTTTTTCATTTTCTTTTAATTGTTTCATTCTTTGAAATGTGGAAGGGTAGATTTGAGTTAAAAATTGACTTTGTTCTACCTTCTTGTCAGTGATCATTTTTTACCCAAGAGGTATCTTTCTCAGGCCAGTACTTTCTAATAAATTCAACATTTTCTTTGTCATCCTTTCTCTGCTTTACCTTCATTCACTGGCCTCTCTCTATAACTATAAGGACAAAGACTCCTTGGGAGACCATGGTGAGCAGCGTTCATTACTACTCAGGCTCCACGTAAATTGTCATCCCCATAGAATTTTAGAATCTCCCTCTATTGTTTTCTTAGTCACAGTCATTTCATCTGTGTGTCTTTGGACTCAGGCTGGATTGTCAGAAAATTAAACAATAGTGAAATATCTCTTGATGTACAACAATCCCAAATTTTAAATCAAAATCAAATGTAGAGTTAATGTTACTATTTTTTTTTTTTTTTTGTGGCACCATTCATCTCTTTTGAATTGCATGCTTAGTTCTTAACTTACAAGAGACACTTTTGATTACACATGGTATCTGTAATTGACAGTACTAGCTGTCACTTTGAGACTGAGAAGTCATGACTCAATGCATATATGTAAGGGGTTATACAGATTATGGTTAGCATCTTAGAAAATCTATGAAGGAGGGATTGTCTTGACCATGTTAATTGATATGGACGGGTCTGTCTTAATTGTGGAAGGGGCCATTTTTTGAGCAGGAGATCCTGGATTATGTAAGAGTAGAGAAAATAAAGCTGAACACCATCATGCATGAATTCATTGCTTTCTTCTAACTATGGACATCATATGAGCATCATATTTCATGCTGGGTATTTATACAAAGTAGTGTTCTCTATATTGATGATTCTAAATCAAAATATTTATCAAATCTGAAAAAACACTGAAGATGCACCATGACTTTTATTATCAAATTTTTATCATGATTTTCTTATTCTTAAAAATAAACAATAATGTCAATGGTATGCAGGTTTTCTTTAGTGTCTAGAATGTGGTAAAATTATCTGTATAGTGAGGATTCTTTTAAAATCAATTTCTTTATGATTCACTACTGGTAATATTTTCATATATCTACCTTACCTATCTGTGTACCCATGTATGTAAAAGGATTCAATAGTAGTACATTTTTGAAACTTAATAATATATAAATTTTGCTTAATTCTGTGTATCTCAGTGTTTGCATGCCAACTTCACAGGTTGAGATTAGAAAATAGATTGTAGGAGTTAGTTACCCCTTTCTACTCTTTGATCCCTGGAAAAACAAACTCATATCAGCAGGCTAGCCAATGAGCACCCCTACCCTCTGAGTCATATTTCCAGCCTTCTAGTGAAATATCTTCTTTTAAAACCCAATTCTGAGTGGTTAGCAAGTACAGATGTTAAATCCTTTGAATTGGCTCTGAATGACCAAATGCTCTTTCAATAACTTAAACATATATTTTTCTACGATTGAAAGAAAACTTAATTATTGACTATTTTCTTTGTGTTCATGTTAAAAGATATGTATTCCCTACTTGCCTATTCCTTTTCATTGGACATAGTCTATTGTCACGATCAGCTCATGAAGCTGTCAGCAAATCCATAGAGACCACTTTATAATGGCCAAGTAAAAGGAAAGTACTATTAATGTGAATCCCATGGTTATTAACAAAACATACAAAATTCATTTAAAATGACTTTTACAGTTGAGGTCTCTACTCTGATGTCTTCTCTACTTTTTCCATTTCAAAGCTACATCTTTCTTACCATCATTGTGGAATCCTGGTGTTTTATAGTAAGTCGTGTGAAGACTCATGGTAGAGCTCCAATTTCTCTGGCCCCTTTTAGAAAACCACATTCTATTTAAAAGCTTTTCATATTGGTTAAAGCACTCTATACATTATTGTAGTGTTGGAATAGAAGTTAATTCTCTCCTTTACTTAGAGGATATGGAACAAAAATTAATTCAGCTAAGTTTATATTACTAAAATATTTATAAAGACCATTTAAATTAGTGCTTCCTTAAGTGTTACTTACCCACCCCCTCAAGGAATATGTATTAATTCTCTGAGGTGTGATAGGCATTGACTACATGGAGGAAGAGAATAATGCAAAGAAACACAGACCTGGCCATGATAATTAAGTGTCTTATGGAGTTTATGAAGGAAATGGAATTGCGAAACTGCAGTAGAATATGTTAATATCTGTGGTAGGAGTATACTTTGTGAAATTGTGCACTGAATACTTGAAGATCCACTGAGAAATTCTGAAGGGAATTATAAATTTATTCTACAAAGAGGAAGAAAAAATCATCCTTATAATGCCAGCACTGAAGAGGCTGAGGCAGGAGGGTAAGAAGTTTAAGGCCAGGATGGGCTACATTTTAAAACTCACTCTCAGAAACAAAAGAAAAAAATATACAAGAACATAGTACATGGTTAACAAATTTTCTATCTGCCTAGACTTTTTGAATTATCTCTAACTCAATGGAAGATTTCTTTCACTCCATAATATAGAACATAAAAGTATTCTTTTCCAGTCTCATTTAGAGCTCAGTGCCTCTCTGTGACCTAGATTCGTGCAGTCAGAGGTTCTCTTAAGAAACACTGATGTATAAAAGAACAATTTAGGTAGCCGCAGTATGAGTTTTGCCTTATGAATGTAGAGGCACAACTTTACAGTGAGGTGTGCACAGGTGAGAAAAGCTGCAACACTGGAGACTTATGGTGGAGGTTAGAGTAAGTCAGGGTTTCCTGGATCTTCTGAAGGTTTTATATATTCCCCTACACCACTCATTATGTTGTAGGGGCATTGATGTTCTTTAATGTCTCATTTGGTGGGCATAATTTATACCATAGGACCTTGATTGATAGAAATATGTATTTCTGGTCTGGATTAGTTAAATTAAAGAATTTATTAAAAGAAATGGGGCTAGTAAGGAAGTAGAGGAAGTTTGCTACACCATAGTGTTGCTTTTGGTATGGCCAGGGAAAGGGAAGCAAACCATGTAAGGAGATCCAGTTAAGGAAAGTCTCAGGTTCAGAAGTCAGTAGGATATAGCTGTAAACAATCTACACTTCACCCCATAAATAATGATGACCCACTGAAAGGTTTTTCATAGAAATGGTATAGTTTGTGTTTTCAAGTGGGAAGCCAGGTGACCATGGAGATGCAACTGAAGAAGTTCTCGTAGTGAAAATAGCAGTTTCAAGACTGCTACCATACTTATTTTAAAAGATAATAGGGGTATTAGCAAGACAGAGACAGTGATGAAAATGGAGTAAAATTGGTACTGAAAAATGAAGTTGTGAGATTTAAAAAATTATTAATATTCCATTTGCTTACATCTCAAGTGATATTCCCCTCCCTGTTTATCCTCCACAATCTTCCCATCCCATTTGCCCTCTTCCCTTCCCCTTTGCCTCTATGAGGGTGCCCCCCAACCACCCATGAACCCATTCCCACCCTAGGGACTAGACCACCAACCAAAGAGCCTACATGGAGGGTTCCATGGCTCTACGTACATATGTAGCAGAGGATGGCCTTACCTGATATCAGTGGTAAGGGAGACCCTTGGTCTTGTGGAGGTTTGAATTTGTGAGACTTGGTAAGGTATTATGACATTGAATATGGTAATGAAGAATGAAAATAGATCTAACTTTGCTTCTACTTCATATTACTAGCAGAAAGTATAAAGGATGACAGCAGAGCAGAGCTTAACAAAAGAAGTCAGAGGGTCCAACTGGAGCATTCTATGAGAGACACTGTAATGATTAACTTTGGAGTCCAAATTATGAGTAGAAAATGTTTCTTCCTTTAGCTGATTACTGCATTCCTGGTTTCTACCAAAGTTCTCTTTTTCTCTACCAAAGTTCTCTTCCTTACTAAAAAAATTGTTTTTTTTTAATTTTATTCTTTTTTAAAAAATTAAAGATAAGAAAGGTATTTCATAGATGAGAAGGAAGAGGTTCAGAAAGTAAATGTGTGCAAAGCATTTTAAAGCTACTAAAGAAAGGACTTTGAGTCAAAACTAAAATATGGAAGTAGTATTACTTTTAGCCCATCAGAAATGACCATTCAGACACAGTTTAGAGCCAATTGAAAGTTTATTTCAGATGACTGACAGAACACCTAAGTAGGTGTTTCAGGAAATAGTTGTGGTCCTGAGTGTTCAGAGCTTGAGGTATTTAAAGAAAGACACCAAATAGTGGCATCTCCCTGGACAGTTCTCCCCCCCCCTCTCTCCCTCTCTCCCTCTCTGTATGTTTGGGGAGGTGGGGGGATCTCTGCAGAAGTAAGCAATTTGAAGCAAGTAACTTGAAGCAAGCAGTTTTGCAAGTGGTTAGTTGGACGGGGTTCCATACAGCCTGGCAGTTTTAACAGAAACTAAGGCAAACAGATAGTACAGATAGTTGGAGTAAATTCCATATAAGCAGTTTTAACAGGAGCTTAGATAGTGGTTAGTTGGAGAGAGAGCTACCATTCAAACATCCAATTTTAACAGATGCTAAGTTGATGAAGGCATTCTGACCTTAGATTCCTAGAATAGAGAGGGGTAATTTTCTCTGGGATTCTCTATCAAGAAGATCAAATTCCATTTGTACTTGAAATGATCTCAGGAAAAATACAAAATGAGGAATCTTTTCATGGTCTTGCCCTGTGTTAGCAGTCAGCAACTTTAACTGTCTTCATTCATAAATGTTCAGATGTATGCTCTTTTGGCAGGCTCCTTGTTGCTGACAGTCACACCTCTAGTCTCTCAGATATGATGCTGACTTTCATCTACTATGTTTCTAAAAAAGCGTCCTGTTATTTCCATGCCATGAGTTCTGCCTGCTTGAATCAAAGGGAATCTTCCTTTTTCAAATGTATATTGTAGTAAATGTCCACCTGATAAAGAAGAAAAAAAATCCATGGTAGTTGAAATAAAGAAAGGAAGAGAGGGAAGTGGAAGGGGAGGGCAATGAAGGAAGAGAGGGAGGGGGCAATAAAGGAATAGGTTTTATTATTATAAATTGACACAAAAATTAAGGATGTTGAAAGGTCATAGGAGAGGTTATAAAGTCACTGAGATAAATATAATGCTAACATTCAGTTCTAGAGACATAAGAAAGACATTAATTAATGCTAGAGACAAAGCAAATTAGTATGACTTTAAAAATAGGAATAGTGCTCTAAGAGTGTCTATGTCCTTTAGTCAAATATTATCTTTCTGAAACTGTATCCCCAAACAGTTTTGAATTTTGAAAGGGATAAAAAATTTCTCATCAATAACATTTACATATTGAAATCATTGCTGACAGCAAATGTGACTAACCTTATATAAATGGGTAAACAATCATTTATTTTTCCTGAAATAATTCCTATCATTTAACTGAATCTTGTATCATCTGAAAAGACCCATTTTGAAAATTATAGTATAATATGCACCTCTTTTCAGTGTATAGCATGAGTAATTATAGTTTTATACACAATCCATTACAACTCCCATTTAAAAATTTATCTTGTGACCTTTCAAAATGAATCACCTCTCGCTGGCCCAAGACTAATGCTGGACCTCTTATTACAATTAAAGTTTTACCATTTCCAGAATTTTACATAAATGCAATAATGGTACTTGTGAGATAATAGTTTTTAGGCTTTAAAGTTTTAAGCATAGTTCTTCAATGAGAAAATCAAACAATGGTTTGAGCCTAAGGCAGATTTCCACTGTTTCTTTTTCCAGTTAAGGCCAAACCTCTCAGCAAACCCCACTACACACACACACACACACACACACACACATACACATACACACACACACACACACACACACACTCACGTAGTAAGGAACGTTGATTACTTAAGAGCAGAAGATTGTCAGTAGAGACCTGTGTTATCAGAGAGCTCGTAAAATCTTCTACTTAGAGGCCATAAATAGATACATCCTCACCAACTGTTGAAGTAAAACCAACCCTCTTACAAGGTTGAAATAGATTTAAAGATAACTTTTTATAGTTTCCTTCAAACCTGATAAGAGGATAATGGCAGGGTAGGAAAAAGATAAAAGTCATTCGTCACAGAAAACTGCAGAACACACTCTTTCACTGATTTGTATTCTAAACAAATGCTATTGTAAAATTAACATCCTGGACACATTCTCCTTAAAGGATGCAATGCTCCTGAGACCACCCAAGTGCTATTTCACCCTTAATTTATGTACATTAGAGTTTTTTTGTTGGGGCACATCATTGTAAGGGAAATGTTGCTAGGTTAAGTATAATTTTGACTGCTCTAAACTTAAAGACACTTTAGTAAAATCATAGCCCAAGTTATCAAAGCTAGTCCCATGATTATCTGCATGAAATTCTGTTTACTTTAGGTCATTCTAAAGTGTAGATGCAATGTTATATATTTAATGAAAAGCAAACATATGTTCTTTTATATGTGCATATGTTAGTGCATATATAGTATGTTAAATGGCTTTGCTTTTTTATTTGATTCATTTTAAAAGAATAAAAACCATTTAAATGTTTCATTTAAAACTATTTTCATAACAATCTTACCTTAAATCTTTTAACATTTACTTAAATTTTAATTAACTGTGCATGTATGTTTCTATGTGGGAAGTATGTATGTCACAGTACATGTATGGAGGTGAGTAGACAACTTGTAGATGTCAGGTTTTTTCTTCCATCATATAATATTGAATGTATACTTTCTGAGACATCCTGGCAGCCCATTTTAAAATTTTTGATTGTGGTAAAATATACATTACAACAAGTTGAATAAATTTCATTCTTTGAAAGTTCCATTTATACAAAGTTTATTGATCATATCTATTCACTTCTATCTTATTCAAACTCCCTCTGGTGTACATCCCATCTCCAACCCAGTTTCTTCTTCTGTTTTACTAGTATTATATTTTTGTTATTAATAACTCTTTGAGCTCAATTACTGCTGCCTAAATACACATGGACATGTGACTATTCATTAGGGCATGAGTAACCGACCCGTGGCCAATGCCTTAAAGAATGACTTCCTCAGCAGCTGTCACAAGAATTGTCCAATTAGACATGGGACTTTTGAAAACCATTCCATATTCATGTTGAAATTGTTATTGGCTTTTACTTAGCATTTAGTCTTTCTGAATATATAGGTTAGTACCTTGGGATTTTTTTTAATAGCAGAAGATTTCTAGAACTGTTGACTCACAGATGCACAGAAACAAAGAAAAGTTGATCAGCTACAGACAGAGAGATACCATGGGCATCTCTTTTATGTATCCTGATTCTAAATTGGTTTAATTAACTTTTTTAATATGACAAAAATAATAAAATTATGAGGAAAGCTTATTTTTCTACTGTTTGGGGGTTTTAGAAGTCGGTGGTTGGCTGGACTCTTTTTGCATTTGGACCTAGAGCAAGACAGCATATAACAGGAACACATGACAGAAGAATGTGATTACCTCAGAGTAGCCAGAAGGCTAATAGAGAAAAAATGAGGGAAATTCCAATATCCGCTTAAAGGTATAGTCCTAATGATTTCACTTCTTTCCTTTAGATCCTATTGCCTATGAGTTTTTGCATCTCCCGGTTGTATCATAGACTAATAACCAGGCTTTTAAGAAATGAGCCTTTGGGAGACACTTAAAAAAACATAGTAAATGCAAAAAATAACAATGTTGTGTTGATGTAGTATTTTCTTTCTTCCTGAATATTCTAAGAATCTGAATTTTGAACTTCCTAATCTTATCTCTAATGTTTTCATCGTTATGTCTAGTTTTGCTCTACATTTGGACAAGTTTTTTGAGATGGAGTTTCTCTGTGTAGTCCAGGATGTCCTTGTCCCCAAACTTGCTTTGCTGACCAGGCTGACTTAGAAATCTCACTGCTTCTGACTCCTAGGATCAAAGGTGTGCAATACCATCACCCTTCTTGCAAAATGTTTTATTTTTCTCTTTCATTCTTACAACTTTATTTTAAAAATAGAGGGATACATACATATACAGATTTTTGAAGGCATTTCAGCATAACACTATATAAATATGTTTTTTGTCAGTACTTCATTCTTTTAGAGGTTTGATATCATGCATTGAAATCCCACTAGTTACCATTAGCATAAAGTACATGTAGGACAGAACATAACATGGAAACACTCAGTTTTCTTGGTGAGTATAGATTAAGCAAAATAATCTATGAATACAAAAAAATACCACAAGGCTCTATTTTTAGCTCTTGGATTATTAATGATTTAAGGTCAAGGTGTACCACACTCTGAGAGGGTGCTAAACATTTATTTTATTTTTTTGAAAGTCTCAGTTTTTCCTAGGAAAAAATAAGTGTTTAGCAAAATGTTTTTAATTTCAACTTTTAATTCTCCTATTCCAAAGTTCTATTATCATTACTCTAGTTTCTATCATATTGTAATTCTATTCTCTTTTTCTAAGTAACAGCTTATTCATCTTCACTGAATGTATTTTCTTATTTTTGTAGATTTTATTGAATTTTTTGTAGTTACTTCTGCCTTCTTATATAATAATCCCTTTTTATATTAGTCTAATTTTTTATTAATTAATTTATTTTATGAAATATTATTATAGGTCACAAAATTTGTTATGTAATAATATATGATGAATACACATTTTTTTCCTTTTTCTTTTTCTTTCTTTTTCTAAGAAAGACTGAGGCTTCCACATTTTTTTAGCTTTATATGGTCTGAGAGTTGTTTCTTGGGTATTTAGAGCTTTCTAGGGATAGTATCCAATTATCAGTGAGTGCATACCAGACTGTGAGTTGTTTCTGGAGCAGTCCGAGCCTCTGGGGTTAGCATCCCACTATCAGTGACTGCATATTATGTCTGTTCTTTTGTGACTTGGTTACTTCACTCAGGATGATATTCTCTAGTTCCAACCATTTGCCTAGGAATTTTGTAAAGTCATTGTTTCTAATAACTGAGTAGTACTGACTTTCATGGTAAGGGTTTCTAGATATTTTAAGAATCCTTCACTTTCAGCATAGAAAAGAGCTAATTAACTCGAGATTTCTAAATGAATGTTTTGAAAAGAACATCTTATAGTTTAACACAGAGGGTCAGACATATTCTATTTTGGTTAGTCATATAGTCTATGCTTTACTGAGGCTGTGTACTTTCAGGTTGTGTTAGTTTTGTTGCTTTTGTTACCTATACCCAAAGATTCTTTCTCTCTCCTTTCTTCCTTTACCTTTTATCTCAAAATTGGTTTATTCTTTAATTATTTTTTTCTTACCACTTTATTTTAAAAAAGAGGAATACACTTATAGATTTTTAAAGGCATTTTGGCATAACATTATATGAATAATTTTGTCAGTACTAAATTCTTTTAGAGGTTTGATAGCATGCATAGAAATCCCACTAGTTACCATAAGCAAGAAATTCATGTAGGACAGAAGGTAATATGGAAACAGATTTCTTATTGGGTATAGATTAAGAATAATGACCTGCGAATACCAAAAATTGCCACAAGGCTATTATCTTAGCTCTTGGATTATTAATGATTTGAGGTCCAGGTGTACCACACTCTGAGAGAGTGATACACATTTATTTATTTCCCTAAGAAGGACTGAAGCTTTCATTTTGGGGGGGTTGTTTTACTTGAGCTTCATATAATCTGTGAGTTGTTTCTGGGGTGTTCAGAGCTTTCTGGGGTTAGTATCCTATTATCAGTGACTGCATATTGTGTCTGTTCTTTTGTGACTGGGTTACCTCACTCAGGATGATATTCTCTAGATGTATCCATTTTCTTAAGATTTTTATAAAGTCATTGTTTCTGATAGCTGAGTAACAGCTCTGTTACTCTGAGCTCTGTTGTGTAAATATACCACAAATATTGTATCCATTCATCTACTGAAGGATATCTGGGTTCTTTCCAGCTTCTGGCTATTATAAATAAGGCTTCTATGAACATTGTGGTACATGTGTCTTTGTTGGATGTTGGAGTGTCTCTGGGGTAAATGCCCAGAAGTGGAATAACTGGGTCTTCAGGTAGTACTATGTCCGATTTTCTGAAGAACCACCAGACTGATTTCCAGAGTGGTTGTACCAGTTTACAACCCCTCCAACAGTGGAGGAGTGTTCCTCTTTCTCCACATCCTCGCCAGCATCTGATGTCATCTGGATTTTTGATCTTAGCCATTCTGGTTGGTGTGAGGTGGAATCTCAGGGTTGCTTTGATTTGCAGTTCCCTGATGACTAAGGATGTTCAAAGTTGGTTTTGAAGTAAAAATGTTTACTGAGTTTATCATTATTTATTGATGTTTGAGAATAACACTTTGATGCTTCAGTTGCTAAAAGCTTTCTATATTTAAATTTTTAAAAATTAAATGAAAATATAAGTATAAGTTTTCAATTTCCCTCTTTTCTTTACTTCCACCAACCCTTCCCTTGTACTCTTCCTTTCCCTTGTTTTCTCTTGAAATAATAGCCTCTTTTTTTCTCTTTAGTTGGTATGTTACCTACATGTATTTGCAAAAACATATGTTCATATGTACACACACATGTATACAAAGAAACATGTTTGTGTATATACAACTAAATTTATGAATAGAACTGTTCAGTTTATTTAGTATTACTTTTAGTATTCTTTGATGAGGGTTAAGAGCTACACTTATCTATAGGTATAAGGATATACACTGAGAATGCAGTTAGGAATTTTTCTGGTTTACTATGTTATAGTAGGTTCTCTTTTGAGATCTATGACCTTTGTCAATGTAGAATACCACACCTATCATGTTAAAATGAAATAAGAGATCGTGGATTCTGGAGCCATTTTTCAATGACCAAGGCTTAGGAGCAGAGAGTTAAGTTACTGCAAGCTCTATGTTCCATCATGGAAGCAGTTTTATAAAGTTTTTATAGTTTTACAGAACATACATCAGAGAGGTAGTTAGAGAGAGATGTGGGGAACTTTTTTTTATAGGCCTAAAATGCTATCTGATGACATTCTTAGCTTTGAGGTGGGTGGAAACTAGTGGTGGGCTAATAATAGATTACACAAAGGCTTTAATCTATTATTAGTTCTGACAGAGAACTTAGCCCAAAATTAAGATAATTGGCTTCTGGACCTACAGCATTCTAACATTTCCACAGTATTGAAATTCTTTTCAGCTAGTCCGTCTCTGTAGACACAGATTCCTTTCAGAAGTTTTTGTTCAGACTTCCCTATTCTCTGGTGTTGACTAGGTTTTCCATATCAAGCGGGATTTCTTTCCCGTTGAGGTGGTCTTGATTTCACCTAGTCAGATGTTGGTTAGCACCAAGATGTGAGTGCCATTGTTGCATCCTTAAAGTTATCATGCCATGCTGATCATAATTGTGCGTCATAAGCATGACAGCTATATAGGACGATTGATTGCTTTCTTCCCTTGGAAGCTTGCATAGAAACTTTTGGTATTATTTAAACCTAACTTTGGGGAGTAGGCTTTCAGGTCAGATCCATCTCTGGTTCTCTGGGTCTTATGTCTGAAACCAATGGCATCTTCCGTAAAAGGGGGTTACCTTCAACATCAAGGAGTTGGCAAATGGCTACAATAGCTTCTATTGTTTTCAGACTTCCTCAAACCCTCTTCCAATAACTCAAAATGGGAGTTCTCATGCCTGGTGTTAATGTTATGGTTAGATAGTCTATGCCTCTTGTGGGGAGTATTTATAAGCCTAAGTAGGATAACTTCATCTAAACTATATATGTTCAAATATATGTATATATTTATATACACATATATGTATATATGTATATACATATGTATATAAAATGTATATGTTTGAACCTATACAGTTCAAAATGAAGTTTTTTATATGTAATATTTATTTTAGTTAAATAAAGTATACATTCTTCCTTTTAATGTATGTGTTTATGTGTTTGTGGGTGTGTGTGAGTATGAGTGTAGGTGAGTATGTGTGTGTGTGTGTGTGTGTGTGTGTGAGAGAGAGAGAGAGAGAGAGAGAGAGAGAGAGAGAGAGAGAGAGAGAGAAGAGAGAGAGAGAGAGCATGTGTGTGTATATGTATACCTATGTGCATGCTTACATAGAGACCGGAAGACTACCTAGGTTGTCATGGGTTAGGAGTACCATTTCCTTTGAGACAGAGTCTCATATTGTCCCGGAGTTCAATTAGACAGGTGTAGCCGGCCAGTAAACCCTAGAGATCTCCCATTTTCTACTCTCTGGTGTTGTGATTAAAAGTGGATACTAGAGGCCACCAGGAAGAGTGGAGATCCAGGGATGCAGGCCTGGTGAGACTGCGCTGCGAGTAGGCTGAGTGCGGAAAGCACAACCCACCCCCTCCAATTCATTCACAGGGGAAGGAACTCTGCCATTTGGACTCGGTTTACACCCAGAAGGCCCTTGCATGTGGACCAAACGCTCAGGCCATTTGCCAGCAGGAACAGTGGTGATCCAGAGACACAGGCCTGGCAAGATGGCACTGTGAGTAGCCTGGGCACAGGGAGGTCTAGGCCTAGCTCACGGTAGGTGCGGCCTTCCAGTTGGTCCAGGGGAGCAGGAACTTTGCCTTGGAGACTTGAGTCCACTCAGAAGGCCCTTGGGTGCAATCCAAACGCTCAAGCTATTTGCCACCGGGAACAGGAGAGATCCAGGGACAGAGGCCAGGTACACGGGAGAGATGGGAACTAATCACTGACAACAAGACCACCTATAATCATAGACAACAAGATGGCAAGAGGAAAGCGAAAGACCCTACCCAATGGAAACAAAGACAACATGGCAACACCAGAACCCAGGTCTCCCTTCACAGAAAACAGTGGAATGCTAAACACTCCAGAAAAAGAAGACTCAGACCTGAAATCATACCTCAAGATGATGATGGAGATCTTTAAACAAGAAAGGAAGGAAAAACAAAAAGAAATAGAAGCTTTTGAAGATGAAACACAAAAAAAAAAAAAAAAAAAAAAACTCAAAGAAATCAAAGAACTAGAGGAAAACAGAACCAAAGAGATGAAGGAATTAAATAAGGAATTTAAAATATAAACAATAAAGAAAACACTAAAAGAGACAACCCTGGAGGTAGAAAACCTAAAAAAGAAATCTGTAGTCACAGATGCAAGCATCTCTAACAGACTACAAGAGATGGAAGAGAGACTCTCAGGGGCCGAAGGCAACATAGAGAACATAGACAAAACAGTCAGAGAAGATGCAAAAGCCAAAATACTCCTAACCCAAAATGTCCAGGAGATCCAGGACACAATGAGAAAACCAAACCTAAGGATAATAGGAATGGAAGAGGGCAAAAAATATCAACTAAGAGGCACAGTAAATATCTTCAACAAAATCATAGAAGAAAACTCCCCTATCCGTAAAAATGAGATGACCATGAGCATAAAAGAAGCCTACAGAACTCCAAATACAGTGGACCAGAAAAGAAATACCTCCTGACACATAATAGTCAAAAAGCCAAGTGCCCAAAGCAAAGAAAGAATACTAAATATTCTTTCTTGTAACATATAAAGGCAGACCAATCAGAATCACACCCGATTTCTCAACAGAGACTATGAAAGCTAGAAGAGCCTGGACAGACATCATGCAGACCCTAAGAGAACCCAAGTGTCAGACCAAGCTGCTATACCCAGCCAAACTCTCAATCACCATAGATGAAGAGACTAAGATATTCCAAGAGAAAACTAAATTTATACAATATCTGACCACAAACCCAGCACTACAATGAATTACATGTAGAAAACCCTATACAAGGAGAAACAAGAAAATACCTAAGCAAGAAAACCAAAAGAAGAAAGACATACAGGCACAGCTCTACACAAAAATAGCAGAAAACAGCAACTACTATTCCTTATTATCTGTTAACATAAATGGACTCAATTCCCCAATAAAAAAACATAGGCTATCAGACTGGATACATAAGCAGAATCCAGCATTTTCTGCATACAGGAAACTCATCTCAGTGACAAAGACATACACTATCTCAGAGTAAAACGTTTGGAGAAAACCTTTCAAGCAAATGGCCCGAAGAAACAAGCTGGAGTGGCCATTCTAATATCAAATAAAGTAGAATAGATTTTCAACCAAAAGTTATCAAAAAAGATAAGGAAGGACACTTTTTACTCATTACAGGGAAAATTTGTCAGGAGGAACTCTCAATCATTAAAATATGTGCTCCAAATTCAAGAGCACCCATATTCATAAAAGAAACCCTACTAAAGCTCAAAAAATATATTGCACCTCACACAATAATAGCGGGAGACCTCAATACCACACTCTCATCAATGGGCAGATCATGGAAACAGAAACTGAGCAAGGACACTGTAAAACTAACAGAGGTTATGAACCACTTGGAATTAATAGATATCTACAGAATGTTTCATCCTAAAACAAAAGAATAAAACTTCTTCTCAGCACCTCTTGGCACCTTCTCCAAAACTGTCCATATAATCAGTCAAAAAACAAGCCTCAATAGATATAAGAAGATTGAAATACTCCCATGCATCCTATCAGATCATCATGGTCTAAAGTTGGTCTTTAATAACAACAAAGACAAAAAAAGCCCATATACACACGGAAACTAAATAATGCTCCATTAAATGATAGTATTGTCAAAGAAGAAATAAAGAAAGAAATTAAGGAATTTCTAGAATTTAATGAAAATGAAAATACAACATACTCAAACCTATGGGATGCAATGAAAGCAGCGCTGAGATGAAAACTTATAGCTCTGAGTGCTTCCAAAAAGAAACTAGAGAGGGCATACACTAGCAATTTGAGAGCACAGTTGAAAGTTCTAGAAGAAAAGGAAGCAGATACACACAAGAGGAGTAGACGGCAAGTAATAATCTAACTCAGAGAAGAAATTTGCCAAATAGAAACAAAAGAACCAAAGAATCAACAAATCCAAGAGCTGGTTATTTGAAAAAATTAACAAGATTGATAAACCCCTAGCCAGACTAACTAGAGGGCAAAGAGAGAGTATCCAAATTAACAAAATCAGAAATGAAAGTGGAGACATAACAACTGAAACTGAGGAAATTCAAGAAATCATCAGATCCTACTACAAAAACCTATACTCAACAAAGCTGGAAAATATGGAGGAAATGGCTTAATTTCTGGTCAGATACCAGATACTAAAGTTAAACCAGGACCAGGTAAACCATCAAAATAATCCCATAACACCTAAAGAAATAGAAGCACTCATCAAAAACCTCCCAACCAAAAAACAAGCCCAGGTCCAGATGGGTTCAGTATAATATTCTATCAGACATTTATTGAAGACCTAATACCAATACTCTCAAAAATATTCCACAAAATAGAGTCAGATGGAACACTACCTAACTGATTTTTTGGGGCCACAATAACCCTTGTTCCTAAACCACACCAAAACCCTGTGAGAAAAGAGAACTTCAGACCAATCTCACTTGTGAACCTTGATGCAATTATACTCAACAAAATCCTTACAAACTGAATCCAAGAACACATCAAAACAAAATCACATTGTCATCTCACTAGATGCTTAGAAAGCATTTGACAAAATTCAACACCCCTTCATGTTAAAAGTCTTTGAAAGAACAGGAATCCAAGGCCCATACTTAAACATAATAAAAGCAATATACAGCAAACCAACACCCAACATCAAACTTAATGGTGAGAAACTTGAACCAATCCCACTTAAATTAGGGACTCTACAAGGCTGCCCATTCTCCCCCTACCTATTCAACATAGTACTGGAAGTTCTGGATGGAGCAATTAGACAGCAAAAGGAAACTGAAGTGATACAAATTGGAAAGGAAGAAGTAAAAATATCACTCTTTGCAGATGACATGATAGTGTACATAAGTGACCCCACAAATTCCAACAGAGAACTTCTACAGCTGATAAACAAGTTCAGCAAAGTGACTGCATAAAATATTAACTCAAAGGACAAACATGCAGAGAAAGAAATTAGGGAAAAGATACCCTTCACAATAGTCAAAAACAATATGAAAAACCTTGGTGTGACTCTACCTAAGCAAGTAAAGGACCTGTATAACATCTGTAAAGAAAGAAATTGAGAAAGATTTCAGAAAATGGAAAGATCTCCCATGCTCATGGATTGGAAGGGTCAACATTGTACAAATTGCCATCTTACTAAAAGCAATCTACAGCTTCAATGCAATCCCCATCAAAATTCCAACCGAATTCTTTATAGAGTCAGAAAGAGCAATGTGCAATTTCATCAGGAATAACAGTAGACCTAGAATAGTGAAATCTATCCTCAACAAGAAAACATCTGTGGGAATCACATTCCTGACCTCGAGCTTTATTAAAAGGTAATTGTGCTAAAAACTGCATGGTACCAGTACAGAGATACCCACGTGGTTCAATGGAATAGAATAGAAGATCCAGAAATGAGCCTTCACATATATGGTCACTTGATTTTTGACAAAGGAGCTGTAAACATTCAATGGAAAAAGAACAGCCTCTTCAACAAATGGTGTTGGTCCAACTGGCACTCAGCTTTCGGACGAATGAAAATAGACCCTTTCTTATCTCCTTGTACAAAGCTCAAGTGCAAGTGGATCAAAGATCTCCACATTAAACCAGATACACTGAAACTATTAGATGAGAAAGTAGGGAAAACCTTAGAACACATAGGCACAGGAGAAAATTTTCTGAACAGAACATCAATGGCTCCTGCTCTAAGTCAAATATAGACAAATGGGACTTAATGAAATTGCAAAGTTTCTGTAAGGCTAAGAAAACTGTCAAGAAAACAAAACGACAGACAACAGATTGGTAAAAGATCTTTTCCAACCCCACATCTGATAGAGGCCTAATATCCAAGGTATACAAAGGACTCAAGAAATTAGCCACCAGAGAATCAAACAACCCTATTAACAAATGGGGTACAAAGCTAAACAAAAGGTTCTCAATTGAGGAATACTGAATCGCTGAGAAGCATCTAAGGAAGTGCTAGACATCCTTAGCCATCAGGGAAATGCAAATCAAAACAACCCTGAGATTCCACCTCACACCAGTCAGATTGGCCAAGATCCAAAACTCAGATGACAGCAGATGCTGGCGAGGCTGCGGAGAAAGAGGAACACTTCTCCACTGTTGGTGGGGTTGCAAGCTAATACAACCACTCTGGAAATCAGTCTGGCGATACCTCAGAAAACTGGATATAGTACTATCTGAAGACCCAGCTATTCCACTTCTGGGCATATACCCCAGAGACACTTTAATACACAACAAAGATATATGCACCACAATGTTCATAGCAGCTCTATTTATAATAGCCAGAAGCTGGAAAGAATCCAGATGTCCTTCAGAAGGTGAATGGATACAAAAATTGTGGTACATATACACAATGGAATACTACTCAGCCACCAGAAACAATGACTTGACCAAATTCTTAAGAAAATGGCTGCATCTAGAGAATATCATTCTGAGTGAGATAACCCAGTCACAAAAGAACAGACATAATATGCAGTCACTGATAATGGGATGCTAACCCCAGAGGCTTGCACTCCCCCAGAAACAACTCACAGACTGTATGAAGTCCAAGAAATAAAGAAAACAAAACTAAACAAAAAAATTTACAAAACAAGAAAACTTTAACTATTTCCATGTTTCATTTTGTTTTACATGTACTTTATGCTCATTGTAACTATTAAGTTTTCAAGGCATACTATCAAACCTTGAAAAAAATCAAGTACTGACTAGAAAATATATTCATATAGTTTTATGTAAAAACTATGTTAAAATCAGAAAAAAAAGTACTGACAAAAATGTATAATTTTAAGCAAAAAATGTTTAAAATCTGTACATTTATCTTTGTTTTGTAAAATAAAGTTGTTTAAAAAAAGTCAAGTACTGACAAAAATGTATTCATATACTTTTATGCAAAAATGCTTTTAAAATCTGTTTATTTATATCTGTTTTTAAAAATAAAGTTGTTCAATTTCGAAAAAAGTGGATACTACTACCTCCAGCATTTGGAATGTTATGGAGATTGGATTATAGTCATTATACTTGTAAGGAAAGTGCTGTATTTACTGAGCCATATTTCTAGCTCAATACTCAAGTCATATATATATATATACACACATATAAGTTGAGTATATATATGTCAATAAGTTATTATTTGTGTTTTTAGATATTAGCACTATTTAATGGATGTCTCCGTTTGTCATTAATGTTCAATAATATACAATAAATTTAATTTTAATATAAGTATAAAACCAATTTGTAAATATATTAATTTAATAACAAATATAAAATATTTTCCAGCAGTTCTTTGATAATATCTTCTTTAAAAATACTGCTTAATTTTTATATAATTGTTAAAGACTTCTCTTGTGTTTTTATGGGATTTTAACTAGAATTGCAATCTTACTGGGGAGTATTTTACCACGTAAATATTCTTTCCATCTCACAAAACAAAATATATTTCATGTTTTCAATTATTTCATATCTTGTAATCTATTTTAACAATTTTCTTACACCTCACATTAAGATTTTATTCAGTTGTCTTTCAATGGTAACTATGACATTTATGCCATTATGTTATAAGCAGAGGTAGATAAAATATTTTATATTGCTCTATTTTTTTCTCAAAGTGCTCTACTTTTTTCTTTCCTTAGCATCAGTACCCCTTTTGCCCTGTAATTTTTTTAAACGACTTTATTTTGCAAAACAAAGATAAATGTACAGATTTTAAACATTTTTTGCTTAAAATTATACATTTTTGTCAGTACTGTTTTTTCAGACATTAAAATAAATTTTACATAAAACCATGTGAATATATTTTTTAGTCAGTACTTGATTTTTTTCAAGGGCTTGACAGTATGCATTGAAAACGTACTAGTTGCAATAAGCGTAAAGTACATGCAAAACAAAACGCAACATGGAAATAGTCAAAGTCTTCTTGTTTTGTGAATATATGTATATTTTTTGTTTTCTTTATTTCTTGGACTTCATACAGTCTGTGAGTTGTTTCTGGGGGAGTGCAAGCCTCTGGGGTTAGCATCCCACTATCAGTGACTGCATATTATGTCTGTTCTTTTGTGACTGGGTTATCTCACTCAGGATGATCTTCTCTAGATGCAGCCATTTTTTTAAGAATTTGGTCAAGTCATTGTTTCTGGTGGCTGAGTAGTATTCCATTGTGTATATGTACCACAATTTTTGTATCCATTCATCTTCTGAAGGACATCTGAGTTCTTTCCAGCTTCTGGCTATTATAAATAGAGCTGCTATGAACATTGTGGTGCATATATCTTTGTTGTGTATTAAAGTGTCTCTGGGGTATATGCCCAGAAGTGGAATAGCTGGGTCTTCAGGTAGTACTATATCCAATTTTCTGAGGTATCGCCAGACAGATTTCCAGAGTGGTTGTATTAGCTTGCAACCCCACCAACAGTGGAGAAGTGTTCCTCTTTCTCCGCAGCCTCGCCAGCATCTGCTGTCATCTGAGTTTTGGATCTTGGCCAATCTGACTGGTGTGAGGTGGAATCTTAGGGTTGTTTTGATTTGCATTTCCCTGATTTGCCCTGTAATTTTACCTATATGCTAGGCACCTGAATTTAGGCCATCAGAATTGTTTAAGAAGTGCTTTAATTACCAAGTAGTCTCCCAGGACTGACTTTCTTTCAATTTTTAAGAAAAGGTCTCAATATGTAGCACTGTCTCGCTTAGAACTCATGTATATCAGACTGGTCTTGAACTCACAGAGATATCCTGCTTCTGCTTTCTGAATTCCAGGATACCTTCATGCATGACCCTCCAGCGCTTATCTTTAATACTTTTAATAAGAGGGGTTTTCCTATTGTTTCCTATAAATAACATATGAATCTATTATTGAGCTATTTTTAAAATGAGTAATAAATTAATGATTATTTTATTGTAATATGTTTGATCTTTTGATATCTTGATCTTTGGTTTTTAAAACCAGTTTCCTATTGTTGCATTGGTTTTCATATTGTGATCCATGTGTGTAATATTAGTTGAAAACATAAGTTCAAGCATATGCCTGCCTGGGCATGGATCCCATTTAAGTGTGTTAAGAATCAGGAACTCTTAAATTCTTTGTGCCTACGGGTCCTTCTTTATGAAATTTGAAAATGGGGATAAAAATAGTCTCCATGATATAGAGTAATTGAAAGGTCTCTGTGAATAGATGTTTTAAAATGTGCCTGGCACATAGTAGGCTGTCATAATTGTTATTAGTTATTTCCTGAGCTGTTTTGCCTCTAGAAATACTGTTATATATTTATAAAATGGTTATTATCAAATTAAAAGAAACATGCATCGCTAGTGCATTGCTGCTTGTCAGTTATAAAGATAAATTCCATGGAATATGAAATCATAAACTTCTTAATTTTAATATATTCCATGCACACCTGATATGTGCCTTTCATAATTTTTATTGGAGGTATCTGAAATTATAGATTGATTTTTTAAAAGCCTTTCTCAATGCACACAATTTTGATTTTAAGAATGTTGATAATGTCTCAAATATTAAGCATTTAACTTATCTTTTTATCTAACTACTTTCATTGTTCATTACCAGACCTTTTTCATTTTTTTCTAATATTCTGTTTTTGTTCTTTATATTGCAACAACTTTAACCAAATCGTCTTCCACAGTATACATTTGGACCTGCTTTATTTCCTTAATAGTGTTCGAGGTGGGGTGGAATTTATCCCAGTGGAAAACACCAATTAGTTATTAAAATAATTAGGGTTCGTATGCAAAAGGTTGTGAAAATGTAAATGTGTACCTTCTCCATTTATTCACACTGTTTGAGCAAAATGGTTCGTTATTTTTGGGTGACATAATTTAGCCATTATTGGTGTGTCATTCTTTTTTTTTTTTTTTTGGACATTTATTTCCATGTGTGCATGTGTGAAGTGTATGTGTGTGTGTGTGATTGTGAATGTGTGCATCTGCATGTGCTTGTGTGTATGTGTGTGTATGTGTGTGTACATGTGTATGTATGTACATATGTGTGTGTCTGTATGTGTGTACATATGTCTGTGTTTATGTATGTGTGTATTTCTGTGTGTGTATGTCTTTTTTTTTACAACTTTATTTTAATAAAGAGAGATACATGCCCAGATTTTAAGAGCATTTTGGAATAAAACTATATGAATATATTTTTGTCACTAGGTTTTTTAAAGTTTTTATAGTATTCATTGTTATTGTACTAGTTACCATGAGCATAAAGTACATGTAAAACAAAACATAAAATGGAAACAGTCAAAAGTTTTCTTGGTGTGTATAGATTGAACATAATGATTTTTAAATACCAAAAATTGCCACAAGGCTATCTTCTTAGCTCTTGAGTTACTAATGATTTAAGGTCTAGGTGTACCCCACTCTAAGTGGGTGCTATACACTTGTTATTGTTGTTTTTTTCTAAGAAGGACTGAGGCTTCCACTTTTTTGTCTTTCTTTTTTTTGAGTTTCATATGATCTGTGAGGTGTGTCATTCTTAACAAGCTTTGCTTGGAAGCTAAAATGCAACTGTTCACGATATCATCATATAAGATTTCAATTACAGCATGGCCCTAGACTCTTCAGTCTGCGTGTCCAATTCTGGAGTCTCTCCCTCTCTCCAGTGCAATAACTCCTGGTTTTAATAAGTTATTTCCTCAGGTCTGTTATTCATAAGATACACATTTCTTCATCTGTAAGTAATGAGGGTGGATTAAATGATCTAGAAGGTTTATTCCAGGAATAAAAGTCCATGATCTATAGCTGTTGTTCTTTTATTATTCTACCAGCAATGCTCTTTAAAATTCTTTTCTGCTCCTCCCTCTTGAAATCTCCCCACTCTGCCACTATTCGCTTGGAGGCTGGCCATTTGTCTAATAGAACAATGCTCTAACTGAAACAGCAGTGTTTCCAAAGTATCTGTCATCTCTGATCCCCTTCTCAAATTTATTCTTCTGTAGTGGGTGCCCTACAATATTCATAGGATACAGAGCCATCTCCTCTGTTCCCAGCATCATCTGAGTATTCACCAGCATCATCATTCTCTGAGAAGAAGAGGAGGGGTTACTGGAGGAAGGGATTTGTAAGGGTGGGACAGGAAAAAGAGCAGGGAAGGGGCTGCCATGAGATGTAATCTGAATCAAAATAAATTATGGAAAAAATGAATCAATTCAGAGCACTTTCTTTAATCTCCCTCTGTCTCTTTCTTTATCTCTCTGTATCTCTGTCTCTCTCCCTCTCCCACTTTCCCTTTTTTTTCCACCTTCCTTCCCTCCTACCTTCCCTGCCTCTCCTTCTTTCCCTTTCCTTTTCCCACTTTCTCCTTAATATCTCTCTTCATTATTGTTCGTATCTAGTCACACAGCGAAACTTTCTGATTTGTGTCCTTAAACCATTGGTGATGTTATTGTTGTTAGTATTATTGCCATTTCTATCAGATAGTTATTTTTTTTCTCTTACGATTTGAGGGGTCTTACTGTGATAGTCACATTTGTCAAGCTTGTGGCTTTTAGTAGTGCAAAACCAGGAAACTTTCCATATATGTGTTTCATTTGCTCTTTTCTAGTTTAATATTATTTAGTTTTCTTTGAGGAAATAGCAGAAAAGGAAAGAAGCTGAGTAAATTCCCTATTATAAAATAGATTACAAGCAAAGAAGTTACAGTTTTTGGATCTCAGACTATTTGGCCACAGCACTATCTTGCTAGACCTTTGAACTGGCATATTCTTGCACATGAGCTGAGGCATCTTTCTCCCTGAAGTATTAGCAAATGTTGTTAATAGATTTCAGCCCTCTTTCTGTATAACCCTAGATATAACTTGTCAGAATCTTCCAGAATGGTCTTAGAAGCCCCTAGGGAAAAGCTCATCAGATGTAGCATGGGAGTAAAAGAGTATTTATGAGGTCTATATGACAAAACACAATATGGTGTTCCCCCCCCCACTTTCCATTCTAGGGTTCTACTGTGTGTCATTGTGAGAGAGAACTGAATCCAAAGTCAGTTCATTTGAGATGCGTGCTGTCATATAGAATAGTTCATTACACTGTAAATCTGAATGTTAGGATCACAAAAAATGTTAGCAATAGCAAAAGGTTTCTCAATGCACAATGACCAATTATGGAAGGAAAACCATATGTGTAATAGATTTGAGATGTTTCTCTCAGTACTTCCCTATGTTTCAATTCTCTGCTTCTCTGAAATCTTGTCTTTGAACTCACAATATGCCCATGATGTAACACCACACATTGCCAATAAGACTATTTATAATTGTAATCTTTTAATGATACAGTTTTTTCTGCTATTATGCAAAAATCATGGTTAATCATGGAAAACTACCTTTAATATTTTTCTGCTGTCATTCCTTATCATATAAGTATCCAACTAGATACTCTTAAATTGCATTGTGTTAGAATATTTGTTTTAAAATTTTCCATATGAGTTGCTTAATTGAGTAGCATGAAAAAAATCATTACAAGAATCTTTAGATTGTAACTACTGCAACCTTTTCAACAATGTTTGAAACGGCCATAAACAAACTGCTATTATTTTGTACTATGTATTTAAATAGTGTTCAAAATAAATAAATACGACCATTAACATGCAAGTTTGTTTTTGCATTTAATAATGGAAAACTTATATTTACCATTTAATTTTTAAAGTAAATTTATTTATGGTTTGTTATCAGTAAATGTTTGATTTGTGTTTCTATTTTATGTACCTTTACACCTCAGAATGCATAAATGTTTCACATGCTAAAGAAGTTTCAAGGGGACAATGTTGATGAATGCTCTATATACTTGAACATCAGGCATTTTATTCTAAGGTCAGGAGTAATACAAACATTTTGTACATATTTACTCAATATTTTTATACTGTCATTGTCTTTAACTTTTTCTATATCATTGCTGTACTGTTTCCCTTTACTCCACTCTTGTTTACAGAGTATGGATTGTAATATTTAGAACTTTATATAACCAGAAACATTCAAATCCTCAAATGCAAATATATGAGTATAACTGGGAAGTTTGAAAATATTGTAGTGGATGCCACAAAGCAATGGCAAACTAAAAGTGCACATGCATAAGTTTGCAATGTTAAATATATGCCCAGTTATTTTTACTGTTGCTAAAAATGTGTCAGTGCAAAAAGAGGGGATTCTTCCTGTTGTTATAAGCACTGCCAAAATGAAAATATCATTTATTCTCTAGATACATTTAGTTGAGCCTTCTCCCTCCTACATCCTAAATGCTTATGTTTATGTTAGTTAACATCTGTACAATGTAACAATTGTTCCATCTTACTCAAACTAATAGAGATGCTAGAAACATCTGGTAGTTGATAGTTAATTCATTTTTTTCCATTGTACCTTTTCATAGAAAGCAGGGAATGCAATTCAATATATCCCTTGAGAGACTCTTGCATTTATGACAGGTGTGCATTTTTTTAACGAGTCTTTGGTTGACACCATTACCTCTCCTAAGTCCAGCTGGAAGTACATTCATCTGGCAAAGAAGAGAAGGGTGTAGAAGTTTGACAGAAAGTTAGGCTGTCAGGTGGTTCTTGGAAAAAGCATCTAATTCTCCCCAGAATTATTTATTCTGCTTATTTTATGCAATTTCCTGCAAGTACCTTTCATAAGTCTGTCACTAAGATGATTGTCTGTTTCGAGTTATTTAGCTGCATACTACTAATTTATCAAGGATTCTAAAATAAGGTCTCTAGTCAGTGTGGAACTAGGAATTGATTGAGTATGCTTCTTAAACTTTATGACAGCCAGTTCCATCTCAGCATCTCAGCATCTCATTCTGGCTGAGGGGCAGGGGTGAGGGGAAGACAAGTGTGTTCCTTGAATTTACTGACCCTTTCTTAGTTAGAGTTGTTTGATCTCTAAAGACATTTCTTTTAGCTCTTTGTGACCTCATAGAGATTATCTCTATCCTCCCCAGCAGTTATGATTAGCTAAGGTTATTTTTACTGAGAACATCTCCGGACTTGAAGTGGAAGGGTAGGATACTGCATTCTTGGTGGAGGGCCAGAGTTTGGAATTCTTTCCTTGATGTGACATAATGAATCTTAATTGGCCTGCCCCTGGGCCCTAGCACAGCTGTCTCCACTGGCGGTGCTTCTTAGGGAGAGGTTCAGTGGTAGCTGGAGCAAATGACACTGAGTGCAGGGCTACCTTGATAACACAGAACATGTCATCTACATCACTGGATCTGTGACTTTGCCCTTTAAAATGCTGGCTTTAAAAGAGTTATAAGAGGGGCTGGAGAGATGGCTCAGTGGTTAAGAGCACTGACTCTTAAGAGCTCTTCAAGAGGTCCTGAGTTCAATTCCCAGCAACCACATGGTGGCTCGCAACCATCTATAATGGGATCTGATGCCTTCTTCTGGTGTGTCTAAAAACAGCTACAGTGTACTCATATAAATATAATAATAAATGTCATTAAAAGTAAAAGAGCCATAAGATATGTATTCTATTATTTGTATAAATTTATTCAGAGCACAGGAAGGGGAGTCAAGAGGGTAGTAGAGAAGTAGAGAAGTAGATACCACCATAAGCACATGAAGAGAAAGAGGACAGGAAATGGGAGGACAGAGCAAGGGCAGGAAGGCAGAGCAGGAGCAAGAGAGGAAGAGAAGATATGCATTCTAAGTGTTTCAGTGTTAATGCTATTCATGTCAATTTCACTTTTCTCTCATTTCTCAGGCACCCATGAACTATTGAAAATTCAGCTCATTGAATGGGCTTAAAATATGAGATCCTACACACACACACACACACACACACACACACACACACACACACACACACACACACATACACACACACACTAAGTGAAGAAAGTCAAATCCTTTGCTGTTCATAGAAACATTTGATTTGCTTCATTTTGTGCATGTATGTGTGTGTGTGCATGTAAGCAGGTGGTGGCCTGAATCCAGCCTTACGATGTTGTTTCTCAGAAGCTGTCCATGTATCTCAGTTTTGGAAACAAGGTTCCCCACTGTGACTCAAGGCTTCATTCATCAACTGGGCAATTGGGCTGACTGGCTCCGTACTGAGCGCCAGGAATCTTCCTGTACATACCACCATGCTTGCTTTATTGTTGTTCTTTAATGTTGTTCTGGAGATCAAGTCAAAGATTTCATGCTTAAGCAAGCACTTTATCCACTGAGCTATCTTGTTAGCCCTGATTGTCCTTTTTTAAATACTTGGTGTAAAGCAAAATGTAATATTTATATACTGAATTTGTGGTGTCCGGAAGAAGCGATTAAAATATAAATGATTTCTAACATTTTTTTTTCCACATTAAAACTGTACCCCCAAAATGTGGAATGGCAAAAACCTAACAATTCTCATACATTTCTCTACAGAGTCTTTTAATGATATATTTGTGATAATATATTCACTGGACTCCTGTCTCTACCTCCTTACCTGGCTAGTCCTGGTCATATAATTTCACTTAAAATAACAAATTATCTTGATTTCCTCTAAGCATCATAAAGTGGGTATAAACAGGACAGGCCAAGGCATTGTGTCCACTAGTGTATTAGTGACTTCAGTGCCCAGGCATCTTCAGCCCTCTCCTGAGGATAAGTTTAGAAAGAAGGTAACTCTGTTCTCCTGTATCCATTGGTCAGGAGACTCTCACTTATCTTTAGTGCTATTTCATGACTGTTAAGCAAAGTGTTTCCTTGGAATATCCACTTGGAAACAGAGTTGAAGATTGCTATTTGAGCTGTCTCCAGGCAGCCTTCTTTATTTCTTTCTTTGGGGGTGGTCTCCTGATGGTCTTAAGAATTCTATGAATGTTAAGAATGTGGAAGAGTCTTATTTCAAGGCAATTTCACCTGAACTCCATTCCCCTTTGTGACTAAAGTAAAGAGAACTTTCCTGATTAGGTTAATCTCTTCAGGAAGATTTTTTTTGTTAAGGTTGTATGTTAACACTTGGAAAGTCACTGGGAAAGGTATGCTCACTCTGACTACAAAGTTTCTTTGTCTGAAAATCAATGTAACAGATTTTAGAATGACCTAATAATAAGTGTTATATTTCTTCCATAGCAGGAAAGAGATTTCTTTTCCCATGTATGTTCTTCTATTCCTCTTTTCTTTAAGTCCCAGAAGTGGTATTTAATCTTTGAGAACATTATATTTTGCATATGGTAAAGATTGTTAAAACCATTGGGGAAATTTACCAGGAAATTAGTGCATTATTTTTCCTCCTTCACAGAAGTAGAAATGATCTTAACACTGTTTTCTGTGAGCTGGAATTCTTGATCATGGTTCAGCCTTAAGGATTTGGCTGAAATCCTTGTATATAGGATTTGCTCATATCTATTTGGATGGATGTATGCTTAGCAGTACAGCTTTATCTGGTAGAAATGAACCAGAATCAGCTAAACAGTTTTTGAAGCTCAGCTTGCTGACTACTAACCTACAGTTTCTTGTTTGATGTTTCTGAAGTAAACCATAAACATATTCCTCACCAGTTACTGGGCAATATTGATGCTGATTTCGCTGGAACTTTTTTTTTTTTTTTTTGAGACCTTTATTTAAGAGAAGTGTCAAATGCTAAGATCTCCATTGAATCTGCAGTAATGTGGAAAGTGTTGGAGCAACGCCCATTACCATAAGGAAGCTGATGTACCTGTCATTATTCCCTTTTTAAAAAATTCCTGAAAAATTGGACCAATGTTATAGTTGAAAAGCATGACCTCCAGCACCATGAATTTTTTTTTGTTTCAAGCCCTCATATTGCAATTGTTAAGTTGTGAGAAAAAATGATTCCAAATCTACTTGGATAGGAAGGTTTTACTGTATCAATTTAGCACCTTGTTGAGAAGAATGAGCTTTTTCCATGTCACATGGTTTAAACGGTTAGTTAAACCAGGACAAGCCTTGATATGTCTGAACTGTGTTAATGAGTAAGTGAATTATATATATAAAACAATCCCCACGACAATATGATATAATATGGAAAGCAATCAACATTTCAAAAACTGACATCACAAACCTATTGTTTTCTTGTAACTTAAGGGATAGTTCCTATATGCCTTAAAGGAGAAACTAGACTAATTAGCTGTGGAGGGAGAAAGCACCTGGCAGAAAGACACAAGTCTAATTACATATGCAAGCCCAGTCACAAAGTTAGCTTACAGCTTGTGGAGACTGAAGAGAAAATAAGGCAGGAAGAAACTATTGCCAGGCAAAAATCTGAGATAGAACTTCTGCCAAGGGACTTAAGGACAAGTTTCAACAATGTTCTGGATGTTTGTGAGAAAAACAAACATTGTGATACATCAACCATCATAAATGGTTAGAGTAGTCAAGTCTTCTTCCTCTGAATGGCTTTAGTGAGTTTTTTGTACACCTTCCCTCTGAGAATTCGGTGATGAGTCAGTAACCTCTAAATGCAAAAGTGTTAAGACTTTTCAGATGAAAGTTAGTTTCTGTTATTTTATCACAAGGAGTATAATTAACAAGATGAGAACAAGGCTCAAAATTGACTTACTGATGAGGAACTGCAATTTATGGTTTCCCAGCTCAGTGGCTATGTTGTATATTTTGAATTTTGTGAGAAGATTTTCTTTATTGAGTTAAAGAAATATTGGGCAGCCAGACTTAGAGTTCTATATGTTCTCTCCTATGAGGCTCTTGCCATCCTGTTCTCCAAGATATATTTAAAAGGAAAGCCAGAGAATCATTTGAGAGGGAGTCTAGTGATCTTCTGCATTTTCCACATCTGCTCTTTGCCTACCATTGTTACCCCATTCTGTTACCCTCGGTATGCTAACTGGTCTCTTTCTGCCACTGCCTGTCTCAAAGACAGCGAATTTGGAGACTCCCAAAGGGATCTGGCCTCTAAGTAACCTCAGCTAAGTAGGTCTTTTGGCTACCCCACCCATAGGAATTTCACAACTTCATTTGTTTTGCCAATTGCCTCCAGCTAGATTAAAGAAACCTTGTGTAATGTATACTTTTCAAACTCAACTTCTTTGCCACTGCTATTGGATAGAGTTAATTTTTTTTGTAAAAAATTTAATATTTGTCACATAGTGCGATAAGTATTTTTCTAATGACTTGAAAGTATTACTTTGTTTTGTTCTAGAATATAGTAACTTCCACTCTCTCGGTTTTATAGATGAGGGAACTAGGGAATCAGAAGGCTGATTTTTTACAGGTAGTAAGAGGTTGGGCTAGAGCTCAGGGCATCCAGTTTCAGGGCTTATGCTCTTAAGTAGCTGTGTTTGTTGAAGCTTTTGCCACCAATGGAGAGACTTCTTCCTCCTGTGGGGACATATGTTGTTCTTACCTAAATATTGTCTAGGCTCTTAGTGAGATTTAAATGGTCTAATCTGTCTATTCCCTTCTAATACCAAAGAACCAGTTCTGGTTTCCCAAGACAAGATTGCCCAACACAAGGTCAGAAGATCAGAAGATCAGGCGGTGAGAATTTCCTCTGATCTTAATGGCATCCATACAATAATACCTCAAATGCTCTTTATCGTATTTTGTCACTGAAAAAAAAATGATCAAGACTATTTCACGACAATAAACTTGGATTCCTTCCTTTCAACTGTTAACATCAGGATCATATTCTTTGATGGTAACATAATTACAATTCTGTCAGAATTTATTCAGTAGGTATTGCTTATGACTCCATTCCTTTGATTTACTGACTGCAATTAGCATGGAAATTAGTTTCTACATATTAAAAACATGCATAACTTCGAAGATATGTATTTATAACAATATAGTACTTTTGTTTTAGAGAAATATGTAGAGATGAGAAATCAAGTTCAGATCTTGAGCTTTTAAAATGGGAGAAAATTAGATGTGGTTACTTTTTATAAATTTATATGAAATAGTATACAAAATCCAGAAAAATCAAAAAACTGAGACTTGTTGATTTTCCATATACATTTTGAGATCATTCACAGTTTCTCTTAGCAGACACTGAGATCCTTTTACATAAATGGAGACAGGGCACTGAACAACATAAAAATGTTTCCTTCCCTTGTGCTGTTCAAAGAAAGTGTGACAAATAAACCTTGAAATAATAACTCCAGTGTAATATGTTATGAATTTTTAAAAATCAGAGTTCACAGAAATCCTCTGAAAAGGACCTAGTCAAAGTAGAAATGAAAACCTTCCAGAAGATTTGGTACTTATGCTAAAACCTGAAGGGTATGGGGAGTCAGCCTCTGATAAGGAAAGTTCAAACATTCCAAGTAGAAGCAATTGCATGTGTGTAAAGCAAGAGGTAAAGAAGTATATAAAATAACCAGTGAACTGGAACATCAGCTAGAACCACATTTCATTTTGCTAAAATGAAAGACCCTCAAAGTGAGGACCCCTACGCTCTGTTCCGGGAGAGGCAACAACCCAAATCACTAATGAGAAGTGATGCAAACTGCAGGAGGATTTTTATTTCCCACAGTCATGCACCATGCAAGGGTAGAGGACTGCGAATCCCACAAGCTCCGGACAGCTTTTATAGGGTTCGCAACAAAGCCCTCGAATCACAAACCAATCATGGCAAAGCCCGTGAATCATAAACCAATCATTTAAATTATCTAAGACCAAGATCCGGGGGACCAATCAGTTCCCTATAGTCTTGTAGGTCTGTATTTGCGCTGTCTCCTGGGTGGGGTTAACAATGGCAGTTAGAGGTGGGAGTTTCTATGGTGTCAGCAGTTTGCAGGGACAAGGTAAGTAGTTAGTTTATCTCCTGTTAACTTACTAGGCCTGTCTCATGAATCCAAGGGCCTGTTCTATGCCCTTTCACCCAGTTTCATACAGAAAGCTGCTCCGAAACAGGAAGGGGTGTGACCTTATATCTACTTGGCAGAGAGCTGGGTCTAGAATTTGAGGTATTTAGGACTTAGGTGTGGGGGTTAAGTATCCTTTAGAGTGGGGTAGCTTGGGGTCCTTGGAGGGATTAGGCTCTATTTTTTATCCTTTCAGAACAAGGACATTCAGACTCAGAAACCTGAAGGAAAGTGTCCAATGTTGCTACATGTAGAATGCCAGTGATTTGAGTTCAAGGCCTGGCCTCCTACCATTGTTTCTTTGGCCATGTATGGGGTGGGTACACCTTGAGGCAAGGTTTCCCTTAGCTCATACGATAATTTTGCATGACTCAGAAATATAACCTCTTTCTACATCAGTGCTCATCATCCTGTGGGTAGCAACCCCTTTGGCAAACTTTTCTCCAAAAAATATTTATATTTCACAACAGTAGCAAAATTACAGTTATAAAGTAGCAACAAAAATAAATTTATGGTTGGAGATTATCACAACATGAGGGACTATATTAAAGGGTCGTGGCATTAATGACGCTTGAGAACCATTGTTCTAAACTGATAGAAATTTTTTGTTAGAGAAAGGTCTGCAAAAAATCATGTCAAGAAATTTGCAAATCTAGCATTTGTTATCCTAAGGATATTAATGGCCTATTAGATGTGTGGCATACATGGCTGAAGATTCAGACCAATCAAATATAAATTAATGACATCTTAAGCATGTGTTGAGAAAGACTGTATAACCACTGGACTCCAGTGACCTTTTCAGGGTTGATGATGAGTTATACAGAGTTGAATCATTGATTTTGACTGCCTGTCAGTTTTTTTTTTTTTTTTTTAGTTCTTTCAGCTTGTAATTTCTGACCCATTGCTGCTGTTACCACCAAAATTTCTGTTTAGTCACCTGTCTGTCTTGCTGTCCACTAGATCCTGATGCATTACTTTCTATAATTGGGTTCATTTTCTCCATATAAGTGAACATCTCCATCATATCCTAGATTGAGAACTGCAATTTTCAGTTTTGCTTCCTTCTTAGGCTTCTCTCTCTCTCTCTCTCTCTCTCTCTCTCTCTCTCTCTCTCTCTCTCTCTCTCTCTCTCTCTCTTCTGTCTGTCTGTCTCTCTTTCTCTCTCTTCTCTTCTCCCCTCTCTCTCTTTCTCTCTCTTCTCTTCTCCTCTTTCTCTCTTTCTCTCCTCTCTCTCTCTCTGTCTCTCTTTCTCTCTCTTCTCTTCTCCCCTCTCTCTCTCTTTCTCTCTCTTCTCTTCTCCTCTCTCTCTCTTTCTCTCTCTTCTCTTCTCCTCTTTCTCTCTCTTCTCTTCTCCTCTCTCTCTCTCTCTTTCTCTTCTCTTCTCCCCCCCCTCTCTCTCTCTTTCTCTCTCTTCTCTTCTCCCCTCTCTCTCTCTTTCTCTCTCTTCTCTTCTCCTCTCTCTCTCTTTCTCTTTCTTCTCCTCTCTCTCTCTCTCTCTTCTCTTCTCTCTCTCTCTCTTCTCCTCTCTCTCTCTCTCTTTCTCTCTCTTCTCTTCTCCTCGTCCCTCTCTCTCTCTCTCTCTCTCTCTCTCTCTCTCTTAGAGATTGAATTTTATAGTTGGTCATATTTGCAGCCTTGTATAGGATTTTTAGAGCCTCTTTCATAAAGTATAGACTAAATAAAAGAATAAATGCTAAGCATGGCCTAGAATAATTTTTCAAACTGGGTTATACGTTAAAATATGGGAGGTTTTATAGTGCTCATAGATGTTCAGCAGTGACTGTAAGAGAAACACAGAGCAATGATTTGCTTATACTTCATAGTCTTCTGAGTCTTTATTAGGCAAGTGTACTTGCATTATAAGTCTGCAATTATATGCAGCATTTTTAGAATTATTTGACCAAATTAACATTATTATTCTTTTTATCTTATTTGTTACTTTTCAAGAGAGTATTTTGTTATGTAGAACAGTCTGGCCTTGAATTTGTGATCCTCCCAACTTAAGACTCTTGATTTTTAGAGTTAACCATGTGCCACAGCTTAACAGTAATGAGATTCTTATGCTTCCAGGAGTAGTCTTGCCTTGGGCTAGGTACTTTGATCTGACCTTAGAGATTCTTCTTTCAGAAGAGAAAGGCAGTAGTAGTAGACCATTCCTTGATACCCCAAGAAAAATGTGGCTTATTGTCTGGGTGCTGCCATATTTTAGGAAGTGTTCAGTGACAAAGAATGGAGGTCTAAAAAAAGGCAGTGCAGACCATGCAGGAGAAGAGAAGTGGAGACCATGAAGGCTTCTCTTTTAGCTGTTTAAAGGCAGTCACTCATCATACTAAGAGACTGGAGTGCCCATGTAGAAACACACTGCCAGATCACGATGGGTAATAGGTATGGTGTATTTAGTAACTGCCTCAAGTCCATGGTCAAAACCCTTGGCTCTCTAGTTATATACTTCTATTTACCTATTTACTATCCATGTCTTTTGGGAAAGTTTTGAAGTACAAATGCATGCCTATACCTTCTTCACATGGTTTATATACAGTGTAGTTTTAAACTTGCCATTATATTGTGAACTTGTTCTACATAGAACTGTTCATTTAAAATATAACAATGCAGGTGCTAGAAAGAGGACTCAGTGACTGAGAGCCCATGTTGCTTTTATATAGGTCCTGGGTTCAATTCCAAGCACCTACATGGTAGATCATAATGATCAAGATCTCTGGTCTCAGAGGATATGAGATACTCTTCTGGTCTTCAAGGGTACCGGGCACACATATAGTACACATACATACATCTAAAACACTCATGTATATAAAATAAATAAATCTAAAATATATTTTAAAAATAATTACATAAAAGTATACTGCATGGCTCATTTTTATTAGTCATATACTGTTCATCATGTATGTGGTTAACAATGCTTCAATGAATATTGAACACTCATTATTTTACATATGTTATAATTTTTGTAAGATATTTAGAAGAACAATATTTGACTAGAAAAGAATGTTTATTCTTTTTTTTAACAGACTTAGCTCATTTATTTTGTCTTTTATAAAAACCCTTATATGGTAGCCATAGCTGGAGCCTGGGTCCTCTGAACAGAGACTCTGGTGTGGGTTTTCACAAGATGATCAGTGAATTCCTTATAAGGAGACTTGGTGAACTCAGTTTCTTTCCAGAGGTCAGGGGTCACGTAGCTGTAAGTCTTTGAGATGGCATCAAAGATGGCCTCAGCAAAGTTGCCCAGGGTTGCAGCAGTGCAGCCTCTGGCTGAAGTGTAGCAGTCATCTATACCGGCCATCATCAGAAGCTTCTTGGGCACAGGAGCAGAGACAATGCCAGTGCCTCTCCGGGCAGGAATGAGATGCACCAGCACAGAGCCACAGCAGCTTGTCACCTTGCATGGGACACTGTGGGGCTTGCCAGTCTTGTTCCCCCAGTAGCCTCTCCTCACAGAGACGATGGAAAGCTTGGCCAGGATAATGGCCCCTTGAATGGCAGTGGCAACCTCCTTGGAGCACTTAACACCAAGACCAATGTGACCATTGTAGTCCCCGATATCGACGAAAGCCTTGAACCTGGTCCGCTGGCCAGCCCGAGTCTGCTTCTGCACTGGCATGATTTTCAGAACCGCATCCTTTAGAGATGCACCCAGGAAAAAGTCGATAATCTCAGACTTCTTAATGGGCAGGCAGAACAGGTAGATCTCCTCCAAAGACTTGATCTTCATGTCCTTAACCAGGCGGCCCAGTTTGGTGACGGGGATCCACTCCTTGTCTTCAGCTTTACCTCCACGAGCCCCGCGGCTACCACCATAGCCTCGGCCTCTACCACTAAGACCTAAGACTGCTGCCGAATCCTCCTTGGAAGCCACTGCATCCTCCTAAGCCTTCTGCCATTTGGTATTTTCCCGAAGAAGCAAGAATATTTATTCTTAATTTTGATAAATATACACCAAATTTTCTCCATAGAGGTTAAACTAATTTGTTTGCACTCTATTTATGAAAATTTATAGATACTTCTAGTCAACCATTGGACTGAGCTTGGAGACTCCGATAGAAGAGCTGAAGGGGATTGCAGCCCTAGAAGAAGAACAATATCAACTAACTGGACCACCCAGAGTTCCCAGGGCATAAACTACCAACCAAAGAGTCTACATGGAGGGAGCCAGGACTCCAGGTACATATGTAGTGGAGGATGGCTTTATCTGACATTAATGGGAGGGGAGGGATGCTTGATGCCCCAGCATAGGAGGATGCTAGGGGTGAGGTGGGAGTGAGTGAATGGCTGGAAGAGCACCCTCACAGAGGAAAAGGGGAGGCATGGGGAATGGGATGAGAGACTTGGTAGAGGAGTAACCAGGAAGAGGGGTATCATTTAGAATGAAAATGACTAAAATGATTACTAAAAAGTAAATAAAATTTAAAAAAAGAAAATTTATAGTTCACCCTATATATTGTTGTTTAAACTAAATAGTGTTATTAAAAATATCTTTTAAAATTGGGATGTGATAGAAAGTATTTTTCAAACAGTTCACCAATAGCACAGGCACCAATAAATAATAAATGGATTCTTATGAAGGTGAAAATACCATTATTTGTACAAAGTGACAGTCTATATAATGGGAAAAGATCATTACCAATTATGTATCAGATAGAAGGTTAAAATCTTAAATATATAGAGAAAAAAACAAAATCTGCAATCTAAAATACCACCCTTTCTATTTACTTAAAAAAAAAAAAAAAAAACTTTTCTCTCAAATGTAAGCTGTGTACAGCTATCACCATTTGAAAATCATCTAAATGACTATGTTTTCTCAAAGTTAATTAACTTTCGTAGGCTATGAGATGAAAATAATCTTCACCTCCATCAGAAATCTGTGAATGGCCAAATATCTATAATTATAGGAAGCCTACATGGCTTTTAGAACTGAGACAGGTTGTAGTGACCAATGTCCACTAGCAGCCCCCTGTTAACCACATGTGGGAGCAAATCTTCAGCATTCTGGCTACTGGAGGAGAAAAGTAACCATCAGAATCACCTAGCTGAAAACTTTGTGACCTTTAACAATAAGCTGCCTGCAAGATGTACTAGCACAATAGAGGCACAAAGGTTATGAAAGTAAACAATTATTGTTTGATTGGATTGAAGACATACTTCATGAACTGACACTGCTATAGAGGCCAAGAATTAGAGACTAGGTAAGTCATGAGCATAGGGGGAACCTCCTACTATTTTCCTACTAAAGGAACATTGATAAAATGACTCCTAAGAAAGTATTGTTTAACCCATAAATTAGTGCCTCACTCAATACACATTATTGAAGCACCTTCTTGCAGTAGATGGGAATTGCCAAAGAAACTCATAACTGAACAACATTCAGAGAGTGAGAGACTTCAAAGCACTCAGTCCTAAATTGCAAGTTTTCACCAGTTCCCTACCTTTAAGTCTTAGGGGTCCATGTGGGAGAGGAGGCAGAAAGATTTTAAGAGCCAGACATGATGGATAACTCCAACAAAGCAGTGGGTTCCATATACAACAGGACAGATGCACACATTTGCACTCACAAAAACTATGTTAGCATGCACAGGATCTGGTTAGGCTCAAGCCAGATAGAATCCCAGCACTTAGAAGGGAAAGGGGACACAGAGTCTCATCGCTAAACAGGAAGTTATCTGTAATTGATACCTGTTGGCCAAAGGAAAATCAAATTTGAATCACACTTGAGGGTAGGCCCTATGACCAGGAGCAGTGGACTCACAAAAAACAACCGTAGTATTTTTATAGACTTTTTGTTTTGATTCTCTTTGTTTCAAATTTTAAAAAAAAGTTAATTGGCCTTTTGCTTGTTTTGATTGTCAATTTTATGTTTTTAAATAGAGAAAAAGAAAGATAACAAAAATTTGTGTGTAGGGCATTGTGGAGAATATGGTAAGAACTGGAGAAAGAAAAACAGTCAAAATATATTGTATTTTTAATAATTAAAAAAAAGAGAGAGAAATGTGGTTTTTTAAATGCAATTGAGCTGTCACTAGATACTGTTGATGGAACCTAGCAGAGAATTCTGACAAAATCACACAGTGCAACAGTTCTCACATGGGATATTTATTGAAGGGAGGGGGTAAGGGAGCACAAAGGATGTCCCTGGGTGGGGGAGGGGACTAGGGGAAGGGGGAAGGGTAAAGGACAAACATGGCTTTTTACTGGCCAAGGGGCATGCACAGGAGGGAGCAACAAGGGGATTGCTGTGCAGCTGGGCAGCTAATGATGACTTGTCTCGTAGTGTCTTGGTCTCACTAGGCTGATAATGAAGGTGCCTGATTGCTAACAACTACAGAATAAGAGACTTCAACTAAAGCAATTTTGCTCCTTAGTAGCCTTGTAGTCCTTACTGGGAAGGGAATTAGGAACTTGAGGATATATTTATTGAATCACATTGAAAAGTCTAGGTTTTTTTTTTTTTTTTTTTGACTTGAATTGTCAAATCCTGTTTGCTGAGCACGAATGTATTTTTAATTGGTTTAGTTTTGCAATCTTGGTTTAATATAAACTTTTGTCTGCAAGTATATACATACAAAATAATAAAATAAACAAATAAGAACAGCAAAAAACCTAAACCAACCAGAAACAAAACATAAAAAAAGAAAGAAAAGGAACTCAAGGTGAGAATAAAAGAACAGGTATTTTATCATGAAAGCCTTAGGTCTAATACTGTACATTCAGCAATAATATGGCAGGGATTCAGGGCTCATGTTTCTTTACATCTTTATATACACTGAGTATAATCCATGCTGTCCCATTTGAAGGGAAACCGTGAACAACAAGGGTGAGGTGAGCAAGGTGTGTTAGTACATGCCTTTTAGTGTAAAGCATGTTGAATGCTCTCAGTTTTGGTTTCCAAAGCAGAGAGATCTGGATTTGATAAGTTTTCTTAACTGAAGTGAGAAAGTAAGGGTGAAGAAACAAAAATATCTAAGTGTTCAATAAAGCTAGTTGAATAGTAACTTCTTAAGCCCTACATTCAAGGCCACCCAGCACTACAGTGAGTCTGGCCTAACAAAGATTTGCAAATGTAGATTTAGACTCTGAAATGGCTCTAGGGACCTAACAAATACCCCAACCTTACTGTTAATGCACACCATCATATTTTGTGGCAACACAGAGGTACTATGGGATACTTCAGACTAATAGCTGACAAATCTTTATTTATTTTCTTATAATTTTATTGGATATTTTCTGTATTTACATTTTAAATCTTATCCCTCCCCATTCCTCTTCTCCCCTCCCTTTGCTTCCCAGTCCCAACCACCGACTCCCCACTTAGCAACTTGGCATTCCCCTACACTGGGAAAATGAGCCTTCTCTGGACTAAAGGCCTCGCCTCACATTGATGCCAAACAATGTTATCCTCTGCTCCATATGCAACTGGAGCCATGGGTCTCTCAATGTGTGCTCATTGGTTGGTGTTTTAGTCCCTGGGAACTATGGGTGGTTTGGTTGGTTGATATTGTTGTTCTTTCCATGGGGTGGCAAACCCTTTCAGCTCCTTCAGTCCTTTCTCTAGCTCCTCCATTGGGGTCCTTATGTTCAGTCTGATGGTTAGCTGCAAGCATCCTCAACTGTATCTGTATGACTCTGGCAGAGCCTCTGAGGAGGCATCCATATCAGGATGCTGCCAGTAAGCACTTCTTGAAATCAGAATTAATGACTGGGTTTGGTGGCTACATATGGGATGAATCCCCAGGTGAGGTAGGCTCTGGATGATCTTTTCTTCTGTCCCTATTTGTCACTGTATTTCCTTACATGAGTATTTTGTTTTCAATTCTAAAAAGGACTGAAGCATCCACATTTTGGTCTTGCTACTTTTTGAGGTTCATAAGGTCTGTGAATTGTTTCTTGGGTATTTAGAGCTTTTGGGGGTAGTATCCACTTATCAGGGAGTGCATACCATGTGTGTTGTTTTGCAACTGGGTTATCTCATTCAGGATTATAGCTTCACGTTCAATTTGCCTAAGAATTTCATCAAGTCATTGTTTTAAATAGCCAGGTAGTACTCCATTGTGTAAATGTACCACATTTTTTTTTGTATTTATTCCTCTGTTGAAGGTCATCTGGGTTCTTTCTGGCTTCTGGCTATTATAAATAAGGCTGCTATGAACATAGTGGAACATGTGTCCTTGTTATAGGTTGGAGTCTTTTGGGTATGTACCCAGGAATGGTGGAGCTGAGTCCCCTGATAGTAGTATGTTCAATTTTCTGAGGAACCACCAGACTGACTTCCAGATTGTTGTACCAGCTTGCAGTACAACCAACAATGGAAGAGTGTTCCTCTTTCTCCACATACATCTGCTGTCACCTGAGTTTTTATCTTAGCCATTCTGACTGGTGTGAGGTGGAGTTTTAGGGCTGTTTTGATTTGCATTTCCCTGATTACTAAGGATGTTGAATATTTCTTTACCTGCTTCTCAGCACTTCAGTATTACTCAGTTGAGAATTCTTTGTTTATCTCTGTACCCCATTTTATAATAGGATTATTTGATTCTCTAGAGTCTGTCTTCTTGAGTTCTTAGTATAAATTGGATATTAGCCTACTATTATATGTACTATTGGTAAAGATCTTTTTCCAATCTGTTGGTTGCCAGTTTGTCCTATTGACACTGTCCCTTCCCCTACATAAGCTTCGCGATTTTATGAAGTCCCATTTGTTGACTCTTGATATTAGAGAATAAGCCATTAGTGTTTTGTTCAGGATAATTTCCCAGGTGCCTATGTGTTCTAAGCTCCTCCCCACTTTCTGTTCTATTAGTTTCAGTGTACCTGGTTTTGTGTGGAGGTCTTTGATCCACTTGGACTTGAGCTTTGTAGAAGGAGATAAGAACAGACCAATTTGCATTCTTCTACCTGCTGACTTCTCTTTGAACCAGCACCATTTGTTGAAGATGCTGTCTTTTTTCAATTGAATGTTTCTAGCTTCTTTGTCAAATATTATGTAACCATATGTGTGTGAGTTCATTTCTAGGCCTTCAAATTCTATTTCATTGATCTACCTGCCTGTCTCTGTACCAATAACATGCAGTTTTTATCATGATTGATCTGTAATACAGCTTGAGGTCAGGGATGGTGGTTTCCCTGAAGTTCTTTTATTGTTGGATTTAGTTTAAGCTATCCTGGGTTTTTGTTGTTGTTATTCCAAATGAATTTGCAAATTGCTCTTTCTAACTCTAAGAAATGAGTTGGAAATTTCATGGGGATTGCATTGAATCTGTATATTGCTTTTGGTAAGATGGCCATTTTTATTATAATAGTCCTGCCAATCCATGAGCATGGGAAATATTTCCATCTTCTGAGACCTTTGATTTTTTTTCTTCAGAGACTTGAAGTTCTTGTCATACAGATCTTTCACTTGCTTAGTTAGAGTCACACCAGGGTAATTTATATTATTTGTGACTATTTTGAAGGATGTCATTTACCTACTTTCTTTCTCTACTAGTTTATTCTTTGAGTAGAGTTTATATTGCCTCTACTATGTTTAGGTATGGGCCTTGAATTCCTGAGTTTTGCATCACTTATATCATGAAGTGGTGTTGAATTTGTCAAATGCTTTCTTAACATCTAATGAGATGATCATGTGAATTTTTCTCTGAGTTTGTTTTTATAGTGGATTATGTTGATGGATTTTTATCTATCAAACCATTCCTGAATCCCTGGGATAAAACATACTTGATCATGTTGAATGATCTTTTTGATGTGTTCTTGGATTCATTTTGCAAGAATTTTGTTGTGTATTTTTGCATTGATGTTCATGAAGAAATTGGTCTGAAGTTTTCTTTCTTTTTAGGGTCTTTGTGTGGTTTAGGTATAAGCATAATTGTGGCTATGAAGAATAAATTTGGTAATGTTCCTTCTGTTTCTAAGTTGTGGAATATTTGGGAGAATATTGGTATTAGGTCTTCTATGAAGGTCTGATAGATCTCTGCACTAAATGCATCTGGCCCTGGGCTTTTTTTTTGGTTGGAAGAGTTTTGATGAGTGCTTCTATTTTTTAAGGGTTATGAGACTGTTTAAATGGTTTATGTGATCCTTATTTAATTTTGGTATCTGGTATCTGTCTAGAAAGTCATCTATTTCAAACAACTTTTGTTCTGAATTGTTGAGTATGGTATTTTGCATTAGGGTCAATACTTTTTTAATTTCCTCAGTTTCTGTTGTTATTTCGCCCTTTTAATTTGTGCTTTTTTAAATTTAAATAAAGTCTCTGTGTCCTCTAGTTAGTCTGGCTAAAGGTTTATCTATCTTCTTGATTTTCTCAAAGAACCAGCTCCTATTTTGTTGATTCTTTGTATAGTTCTTTTTATTTCTACTTGGTTGATATCAGCTCTGAGTTTGATTACTTCCTGTTATCTACTCCTCTTGTGTATGTTTGCTTCTTTTTGTTGTAGAGCTTTCAGGTGTGCTGTCAAGCTATTAGTGTATGTTCTCTCCAGTTTCTTTTCAGAGGCACTCAGAGCTATGAGTTTTCCTCTTAGTACCGCTTTTATTGTGTCCTATAAGTTTTATATGTTTTCCCTTTATTTTCATGAATTCTAAAATGTCATTAATTTCTTTATTTCCTTCTTCACAGAATTAACCTTGAGTAGAGCACTGTTCAGCTTCCATGTATATGTGGGCTTTTTGTTGTTGTTATTAAAGACCAGCCTAACTCCCTCTTGTTCTGATGGGATGCATAAAATTATTTCATTTTTCTTTTATCTGTTGAGTCCTGGTTTGTGGCCAGTTTTCTTATCAATTTTGGAGAAGGTAGTGTGAGGTGCTGGGAAGAAGGTATATTCCTTTTTTAGGATGAAATGTTCTATGGATGTCTGTTAAGTCCATTTGGTTCATAAATTGTTAGTTTCGCTGTATTTCTCTTCAGTTTCTGTCTCGATGATCTGTCCACTGGTGAGAACGGGGTGTTGAACTCTCCCCATATTATTGTGTGTGGTGCAATGTGTGTTTCCCATTTTAGTAAAGCTTCTTTAATTAATATTGGTGCCCTTGCATTTGGAGCATAGATGTTCAGAATTGAGAGTTCATCCTGATATATTTTTCCTTGGATGATTATGAAGTGTCCTGCCTTATCTTTTTTGATAATTTTTGGTTGAAAATTTATTTTCTTTGATATTAAGATGGCTACTTCAGCTTATTTCTTGGAACCATTCACTTGGAAAACTTTTTCCTGGCCTTTTACTCTGGGGTAGTATCTGTCTTCGTAACTGAGATGAGTTTCCTGTACGCAGCAAAATGCTGCATCCTATTTAAGTATTCGGTCTTTTAGTCTATGTCTTTTTATTGGGATATTGAGTACATTGATGCTAAGAGATATTAAGGAATAGTGATTGTTGTTTCCTGTTATTTTTGTTGTTAGAGGTAGAATTATGTTTGTTTGGCTATCTTCTTTTTGGTTTGTTTTAAAAAGATTACTTTCTTGCCTTTCCTAGTAGTTTCCCTACACCTATTGCAGTTTTCCATCTATTATCCTTTATATGGTTGGGTTTGTAGAAAGATATTGTGTAAATTTGGTCTGGTCCTAGAATATCTTCTTTTCTCCATCTATGTTAATTGGGAATTTTGCTGGATATACTATCCTGTACTGGCATTTGTGTTCTCTTAGAGTGAGTATGACATCTTTCTAGTATCTTCTAGCTTTTATAGTGTCTGTTGAAAATTCTGGTGTAATTCTTATAGGTCTGCATGTATATGTTACTTTACCTTTTTTCCCTTACTGCTTTTAATAAACTTTCTTTGTTTTGTGCATTTGGTATTTTGACTATTATGTGACAGGAGGAATTTCTTTTCTCATCCAATCTATTTGAAGTTCTGTAGGTTTCTTGTATGTTCATTGTCATTTCTTTCTTTAGGGAATTTTTTTCTATAATTTTGTTGAAGATATTTACTGGCACTTTAGGTTGGGAATCTTCGCTCACTTCTATACCTATTATCCTTAGGTTTGGTCTTCTACTTGTGTCGTGGATTTTCTGGATGTTTTGGCTTAAAACCTTTTTGATTTTTGCATTTTCTTTGACTAATGTGTAAATGTATTCTTTGGAATATTCTGCCCCTGAGATTGTCTCTTCTATCTCTTGTATTATGTTGGTGATTCTTGTATCTACTACTCCTGATCTCTTTCCTAGATATTCTTTCTCCAGGGTTGTGTCCTTTTGTGATTTCTTTATTGTTTCTGTTTCCATTGTTAGATACTGTATGGTTTTGTTCAAACCCTTCACTTGTTTGGTTGTGCTATTCTATAGCTATTTTATAGATTTTTGTGTTTCCTCTTTAAGGGTTTCTACTTGTTTTTTCTACTTGTTTATTGTGTTCTCCTGTATTTCTTTATTTGTATCCTTTTTAAAAGTATACCTCATCATCATGAGGTATGATTTTAAGTCCAAACCTTGTTTTTCTTTTGTGTTGGGGTGTCCACTACCTGCTGTGGTGGGAGATCTTGGTTCTGACGTTTTAGTTATTTTGTCTTCATGATTCATGTTGTTTCTTCATAATATTCTAAATTCCTTAGACATGGGTGGTCCTTGTTTCTTAACATGTTTTTTTTTCCTCTCTCAGTACTGTGGGAGTGTGAGCCACATGCCATCTCTCTTCTGGGATGTTGGTGGGAGAAATTTGATTGCTTTTAATACCTCCAAATGGATTACTTACATTACTAGAGTTGTGTTAGTATATTGCTGTATTGGTTTTAGCCCCTGTTCTCTATCAAGAGTATGAGATGTGTAGAGATCACAGTATCATAATGAATTTGGTGACTCTATTTACCAATGCTTCCACTAATGATGGCAGCTCCTTTCACATAATTACAGATCTATTGATTTTTGTGCTTTTATTAGCCATTGGGAGTTTTCATGTCAAATATTAGGGGTTTTGTATATTTATTTATTAATGCTTGCTTATGCAAAGGCTTAGAGTGAATTGATGTGACGGAGGGAGCAGTTCTAATGAGAAGATTTATGGTATGCTTAGAATTACTCTTATCTTTAAAGACTGCCTGCTATTTCAAGTATGAACTTTTTGTTGAACCCTTGTCGTCTCAGAGTCAACAATATCCCAAGAGTTAAGTCCCTTAAGTTCAAAGATTCTTGGTAATACTTTATTTCTTGGGGTAACTATGTAAAAAAGTGTTACTTCAAGTCCTTTTGAAAGTCTGTGACTACTGATGGATATAATATCTTACTTCTTCTGGAGCAGAAAAAAAAAACAAAAACAAAAACAAACAAAAGAGGGCATAAAAAGGTCCAAGGAACCTGCAATATTAAGGCTTTGAGAATATCAGCTAATCCCTTTGCTTTTTTTGCCTATATGATTTTCATTGAAGAGGTTATGAGGAACATGATATGTGAAAGAAAATGCTCTAAAGGTCCTGGTAATGTTTGATATCTGCATCATTAGTGACAAGTGTTTTATGGTTAATATCTTTTTTTAATCCTTAAAAATTCTTGTGGTGTAGACATTGGAATTCTGGCCTTATTAGTATAGAGGTTAAGAAGGAAAAACGTTAATTAGCTTGATGATCTCATGCAGCTGATACATCTGGAATCTGACTGTGAAGTCTTTAATGTTTTAACTATACAATTTCATACATAGCATCATTTAGAGCTCTTTCTGCGGCTCAAAAATGTCCCATAACTTACTAGATCCTTTTTAGTTATACAATTAAGCTTGATCTGTGTCACTAGGCAGACTTTTAGAAATTGATTAGTTAATTTTTTTCTAGGGCAGTGTATTATGTGCCCTGGTAGGCCTAGACCTTTTTGTAAAACTTAGGGTGAGTTTAAACATTTTCCAGTTTTTATTATTTATTTATTTAAAATTATTTTATTTATTTACATCTGAAATGTTATCCCCATTCCCTATCTCCCTATTGCAACCTTTGCCCTCCTCAGCCCTCTCCCCTTTGCCTCTAAGAGCATGATCCTCCACCCACCCACCCATTCTCAGCTCACCCACTTACTGCTCATCCACTCCTTGCTCACTCCTCCAACATCCCCGTTCACTGGAGTAACAAGCCTCAATAAGATCAAGCACCCCCACTCCTATCGATGTCAAATAAAGCAGTCCATTGCTATATATGTAGCATGATCGATGGACCCACCCATGTATTATATTTGGTTGGTGGTTTAGTCCCCGAGAGCTCCATGGGGTCAAGTTAGTTGATATTGTTATTCTTCCTATTGGGTTGCATTCCCCTTCAGCTCCTTCCCTATCTCTTCCACTGTGATTCCTGTGCTCAGTCAATTGGTTGCCTGAGTGTCTGCATCTGTCTTAGCCAGGTGCTAGCAGAGCCTCTCAGAGGATACCCATGCCAAGCAAGGACTTTTTGGCAGCAGTAAGAGTGTAGGGTTTTGGTGTCTACAGGTGTGATGAATCTTAAAGTGGGATGGTCTCTGGATGGCCTTTTCTTCAGTCTCTGCTCCATTTTTTGTGCTTTGTATTTTATTTGATTGTTGTATCAATTTCTTCTATGGTATCTTCTAAGCTTGAGATTCTCCCTTCTATCTCTTATATTCTGTTAGTCATTCTTGCACCTGTAACTTATGATCTTTTTCCTAGGTTTTCCATCTCCAGGGTTGCATACTTTTGTGATTTCTCTATTGTTTGTATTTCCATTTTTTTTGATCCTGGACATTTTTGTTCAATTTTCTCACCTCTTTGACTGTTTTTTTGTCTTTTCTTCTATCTATCTATCTATCTATCTATCTATCTATCTATCTATCTATCTTTCTTTCTTTCTTTCTTTCTTTTTTTAGTACAGAATAGAATTTATTCAGGTCATAGGGGAGTTAAGAGGGTAGGAGAGAGAGAGAGAGAGAGAGAGAGAGAGAGAGAGAGAGAGAGAGAGAGAGAGAGAGAGAGAGAGAGGAGAGAAGAATAGAAAAGTAGAGGAGTAGAGAAGTAGAGAAGTAGAAGAGTAGAGGTTGGCCATGAGCACGTGGATTTTTCTGTCTTTCTTTAAGGTGTTTATGTGTTTCCTGCCTAAGGGCTTCTACTTGTTTACCTGTATTTATTTAAAGGAGTTATTTATGTCCTTTTTAAGGTCATCTATCATCTTAATTTGTTGGAATTTAAGGCCATTATTTTGCTTTTCATGCATGTTAGGGTAGGCAGGGCTTGCTGTATTTGGAGAACTGGTTATGATGGTACAAAGTGGCACTGATTTCTGTTGGTTATGTTCTTGAGCTTTCTTCTTCCAATCTGGTTATCTCTGTTGTTAGCTGGCCCTGCTGTTTAATTTAGGAGTTTCTCCCTTTATTGAGCCTGTGTATGAATGACCTCCTCCAGTCAGGCTGTCTCTCTGTGTGGAGGGGTCTGGAGTCCCAATATTTGAGTCTAGTTATGATAGAACCCCTGGGAGTTACTCTGTCTCTGGTTGAGTGTGTGTGTGTGTGTGTGTGTGTGTGTGTGTGTGTGTGTGTGTGTATGCAAGGGGTGCTGGAGCACCTGATCTGCCCCCTGGGACATGTGTGCACCAGAAGGAGTAAGATGTGTCTCCAGAATGGTGGATAGGCCCTGCTTCTACTAAGTCCCATGGGAGTCCCATTTAGGTCATGAATTGAAACAAAAGCTCAAGTGTAAGTAGATCAAAGATCTCCACATTAAACCAGATACACTGAAACTATTAGATGAGAAAGTAGGGAAAACCTTAGAACACATAGGCACAGGAGAAAATTTTCTGAACAAAACACCAATGGCTCGTGCTCTAAGATCAAAGATTGACAAATGGCACTTAATGAGATTGCAAAGTTTCTGTAAGGCTAAGGACACTGTCAAGAAAACAAAATGGCAGCCAACAGAGTGGGAAAAGATCTTTACCAACCCCACATCAGATAGAGGCCTAATATCCAAGGTATACAAAGAACTTAAAAAGCTAGACACCAGAGAATCAAGCAGCCCTAATAAAAATGGAGTACAGAGCTAAACAGAAAGTTCTCAATTGAGGAATATGAAACGGCTGAGAAACATATAAGGAACTGCTCGACATCCTTAGCCATCAGGGAAATGCAAATCAAAACAACCCTGAGATTCTATCTCACACCAGTCAGATTGGCCAAGATCCAAAACTCAAAAGACTGCAGATGCTTGCGTGAATGTAGAGAAAGAGGAATACTTCTCCACTGTTGGTGGGGTTGTAAACTGATACAACCACTCTGGAAATCAGTCTGGCGATTCCTCAGAACATTGGACATAGTACTACCTGAAGATCCAGCTATTCCACTTCTGGGCATATACCCCAGAGACACTCCAATATACAACAAAGAAGCATGCACCACAATGTTCATAGCAGCTCTATTTATCATAGCCAGAAGCTGGAAAGAACCCAGATGTCCTTCAGTAGATGAATGGATACAGAGGTTGTGGTACATTTACACAATGGAGTACTACTCAGCTATCAGAAAAAATGACTTTATGAAATTCTTAAGAAAATGGATACATCTAGGGAATATCATCCTGAGTGAGATAACCCAGTCACAAAAGAACAGGCATAATATGCAGTCCCTGATAATGGGATAGTAACCCCAGAAAGCTCTGAACACCCCAGAAACAACTCACAGACTTGTGAAGTTCAAGAAAAAAAAAGAAAAGAAAAAAAAACATTATGCTCAATCCTTACACACCAAGAAAACTTTGACTAATTCTGGGTTTCATCCTCTTTTATATGTGCTTTCTGATCATTGTAACTAGTAAGACCTTAATGCACACTATCAAACCTTAAAAAAAAAAACAAGCACTGACAAAAATGTATTTATATACTTTTATGCAAAAATGCTTAAAATTTGTTTATTTATCTTTTTTTTAAATAAAATTATTCAAAAAAAAAAAAAGAAAAGAAAAAGAGACAAGGGGGTTGTCTCACCTGTGAATCTGTTTATGATTAACAACCTCCAGGGAGTAAAGGTGTCTCTGGGTGTGAAAGATTGTTTGGAGTACTACCATCTTTTTCCCAGGCAGTGTTACACTGGGAAGAAAGGATGACTTTCAGCTTTTGATATTTCTGATTCCATCCCTTGAAACTAGGATTACAAGCATGTATAACTATATTCACTTGGAAATATATATGCATGCATGCATGTACTGGGTTTTTTTTAAGACAAGGTTTGTTTGTGTAGCCTTGCAGCCTTGGCTGTTCTGTAACTTGCTCTGTAAATCAGGCTGACCTTGAGCTCACAAAGATCCACCTGCCTCTGCCTCAAGAGTACTGGAATCAATGGCATGCACCACCTGGATGAGATTATATTTTTTAGAACAGAGTTTCTATTTAGTAGAAGCCAGTGATATCTACCCCTAGTTCTGCCATGTTGTGACAGCTTAAATCAAAGATAGCACCACACTCTATTCCATATTTCTTAGTGATCAAATTTCCTGAAAACCACTGATTAAATAATTCTAATCCAACACATCTCTTCATAGATAATTTCTTTATTCTACTCTGCTCCACTATTGCTTCCATATTTTGTACTGTAGTTATATTTCTCATATCAATAACTGGCTTTATAGATTTGTGCTTAAGTGTGAATGAAAATGAAAGCCTGTAGAATGACCCATGGGCCATAAAGAGATGAATGTTAGGAACTTCTGGAAATGAACAGATGCTATTTCGGTGCCTTCTTTTTTGATTCTTCCCTTGTTTGTTGGAAAGATAGAGAGAGGAACATCTAAGAGCATGCCTGTTATTTACCTTCTGTCATCCATATCTTCCATGGGTTTGAACATTTTATCTGCAGTTACTATGACATCTTAGCCTGGGTTTCATGTGTCTCTTACCTTTTTTCTACTTTACCATTTCTTGGAGATTTTAGGAATCCTAGACAAAAAGAAGCAATTGTCCTGGTGAGTTAAAATTTGTATATTAACGGAAGTGTAATATCTTTTAAATTGGTTTTACTTACTCCCAATGACAGTTCTCTTAGCTCAGCCAATATCATGGCAGCATTTGACAACTGTAATTAGATACATCAGAGCACACATGGACACATGTGTTTAACACAAAGAGTGATCCTTTTACTTCAACTAAAGCAGTATATTTTTGTTCCTGTACTCTATTGCCTTATCTAGACAACTCTTAATGTGGAACAGCTTCAAAACTCACCTCATCTTTGATCAGGTTCTCACTAGTCTCTGCAGACAGCATTCCTGTGTCTGCTAGGCTGCCTTTTAAGAACACTAGACAAGAACAATTCAGTCTCGATGATTTGAGTTAAGTGGGAGATAGGTAAAAGAGAATTTGGCTTGCTTATTAGATGGCACAAATGTGGGTGGCTAATATTTCTGTTGGAGTAATTATTGGTTTCATAGCAACTAGTTCTCTTTCTTACCCATTTTTCCAATAAAACTCCCAGTTAGCTAGTTTTGAACAATGATGATCTTGAACATTATTTGCATTTTCATCACATATAGTTTAATCATTTATTGTTTTACTTTAAATAGGCAGTTTGAAATTATGTGAGATATAATGCATATACTGTGGCCATAGCCTTATTTCATGTATGATACATAATTTCCAGAATAATAAATAACATAGAACATAGGCAAAATATATTCATATTAATGATTAAACAAGGTGTCATTTCCTTGTTTTATTATAAAAACTTGTATTAAATTTGCAAATATGAGGACTTGAGTTGATATCCCTAGCTCTTATGTAAAATGCCATGTAATGACACATATCTATAATCCTTGTGCTGAAGAGACAAAGGCCAAAGGATGCCTGGAGCTCCTTGGGCAGTAAACCCTTCTGAAAGTGAATAGACCCTGCCTGAAAAAAGTAATGTACAGTATAAAAGTAGATACTTAACATGAAACTCTGTCTTACACATATACATGAATACATACATATGTACACTAACATGTATGTGCATACATGCACAAAACAAATATTGAAATTACTGTTTTCATGTTAATGTGACTAGATGCTACTTTAAAAACTCTACCCTTTCATATTAACAATGATTTCATATTTTCCTTATGAAAATTAATTATTTTATGAAGCATTTTTTCAGAATGTAATGATTTTCAATAAATAGAGGAAAGTCAGACACAGTGGTGTAGAACTTAAATCCCACCACTTGGAAGGCAGGAATAGGCATATCTCTGTGAGTTTGAGGTTAGCCTGGTCTACAGAGATCTAGACCAGCCAAGACTACACAGTAAGATTCTGTATTAAAAGAAAAAAAATAGAAAGAAAAGAAAAATAAAGATAGAAGGTTGGTTTCCTGTATGTTTATATTTGTGCCTGTTTGATATGTGCATGTATTTAGGTGTTCATAAAGATATATAGCTTTAAAAATACATAAAGCTATCATTCTGAGTGAAGTAACAAAAGAACACTCATGGTATGTACTCACTGATAAATGGATATTAGCCCAAAAAATGTTGGAATATCCAAGAAACCATCCACAGAACTTATGAAGATCAAAGAGAAGGAAGGCCAGAAGGTGGATGCCTCAGTCTTTCTTAGAAGGAAGAGCAAAACAATCATGGGAGGAAATAAAGGGACAAATAGAGAAGCATGAATAGGAGGAAAGACCATCCAGAGACTGCCTCACCTGGGGATACACTCCATATGCCCAATAAATCCACACACTATTGCTGATGTCAAGTAGTGCTTACTGGCAAGAAGCTGATATGGATGCCTCCTCAGAGGCTCTGCCAGAGTCATACTGATACAGAAGAGGATGCTTACAGTTAACCATTGGGAGGAATACAAGGACCCCAATGGAGGAGCTAGAGAAAGGACCGAAGGAGCTGAAAGGGCTTTCAACCCCATGGGAAGAACAAAATTATCAACTATTCAAACCCACCACTACTGCTCCCAGGGACTAAAACACCGACCAATGAGTTCCCATGAAAACACCTATGGCCCTGAGGTACATATGCAGCAGAGGATAGCATTTTCTGCCATCAATTGGAGGAGAGTCCTTTCTTCCAGTGAACGCTCATTTTTCCAGTGTAGGGGAATGCCCAGGTGCTGAGGTTGAGAGAGGGAGCATCTTCATGGAGGCAATGAGAGGGGTGGGGGGATGGGATTGTGGGAAAGGGATAACATCTGAAATGCAAATACAGAGAATTTCTCAAAAAATTGAAACATAAAAAAAGAGTTATAGATGTATAGTTGCTAAAATATGAGAGATTCCATGAACTCCAGTGTTGTTGTAAATAATAAATGGATGGCTTATCTCAATCGGCCACTGTGGTCTCACTCTGAAGACACTACTCTAATATGGAGCCGAGCACAAGGACTCGGTCACTCAGTTTGCAAGCTACATTCTCGGTCACATTCCCTTCCCAGGTGGTTCACTCTGCCTGCCCTGGTACTTCTGTCCTGGGTGGATACGACTGCCCCAGCGTGTTCCATCTCTCCATTGCCCAGCACAAACGTGACTCTAAAACCCGATAGCTTTTCATGTAGGTTTATATGTTAAATTCTTAATTCACAAAACCTCATACACAGTATGATTATATCCAATGGACAAAGATACAAACTGCCCTTCTATATGAGATAAATAAAGCATAGAATCCCTTAAAACATTCATATCTACCTAATGCCGATTAAGTCCACCTGGATCCAGATCACCCTTCTAGATCTCCATCTTGATTTCTCTCCCAGAATCTCCTCCTCTTCCGTTTTCCTAAGCTTTCCCCTGTCTCCCACTCCACTGTCCAATCCTGTATCAACTTAACATAAATCTACACTCTAGTATCTCTTCTTTCTTTTTATTTTCTAGTTTATAGAATGTATGATCAAATTCAGGGAAGTGACACTGATACAATGTGTTTATTTCTTTTTTTAAAATTTTTATCACATGTAAATATGTAACCACCACTGTAATAATATATAAAACTGTTATATAACAAAACTTCTTAATGTTTTTTTTTATATTCACACACATGTCACATAATGTGCTCTAAAGTCCTGACAACCACTAACTTGCATTGTATTCCATATTTTGATATTTTGGACACTTTATGCTCCAATCTGAAAGGGTTCTCTCAACTTCGTTTGTTTTTCTTACAACTTTGTTTTTTAAAAAAGAGGGATACATGTACAGATTTTTAAAGGCATTTTGGCATAACACTATATGAATATATTTTTGGCGGTACTTAATTCTTTTAGAGGTTTGATAGCATGGATTGAAATCCCACTAGTTACCATAAGTATAAAGTACATGTAGGACAGAATGGAACATGGAAACAGTCAGTATTCTTGGTGTGTATAGATTAAACATAAGGATCTTTGAATAAGAAAAATTGCCATAAGGCTATATTCTTAGCTCTTGGGTGATTAATGATTTAAGGTCCAGGTGTACCACATTCTAAGAAGGTGCTATTTTTTTTTATCCTAGAAGGACTGAGGCTTTTACCTTTTGGCCTTTGTTTTTCTTGAGCATATGACCTGTGAGTTGTTTCTGGGGTATTCAGAGCTTTCTGGGGTTAGTATTCAATTATCAGTGACTGCATATTATGTCTGTTCTTTTGTGACTGGGTTGCCTCACTCAGGATGATATTCTCTAGATGCATCCATTTCCGTAGGAATTTTCATAAAGTCATTGCTTCTAATAGCTGAGTAGTAATCCATTTTGCAAATATACCAAAATATTTGTATCCATTCATCTACTGAAGTACATCTGGGTTATTTCCAGCTTCTGGCTATTACAAATAGGGCTTCTTTGAACATTGTGGTGCATGTGCCCTTATTGGATGTTGGAGCATCTCTGGGGTATATGCCCAGAAGTGGAATAACTGGGTTTTCAGGTATGACTATGTCCAATTTTCTAAGGAACCACCAAACTAGTTTCCAGAGTGGTTGTACCAGTTTACAACCCCACCAACAGTGGAGGAGTGTTCCTCTTTCTCTGTATCTTCTGTCATATGAGTTTTTGATCTTAGCCATTCTGACTGGAGTGAGGTAGAATCTTAGCATTGTTTTAATTTGCATTTCCCTGATGACTAGGGATATCAAACACTTCCTTAGATGCTTCTCAGCAATTTGATATTCCTCAATTGAGAATTTTTTTTTAGCTCTGTACCCCATTTTTTTAATAGGATTGTTTGATTCTTGGGCTTCTAACTTCTTGAGTTTTTTGTATACATTGGATATTAAACCTGTATCAGATGTGGCATTGGTAAAGATCTTTTCCTAATCAGTTGGCTGCCATTTTGTTTCCTTGACAGTGTCCTTACCCTTACAGAAACTTTGCAAACTGATTAAGTCCTATTTGTTGATATTTGACCTTAGAGCAAGAACCATTGGTGTTCTGTTCAGGAAATTTTCTCCTGTGTCTATGAGTTCTAAGTTTTTTCCTACTTTCTCATCTAATAGTTTCAGTGTATCTGGTTTAATGTGGAGATCTTTGATCTACTTGCACTTGAGCTTTGTACAGGGAGATAAAAAGAGTCTATTTTCATTCTTCTGTATGCTGACTGCCAGTTGGACCAACACCATTTGTTGAATAGGCTGTCTTTTTCCCATTGAATGTTTACAGCACCTTTCTCAAAAATCAAGTGACCATATATGTCAGGGCTCATTTCTGAATCTTCTATTCTATTCCATTGATCAATTTGCCTTTCTCTGTACCAGTACCATGCCATTTTTAACACAATTGCCTTGTAATATATCTTGAGGCCAGGGATGGTGATTTCCGCAGATGTTTTCTTGTTGTTGAGGATGGATTTCACTATTCTAGGGCTTTTGTTATTCCAGATAAAATTGCACATTGCTCTTTCCAACTCTATGAAGAATTGGTTTGGAATTTTGATGGCGACTAAATTGAGTCTGTAGATTACTTTTGGTAAGATGACCACTTTTACAATATTGATCCTTCCAATCCATGAGCATGGGAGATCCTTCCATTTTCTAACATTTTTCTTGATTTCCTTCTTCAGAGGTTTGAAGTTCTTGTCATACAGGTCCTTCACTTGCTTAGTTAGAGTCACACCAAGGTATTTCATATTGTTTGTGACTATTGTAAAGGGTATCTTTTCCCTAATTTCTTTCTCTGCATGTTTGTCCTTTGAGTAGAGGAAGGGTACTGATTTGTTGGAGTTAATTTTATATTTACCACTTTGCTGAAGTTGTTTATCAGCTGTAGAAGTTTTATGGTGGAATTTTTGGGGTCACTGACTTACACTATCATGTCATCTGCAAATAGTGATGTTTTTACTTCTTCCTTTCCAATTTCTAGTCCTTTGATTTTCTTTTGCTGTCTAATTGCTCCGGCCAGGACTTCCAGTACTGTGTTGAATAGGTAGGGGGAGAGTGGGCAGCCTTGTCGAGTCCCTGATTTTAGTGGGATTGCTTCAAGTTTCCCACTGTTAAGTTTGATGTTGGCTGTTGGTTTGCTGTATATTCCTTTTATATTATTTTAGTCATTATACTGTCACAAATATTTGGAAGGTAATGGAATTACTCTTGCAAAATGCACGACGTTGGCTTCTCACATTGTCATTGAGGAAAGTTACATCAAAGGACTTGTACTATTCATTGTTGCTGAATTAGAAACTCAAGTAACTCAACTAGTTCAGAACTGTTTTTCTGATATTTTATCTAATTTTCCTTTTTTATCATGTATATGAATATGTTTGTATGTGTTTAGGTACACCCATATTTTCTTATGTGTAATAATATTCACTTGCTTTTCTGTTATAACTCCATTTCAGGTTTTTTTTTGTTTGTTTGGTTTTTGTTTTTTCATATTGTAAATCAAAATTGTAATAAGAATGTGATTTTTTCGGCTCTGCTTATCTTTATCCCCTACCCTGATCCTGAGAAATGCTCCGAGGTAGAGCTAACCTGTTTGTTGTAGGGTGTTTGGGAATATCCCTGGCTTCTTCTGCACACTAAATTCTACTAATGTACTACCCCTTCTTATGGAGTGCCAAGTCATCCAAGATTAAGAACCACTGGTCAAAACCCTTCAGTGACTGCATAAACAAAATAGGAGTCAATTTTACCCAAAAGGGGAGAGTTAAGGAAACTCAATAACATTTTATATTATCATCAGTCAAATTTCAAAATGACCTAATGAATCTACTTCTAACCTTAATTATTTTTCCTCTTAGTTGCCTTCCATAGGCTGGAGTTGTGGAACGAAAGGGAATGAGAGAAGAATGAATTATACCTTTATCAATGACTTTATCCTGATTCTAGGTCACAAGATAGACATTTTAAATCTCCATCACCTGTCAACAAAAATTCCAAACACTGCTTTATCTGTTACTGAATTAGAAATTCACAGACATTCAGGACTGGTTTTTCTGATGTTTCATCTAATATTCCTTTCATAGTGCATGTATGAATGTTTGTATGTGTGTAGGTACCCATTGGCTCCATGCTTAAACTCCAAACAAAAGAATAAGCATTAAACCAAACATGGGTAACAAATCAAGACTCAACATTGATGATCATGAAGGAATAATGCTAGGTAATAATCATTTCTTAGTCAAGAAGAGCTATGAGGCTGAGGAGATGGCTCAGATAGTAAGGTGCTCGACGTGTACACAGGAGGACTTGAGTTGGATCCCCATAGTCTTTTAGGATCTCAAGGCTGAGGAAATGGTAACAGGAAGATCCTTAGAGCTCAGTGGCGAGCCAGGTAGCTTAGCATGTGCCAAGTCCCAAGACAATGCAGAACATTGCCTCAAAAGAAAAGAAAATGTGGCAGTTCTTGAGGAATACCATTCAAGGTTATTCTGTGGCACATCCATGTATGTACATACACACATACAAAATTACAGATGGGCTGGGACATGGAGGCATGCCTGTAATCATAGCACTCAGATCACTGAAGCAGGAGGATTTCTGTGAGTTGAAGCTCATTTTGGGCTACAGAGAGTATAAGATCAGCCAGGACTAAAGAGCAAGCTCCTGTCTCAGAGACAAGGGAGGGTAGGACTTATGTTTCTACTTTTGTCATAGTTCCTTGAATATACCTATGATTACCATACTGTAAAAAATTAATAAAATGGCTTCAGAGTTGTAATTCTTGTAGATTTTTTTCTCTAAAAATTTATACACTGGGATATAATGGTATATGTTATAACAAAATCCTCGAATCTGAAGTATAAAGCTTTATGGATATTACATGTGCATATGCTGTGCTACTGTCTCCCATAAGATATCACATATTCCCATTATTTTAAAGTGTTTTCCTTGTACCTCCCAATCTAGCTAATATGTATTTCATTACTCAAAGCAAGCAGCTCTATGAATTCTGCAAAGAAAATGAGTTTTTCCAGTTTCTTGGTCTATAATTAAGCTCGATAATATGTCCTCTTTGCACATTTTCTTATTCACATAATGTTGCTAAAGCTCATTTATATACTTTCACATCAGCACATTGTCATTCTATGTCTATATTCTATTTTGCTTCATATAACACAGACTTTTGATAATTATATGCATGGGCTGTTTTTTAAATTTTTTTTGAACTGTTATTTTAAAAAGCTACAATTAAAAACTGTACAAATCCTTGTATGGATATTTGTGGCTATTTTTCCTAGCTATATAACTAAAAGTAAAATTATAATTTTAAATAACAGACAATATTAACTATCAAATTGATTTACTTGTAAAAAGAATTGAGGGACACAGTGATAGTTTCTCATTTATTTTACAGAAAAGAACAAGAAACAAATGAAATATTTGTTAATTATATATATGCCAGCACAGGTTAGCATGAAGCCAAAAGTATAATTTCTCTTGAAACTAAGAGATTTTCATATAGAAAGTGGTTCTTTTAACATTTACATTTGGGCTACTTAACCTAAACCTTGCTGAGAAAACTGGTTCTTCCAACTTTCTGACTGAGAAGACAGGATCTGGGGCCATATATCTAATCCCAACTTCAGCATTAAATTGTTTTTTGACCTTGGCCAAATTGTTTAAACCCTTGTCTTCTAATCGAGACATTGGTCAGAATCTTCTCCACTGAAATTTTATAGGGGCTCCATAAATGGCAAGCTATAAATCCTAAGATTGCAAGCCAATAAAGCTGTCGAGGAAGGATTGAGAGCTAGAGTACAGACTCCAGAGTTGAGATGTGTGCTTACAAGAGCCAGGCTATACCTGTATCTAAAATGCCACCAAATTAATTTATGAGGTTCTCTCTCCCCTTTCATTTTCTCTTCCAGTTCTGGATCCATTCTGACTTACAATAACTCTCAGCTAGCCACATATGCTCTATGTTATTTCATTAAAAAGATGTGAGCTGCAAATTACATCAACGGTTGTGACACATTTGGCAATATCTTTCTTCTTAATGTTTCAGTCACTTGACTTGCTGTATGATGAGAATCCCAGAAGGCCAGTGCCATAGTCCCTGAAATTTTATCTGGGCTAAATACTATGAAATTATTTCACATAGCTTAATTTCAACATTGAGTAGCCTTCATCAAAGCCAGTTTTCTTAAATTCATGATAGAGAATATCTTTTTTATTTCTGCCATGTGTAAATGCTTAAAAACAAGATATGACAACAACCAAAGAGAAAAAAATGCTTTTGAAATAGGAGAGACTGACTATTTTCAAGTCACTTAAAAGAATACTCATCACTAACCTGAGAAAGTTAAGTAGAAAAAAGAATAACGTAAAGAAAAATGAAGAAACAACATATTTTGTCTATTTTTTTAACCACATCTTGATACCATTTTGCTGAAATGTTTAATTACACAGGAATTTTCAACTTAAATAACTAAAGATAAGGTGCTATAGAGTATATTATTTCCTACCACAGCTATTCCATGTGAATTCACCAGGAAACATACTATATCACACAAATATAAATTAAAATAGAGACTAGAAATACAGTATACAATTTGAATACTACTAAAACATGGGTTTTTATGGAGTAAAATTTGTTTCATAGAACTATCATCACTGTAACGTTAAATTCACATTTTCACCTAAGCACTGTGGGACGGATTTATAACATCGGGCTAGTATTTAACAATTAGCTAATGTGATAACACTTTGTATATTAGAATATCTACATATTAAGGTATGGACCAGTAATCACACTTTTGGTCAGCCATTTAAAAAAATAAAAGTGAAAGTCTACATATGCATTTTAAAATAAATGTTCATAGGAGTTTTATTTGTACCAGTTTAAAAATTGAAAAAAACCCTTTATTCATCACCTGATGAACAGATAAAATGTGACATATCAATGCTATAGAATACATCTATGCAACAAAAGGCAAAAAACTCTTAATGCCAACAAAAATTTGGATGGCTATCTATAGAAATATGTTGTTTTAAAATGGTTAAACTGAAAGAGCATAAACAAATATGATTTCATTTCTATGAAGGAATTTAGTGCACTTATAATAATATTATAAAATAACTTGTATTAGGTAATTGTTAACTAACAGAAATGCCTTTCTTCACCATTTTAATCAAGGCATTAGCTTGTTTACTGTCTGGTCAGGGCTCTGGTGTCTAAATACAAAGTGTTTCTTGAGCACAGTATAGACAATGAAATAAGGGTGAGAAAAAAGTATAAAAATGATTTTCATATGGTAAATTAGCAAAATATAAGCCCATTCTTCAAAGTCCTTCTACAGGGGTTCTAATCCCACTTTTGAGTAGTCTGCCCTTATCTCCTAAAGGCCCCACCTCTATAATGGTTGCAGTAAAATTTTTTGTAAGAAGTCATAACACCTAAATAAATAGAAGCAGTCATCAAAAGCCTCCCAAGCAAAAGAAGCCCAGGACCAGATGCGTTCAGTACAGAATTCTATCAGATATTTATTGATGTCCTAATACCAATACTCTCCAAACTATTCCAAAAAATAGAGTCATATGGAACACTATCCAACTCATTTTTTGAGGCCACAATAACCCTCATTTCTAACCCACACAAAGACCCTACAAGGAAAGAGAACTTCAGACCAATCTCACTTATGAACATTGATGTAAAAATATTCAATGAAATTCTTGCAAACCGAATCCAAGAACATACCAAAATGATCATTCACCATGATAAAGTGGGATTCATCCCTGGGATGCAGGGATGATTTAATATACAGAAATCCATCAACATAATCCACCATATAAACAAACTCAAAGGGAAAAAAAAAACAGCATGGTCAGCTCACTAGATGCTGAGAAAGCAGTTGACAAAATTCAAGACCCCTTCATGTTAAAACTTTTGGAAAGAACAGGAATCCAAGGCCCATACCTAAACATAATAAAAGCAATATACAGCAAACCAATAGCCAACATCAAACTTAACAGTGAGAAATTTGAAGCACTCCCAGTAAAATCAGGGACTAAACAAGGCTGCCCACTCTCCCCCTACCTGTTCAACATACTACAGGAAGTCCTGGCTGGAGCAATTAGACAGAAAAAGGAAATCAAAGGGATACTAATCAGAAAAGAAGTAGTAAAAATATCACCATTTGCAGATGACATGATAGTATAAGTAACTAACCTCAAAGATTTCACAAGAGAAATTTACAGCTGATAAACAACTTCAGGAAAGTGTCTGGATAAAAAATTCACTCCAACAAATCAGTACCCTTCCTCTACTCAAAGGACAAACATGCAGAGAAAGATATTAGAGAAAAGATACCCTTCACAATAGTCACAAACAATATGAAATACCTTGGTGTGACTCTAAGTAAGTAAGTGAAGGACCTGTATGACAAAAACTTCAATTCTCTGAAGAAGGAAATTAAACAAGATCTCAGAAGATGAAAAGATCTCCCATGCTTCTGGATTGGAAGGATCAACATTGTAAAAGTGGCCATCTTACCAAAAGCAATCTACAGATGCAGTGCAATTCCCAACAAAATTCCAACTCAATTCTTCATAGAGTTGGAAAGAGCAATTTGCAAATTCTTATGGAATAACATAAAACCTAGAATATTGAAATCCATCCTTAACAACAAAAATGTATTGGCAGGAATCATCATCCCTTACCTCAAGCTATATTACAATGCAATTGTGTTAAAAAACTGCATGGTACTGGTACAGAGACAGGCAAACTGATCAATAGAACAGAATAGAAGATCCAGAAATGAACCCTCACACATGTGGTCACTTGATTTTTGACAAAGGAGCTGTAAACATTCAATGGAAAAAAGACTGCCTCTTCGACAAATGGTGTTGGTTCAACAGGTACTCAACATGCAGAAGAATGAAAATAGACCCTTTCTTATCTCCTTGTACAAAGCTCAAGTGCCAGTGGATCAAAGATCTCCACATTAAACCAGATACACTGAAACTATTAGATGAGAAAGTAGGAAAAAACTTAGAACTCATAGACACAGGAGAAAATTTCCTGAACAGAACAACAATGGCTCATGCTCTAAGGTCAAAGATCGACAAATGTGACTTAATGAGATTGCAAAGTTTCTTTAAGGCTAAGGACAGTGTCAAGAAAACAAAATGGCAGCCAACAGAGTGGGAAAAGATCAGATAGAGGGCTAATATCCAAGGTATACAAAGAACTTAAGAAGTTAGACACCAGAGAATCAAACAATCCTATTAAATAAATAGGGTACAGAGCTAAACAAAAAGTTCTCAATTGAGGAATATCTAGTGGCTGAGAAGCATCTAAGGAAGTGCTCAACATTCTTAGCCATCAGGGAAATGCAAATAAAAACAACCCTGAGATTCCACCTCTCACCAGTCAGATTGGCCAAGATCCAAAACTCAGATGACAACAGATGCTTACATGGATGTAGAGAAAGAGGAACACTTCTCCACTGTTGGTGGGGTTGTAAACTGATACAACCACTTTGGAAATCAGTCTGGCGATTCCTTAGAAAATTGGACATAGGACTACCTGAAGATCCAGGTATTCCACTTCTGGGCATATACCCCAGACACACTCCAAAATACGACAAAAACACATGCACCACAATGTTCATAGCAGCTCTATTTATTATATAGCCAGAAGCTGGAAAGAACCCAGATGTCCTTCAGTAGATGAATGGATACAAAAATGGTGGTACATTTACACAATGGAGTACTACTCAGCTATAAGAAACAATGACTTTATGAAAATCTTACGAAAATGGATACATCTAGAGAATATCATCCTGAGTGAGATAACCCAGTCACAAAAAAACAGACGTAATATGCAGTCACTGATAATTGGATACTAACCTCAGAAAGGTCTGAACACCCCAGAAACATCTCACAGTCTATATGAAGTTCAAGAAAATAAAAGAAAGAAAAAGAAAAAAGAAAAATCATTATGCTTAATCTTTATACACCAAGAAAACTTTGACTATTTCCAGGTTACATCTTGTTTTACATGTACTTTATGCTCATTGTAACTAGTAAGATTTTAATGCATACTATCAAACCTTAAAACAATTCAAGTACTGACAAAAATGTATTCATATACTTTTATGCAATAATGCTTTTAAAATCTGTACATTTATCTCTGTTTTTTTAAAATAAATTTGTTCAATTAAAAAATCTTTTAGGTACGTTATTGTGTTTTACTTCTTAAATCTTTTAGTTTGCCTGCCACACATGAAAAGCACTGTTGTTTGTATTATAACATCAAAATATATCTTTCTAAATCGCTGATTTAACTGTTTGGTAAAATATGTTCCAGGTAAAGGAAAATAACCATTCAGAGATGTTTAACATTTGTTCCTAATGTTAACTTTCAAACTTTGCTTAGAAAAATAATTCTGTTCAGAAATTTGATCTCTTTGCCTTCCTTTTGTATTGCTTTTGGCTCTTTCAGAACTTCAGAAATGTCAGTTTGTTATTCATGTTGGCCATTGCTAATCCTTCTAAAGAATGTGAAAAGGCTCACTCCTTTATATTAGGAAATACCTGAGATTAAAATGGATTAAGTCTGAATGCCCTTCTCTTGCTCTGAGCTGAAAAAGGGAGTGTTATCACAGTATGTATGAAGGCAATGGGGCTTTATGAACTAAGCAATCATTTCTTTGTGTGAGCCTCCAGTGTGGGCATTGATACAGTTAGGCCTGGTGACTTATTTCAAGTTAAATGCCAAGTTCCCACAGTGTTCTTGTAATGGGCAGAATTAGGTGGTAGGTGTGAAAGGATGAGAAATAGAAGTGCATATAAAGTTAAAGAATAATCAGACATGGCTATGATGAGGGTGACCAGTGAGGGATGTGTTGCATGGTAGGAAAGTGCTAAAATGTGCAAGTACTACTGTTTTAACAAAGAATAACAGAATATCCTCTTCTTCCATAGAAGGTGTAACAGAATTCAAATTACACAGTTGGTATATACTTCATCTTCCAATAATTTTAAAGAAAATAATTTTCTTACCACACTTCTTCATGTACACCTATTTAAGATAAAACACTATGATACATGGCCAAATCAATCAAAATACAGGAATCAAAATACATGTGGCATTAGGCTTCATTTGTACCCCAAGCAGATATATAAGAGACATTAGGGTGAGTATATATCATGTTACATGCTAGTTTTCCCTCTACTTTATCTAACCCAAAGCTAAGATGATGCTGAAACCCAAATCTCTCAAAGTTAGGGGAAAATATTGTATTCTTAGAGACTAGATAGAGAATGCCTCTTCTTCCCCAGAAAAAATGAAACAATTATTATTGATCCCTGAAATTGTACTTCCCCCAATGGGAAAGATTTTGCTTTGATAACTCATGTCTGTTGCCTCATATTGACTTACCTGCTTAGATCCATTCTACTGAGCAGTCATTGAAAGTGTTCCATGTTATGGATTGAATGTGAAAATTTCCCCATGGGCTCCTGTGGTAATCTCTAGCCGATGATACCATTTGAGGAAGTTCTCAAACATTTTGGACTTGGGACATAACTGGCAGATGTAGGGCTTGGGGTTTGCTGATGGCTATGTTTTCTTTCCAAGCTCTGCTTCCTAGGCATTCCTATTTCTGTTCCTATTGTCATAACCTACTACTATGCTTTCCCCACCAAGATGAACTGTACAGTCTGAAAGATGAGCCCAAATAAATCCTTCCTTCCTTCCTTAACTTGTTTCTGTCAGGTGAGGTCTGTTAGAGCAAAACGAGAAAAATAAAACAAAAATACAAAAATACTATGAGGGACTGTGAGGGCCCAGGGAAGCAGGCTTCACTTTTGTGAAGAAACAGCTTTTCAAGCTTGGTAATATAGTTTATAGTCCACCATGAAGGAAACAGGAAGCCAAATGAATTATTTTTTGTGGTCTATGCAAAGAAATAATTGTAATGTCAAATCAATTGGTAAGGTTCCTTTGGGAGAATCAGACTCAAACCTCTCTATACCATTAAGGAAAATCAACTAAAGAGTGTACAAAAAAAAAAAAAAAAAAAAAAATCAGCATGACAATTGGGTCTTCTCAACGTCTGTGTCACCAATGACTTTTCTGTTAGCATTCCCTTCCTTTTACCTGACTAATTGTTGAGATGTTATTAGCTTTTATTTCATGGCTAGTACATAAACTGGATTTTATAACTCAGTAGAAGAGGAATGGGAAGAGCATCTATTTTCTCTCTGTGTATGTGTGCATGTGCCTGTGCATGTGTGTGTCTGTCTGTCTGTGCATGCATGTGCACATAAATGTGAGTATATGGGTGCTCCCACAGATGCAGAGACCACAGCAGAATGTTGAGTTATATTGTTTACTGTAACCTCATGGCATTGAGGCAGAATCTTGTACTACACCAAAATCTTATCTTGTCATCATGGTAGGTAACTACTGATGTATTGGGATTTGTCTGTCCTTTCTTTAAGTGCTAGGATTAGAGGTGTAGGCAACAATATATGGATTTGTACATGTGTACTAAATATTTGAACTCATATCTTTGTTGCTTGTAGGACAAATGATCTTATTAAACCATCTCCATTGTCCCCACTTTTTAATGAAAAGTCATACCTTAGTTTATTTTTTTTACTTTTTATTTCTCAATTGTCCCTACTTTATTTCTTAATTTTGAGATTATAGTTTAATTGCAACAATTCTCCCTTTCCTTTCCTTCCCCCAAACCATCTCATACTTCTTACCCTCCTTCAAATGTGTGGCCTTTTATTTTTAATAATTGTTATTGTATACACACACACACACACACACACACACACACACACACACACACACTCACTGCTAAATATTACCTTATTAGTCTATATAATGTTACTTACATGTATGTTTTCAGGGCTGACTGTTTGCCACTGGGTACGTAATTGGTGTACTATCATTCCTAAATTTCCTCAGTTTCTTGTAGTTCTTTGTATAGGTTGGAGATCTAGTGGACTTTTTGCCATCCAGTTTGGCATATCCACTGGTGTCATTCTTATTCAGATCACATTTTGGCAGTCATGTTGGTAAGACTTTCTGCACGTTGCTTCAGTTATTTCTGTGAGAAATAGTCTTCTATCTTTTGACTTACAAAAACTTTCTGCCTCCTCTCCTGCAAGGTTTCCTGAGTGTTAGGTGTGGCAGTGTTTTGAGGGTATCTCCACTGGATCTATGCTCCAGCAGAGCACATTACTACTGGTTGTGGTTTTCTGTAGTGGTCTCTCTGCTTTGTTGCAAAGAGGAAGTTTCTTTGATAAGGAGTCAAAAGTACACTTATCTGTGGGTTTTATCTTACTTTAAATAATGTGCTTTGGGTCTAGAATGCCTTACAAAGAGTCATTAGTCTTACTATTTCAGAGAAGATTTTGCATGACATTTGGAAGGCTTGGATCTCAATGTAACAAATTTCAAAGGTTTGAGAGAATATTGGCTTACTAGGGTGCATATATTGATGTATTTATAATTTTACATAAAATTAGGAGATTAGACCTCATTTAAGGGAAATGGATTTCTAGGAATGTGTTGGGGGTTATATTTTGACCTTGGCTGATCACCATCTCTTTGTTTCCTAGCAATCAGGATGTAAATATCTTTGTTCAACCATATCCTCCTTTCTGCGAGATTCTGCTTGCTATAGCCAAAAACCAGTAGAGCCAATGGATTACGAATTTTGAAACTGTGAGCCAAAACAAATCTTTCTTCTGTTAAAGATGATTTTGTCGGGTATTTTGTCATAACCATGAAAAGTTAACTATGGTACTTGAAGAAGCCTATTTAAATGTTAAAATTGTTTACAGCATACAAATTTTAAATTGCTGAAGATATTATAGAAGGTTTTGGATTTTGTTTTAGGGCCTTGATGATAGACATTTATCAATATAATTATGTTACACATTTTTCTGTCATAGGCTTAAAAAGCAAACAAATTAAATGCAGAAAGAAAAAGTAGCATTTATTCCTGATACTTCAAACCATAAAGTTTTCTCTAATATCAATTCACTTCAGGCTTGTATGTAGGGATTGTCTGTAATATATGTTTTTTATGATAGCATTGCCTTTTCTTAGCTCTCACTCAATGTTTCAGCCTCATAACAGTACAGTTTGTAGGCCAAGTACTCTTTAAAACTATTCCCCTCTTTATTTTATCATGCACAATTATTTTAGTTTTATAATTGTCTTGTTTAGTTGGTTTTGTCTCCTCTTTGTACTTATCTCTCTTTTTGTCATTGTCCTTCTCCCCTCTTTTAGAGATTCTATGCAATATAACATTTATTACCTTCCTTAAATAGAGAACCCATATCATTATTTATTACTTTTCTATGCCTAGATTCTTTTAGACAAGGGTTTCTCGAATTGGCAATATTGATATTTTGGGGAAAACATCTATGTATTCAGATATCACTAGCAATTAGTTGTTGTGGCAGCCAAACCATATCCAGACATCATCTTGTGCATCTAAGAACTACTCTAATAGATATTGATTAGTCATATTACCAAGAAGTAAACAAAGAACTTAAAGAGATGGCTTGAAATTAAGTATATTTTACCTAACAATCATATTAATTGGTAAGTTCTCCCTTTATTAACAGATATAGCTATTTTAAGTTTTCTAAGTAATTAGGAAGGAAATATGTTTTTGTCTTTTTTCACAGAAGATAGTCAGTTTTAAAAGATTTTGTTTCATATATTTATTTGGATAAGAAAAGATAAATTATAGGGTTGAAAAGATGGCTCAGTGGTTAAGAACACTGACTGCTCTTCCAGAGGTCCTGAGTTCAATTCTCAGCAACCACATGGTGGCTCACAACCATCTGTAACAGAATCTGATGCCGTCTTCTGGTGTGTCTGAAGGCAGCTACAGTATACTCACATACATTAAATAAATAATATTATAAAACATTAGAAAAACCAAGTCAAAAAAGGATAATTTATAATAAAAATAACTGCTATCCTTAGAAATTTTATCTCATTTTTTATTAAGGAACATTTGTTTGATGTTTTTCCATGTAAGAACAATATATTCATTACAAAATTTCTGGAACACGCCCAAAACCAAAAAAAAGTATTGTGTGATTTAAAGGTTAGGCAGAGTGCAGAGTTTAATTTTAAACATTCTATTAGTCAAAACTAACATTTTCCTTTGAACCATATGACTGTTTTAAGCTCACCAATTTAATTTTTTCAGTTTTATCTAAATTTATTTGTGTTAAAGGTTCTATGCAGATATTCAAGTATTGCTTGTATATAGTGAAGGATTAGGTTTATAGGACAGTGACAATCCGGAAAACAAAATTATCATTCAGCTCTAACAGGTAGCCTTTCTACCCAGGGGATTTCTTTTCTTCAAAATAGGGTATTACTTAGCCATAAAAGGACAAAGCACTGCTACATGCTATGACTTGGGTAAACTTTAAAAATGTTACGCTAAATGAAAGAAGCTAGATCCAAAGGATCACATATTATATGAATATATTTATATAAGCAATATTCAATAGCTAAATGTATACAGATGGGAAGTAGATTAGTGGTTGCTTTTATCCTTCCAACATCCCTCTGGAAACTTTTACTAAAAAAAAAAAAAAAAAAAAAAAAAAAACAAAGAAAAACCATTTGGGGATCAGTCATAATCTATAATTCATATCTTCACATCACCCAAATTGTAAAGATTAGACACAGAAGGTTTTTAACAGGTATAATTTATGTACCATATATGATCTGCCTACAGTACAAGGATGTGTTTTACTCTTCTTGACTTACTTTCCATATTCCAGAGGAAGGTCTCATAAGAAAACTAATGATGTAGTTCTTACATAGAAATAAATAGAACTATGGAGAAAGGGTGAACATTGTCTGGTTTCACTACCCCAGTGGATTCTTCCCATGAGTTGATTCTGTTCTCAGAAAAACCATGCTAGAATAGCATCTTAAGATACTCTTGGAAGGGATAGAGTTTTCATGGGAGTTCAAGTGTATTACACTCTTTACTGTGATAACAGCTAAGATGAGATAAGTTCTATTTAAATAGGGTTCCTTTTCTTTTTAGCCATATGCTTGAGGAGCCTCCATAAAAGACAAATAGTATAAAAGAAATTAAAAATGTATTTAAGGTTAGTTTCTAATAGAGGTGTATATCATAAGTGAAGGCAAATTATAAATTCGATCAATTTGGAGGACTTTTCAGTGTGAAGGAAAGTATATAATATACATTGCCAAGTGATTTACTCAGCAAACAATTATTGAATGTTTACTTTGTTCAAAGTATTATTTTGGGACTTTGAGGAACAAAAGAATTTAGACAAAGTCGTTATATAAAAATAAGAATGGAAACCTGTCTTTTGAGAAGCTGTGGCTCACTTAAGCCTTCATAATATGTAAAGAGATGAAAAAGTAAGTACTTTATAGGTGTTTTGGTATTAATGGACATGACCTTCTTAAATATTACATAATGAGTCATAAAAAATCTAGACTGGTTTGGCTCAAATACATGGATTTTTTTTCACTGTTGCATATTACTTCTCTTACTTATTTTTTATAATTTCTTTGATGTATTTTCATTATCTAGTAGTTTAAATATAGTCTGGCACTGTCACTGAAAAAGACTACTTACTTCATATATCTTTAAGTTTATAGATTGAAAATATAATAGTATATTTAATACACTTTAAACATAGTATGTGTGTGCATTTGATATACATAGAAATTAATTTAAACAAAAAGAAAGAAGTGATAGGAAAATTATATGTATTTTCTAGAAGGAGTATATATCTGCAAAAATTTTATTCTTTATTTTTCTAAAATAATGTTTGACATTGCCTAAAATAATTGACAGTTTAAAATAAGCCATTTAAATATGTTTAAATATTTAACATTCACATATTATATACACATTACAGATATGCATATATACATGTATATATATGTGAGATATATGAGTATACATGTATATATTCATAAACTATATATATATATATATATATATATATTACTTCTATGCCTGTATCTTCATCTGAGGACTTCAAATGCAGGAAAAATAGTTGAAAATAGAATGTAAGGTTTGCTGAGGACTATGGCAAGCATATGTTAGTGTCAGCAATAGAGAATATATAATTGTTTCCAAATGGGAAGCCACAAAATAAAAATTAAATGTTAATTAGAATATTATCAAGTCACAAATCTCCAGGTATAGTGATGGAAGGATGAGTCACTTTCTTGTAGGACTGAGCACTGTCACTCTCTGCGCATTGCCATGTTGTGTGTTTTTGTGCTATTTTCCATTTACTGCATGAAGAAGTTCTTCTGATGAGGGGTGAGTGTGGCCACACACACAAAAGACCTACAAAGGTTCAATCCAGATGGAGTTCCAGTACTGAGAGTGGGATATGCTCATGGGATCCCACTGCTAACCAAGAAGCTATCAGTAACTGTCACCTGCTGATAAAGGAAAGGTTATTTTTTTTCTTTCCTAACGAAGTCTCATTAGGTATATTAACCACATTTTAGGGCATACCTCTGGGGCAGGAGTAGTTAAACAACAGGGAATGAATTTAATGCTATTTTTGTGGACTATTGTTTCAATTCATGTTGTTTGGGTTTCTCCCTCTTATTGTTTAATTTGATTTCCATTTTTGTGTTTGTGGGTTCTATTTTACATGTGTTTATTTTTTCTGTTTGAGAGGGAGAGGGGGAGAGAGAGAGAAGGAGGGAGAGAGGGAGGGAGGGAGGGAGGGAGGGAGGGGGAGAGAGAAGAGAAGAGAAGAGAAGAGAGAGAGAGAGAGAGAGAGAGAGAGAGAGAGAGAGAGAGAGAGAGAGAGAGAGAGAGAGATAAAGTAGGTAAAGTAGGGTAGCTAGGGCAATGAAGCTCTGGAGGAAAATGGAGAAGGGAAACAAGACACAATTAAACACCCTGTATGGATTTTTCTTTCAGTTGAAAACAATAACATGGAAAACCATAAAGAAAGAAATGTATAGGAGGTTTGTTAAACCATTAGATAATTTACTTTTGGTTTTCAACACAAAAAGGGTAGAAGGAGTTCATGATAAATTTTTAAGCTTAGAGGAAAATATGGAAATGATAACACAAAACCTTAGAAGGAAAAAAAAAAAACTATTGATAGTGTGTTCATTTGTTACTCATATTGCAGTAAACCTGAAAAGATACCACAGTCCTGGATAATCAAGTAGCAGACAGGCAGGCAAAGTTACTCTGAAAAAGAGCTGATGTAATCCTTACAATGATCCTGTAAGTACAAAATGATTCACCAGTCTTTCTACTGTGGAGTTTCTCTCTCTGGCTCTCTGGCTCTGTCTCCCTCTCCCTCTCCCTAGCTCCCCCTTCTTTCTTTCTCTCTCTCTTTTCCTGTGTATTTGTGTGTGTGTGTGTGTGTGTGTGTGTGTGTGTGTGTGTGAGAGAGAGAGAGAGAGAGAGAGAGAGAGAGAGAGAGAGAGAGAGACAGAGACAGAGAGAGAGAGAGACAGAGAGAAGAGAGAGAGAGAGAGAGAGAGAGAGAGAATAGAGAGAGAGAGAGAGAGAGAGAGAGAGAGAGAGAGAGAGAGAGAGAGAGAGAGAGAGAGAGAGAGAGAGAGAGAGAGAGATTCGGAGCTCTTTAAATAGAGGCCCAGAAATCACAACTTTCCTATGTTGAAGTGCCCTGGTTTAAAAATTTTGATATAATTGAGTCTGTTTTTTGGTCAACTAAATGGAAATTCAGATGGACAAAATGGAAATAGTGCATTACTCTGTCTCTAGATTCTTAAATTAGATATTATGAATAATGAATATATATTATGTAACATAAATGTTTAATTATATATATGTATATGAATGATTTCCTTTAGTTACTAAAGCTTAGTGGGATTTTGAGAAGCTCTTAGCCAAAAGTTTAAACCTTTCCTTAATGCCTTATTTCTCATTCTGACAAACACATATAAAATAAATAGTGGTAAAATAGCTAAAAAACCAGAAGATTTTACATGGATTTTCAACTAACTAATATGTAACAAATTAAATTATATCTGAGATTATGGGAGAATTCCTCAGATGACTATTGGGGTGCTTTTCAAGAAAATATTTTTACCTCAAATCAATTATTCTGCTGACATTATGTTAACTATTCTGGGGGAATTTTAGATTTTATTTCTGTCAATAATTTAAGTACATGTCATAAGAATAAGTGCACTTTAGCTCAAAGAGTTATGAATACTTTCAGTCTTGTAATTAATTAGAGTTAAATGATGCTAGAGTTGGAGGTATTCCATGGAACATTTTTGTTTTTATCTTTTCCTATGTCAGGCTTAGAAGATGTACCTCCAGAAGAGACCAAATGCAGTGAGCACCTGTAATAGAACTTAGACTTGAGGCAAAATCACTCTGTATTGCTGAAAAAAATAGAAACTAGTAGAATGGGTACAATCATATATATTAATATTATATTTTCATGTTCAGACAGAAACGTTACTTGGCAAGCAACCAGAGATGATTACCAAACACTTTGCGGCTGTAATTCTTAGTGAATTCATGGATAGTCCCTTTAATGTAGAAAAAAAAAATAGTGCATCAATTGCCAAGAGAATGGCTTCCAGAAATCCATTTTCCAGTCGCTAATGGGATGAAATGGCATACATCATAATGACATATTTGTAGGAAGGGGTAAGGCCTATAATTCTGTACATTTCAACCATGAATATGGAAATAACTTTTTAAACTAGGAGATGAGTGTCTATAATTGTGCCAGACTAAAGCCAATCTTAATGATAATCCTATCCTTTCTCAAAGCAAAGAACTTTCCCAGCTCAACAAAAAAAAAATCCAAAATAATAAAATCTAGGCATGCAAGCTACTGGGTTCTCTTTTAGGATTTTGATACAGAAAGTAACACTGGATATTTTGAAATCATTTATATTATTTTCTTCTGCATGTTTCCTTGCCAGGCTTTTGATATTTCATCATAGTTCAACAAAGACTCCAAAAGGTTCCAACTATAATTTCAAGTTTTCATTTCTCCATCAACAGGGCCAAGCCTAGGTGCTTACGTCCTGGTGCAATTATTTCCCTTGAATGAAAACCTTCCTTCCTAAAGTAAGGAAGGAAGGGGATTCATAAGGCTCAAATAGGCCATAAAATCCACAAGACCAAGAGCTCAGAAAATGTCAAGATTAGCAAAGTCCCTCTTCAAATTCATATAAGCAGTACACAGTTTTTTCAGTGGAGTTGACTGAAAGCTAGACAGTAAGCTCCCTTGATGAAACTTTTAAGAGTCATTGCCCCAAGCTACAGTATTTTGTATTTTTTGTTGTTGTTTGCTTGTTTTTTGTGACTCAGCTAGCTGCCTTTTAGTCACCCATGCTTATCTTCCATCTAGGGGTTTGTAAGTAATCCTGATAAACTTGTCAGATCACCAAGCTATAATTGGATGGAATTGTTTCTTTGGTTTGTTGGCAGTGCCCTATCTGGAGTGGACAACTGTTCTACATTTCCCTTAGGAAAGTCAAACAGCAGAGCTGATTTGCATCTTGTGTATGACACTGGCATCAAACCTAAATTATTGAATATTCAAGAACTCTAGCTAAGAAAGATCATTTCTTCTTTTTCTGTGCCTTTTACTGTCTCTTCCATATATTATAAACACTAACTTTCTTCATTCAAGGAATGTAGTTACTAGAGCAGGACAAGAAAACTAAGGAACAGAAAGGTGATTTGATATCATCAAGTTCCCATAGCCAGGGAAGAGCAGAAATATAATCTTGAAAGAGGTCAACTGGCTTAACCTTTACTTCATACTTCTCTGCTTGGAGAAGATTTCTAGAATTATAACCTCTACTTTTCATTGGAAAACTCAGAACTGAAATTTCCCATCCATACTTGTTACAGCTTTCCTCTTAACCCAAATGTTTCCATCAGTACTTTCATTTAGGCTTCATGGATTCTTCTAAGGTACAGATACTCCTGTGGACATCATTTCAGTTTGTTTGCATGGGTACTCTCTCTCTCTCTCTCTCTCTCTCTCTCTCTCTCTCTCTCTCTCTCTCTCTCTCTCTCTCTCATATCTTACACCTTGTTTTGTTCTTCTGCCTTGCATTGTTCAGTGAGGTCTCTAAAGTCTATATCAATGACCTCCACATTTTTCATTCTCATAGCTCACTACCTTTAAAATCCAGAAAAATCACATCCTACATTTAAAAGAGGTATAACATCATCATCCATGGTTTCATACTAAGGACTGCACACATTATCCAGTATCTACTTTAAAGTTTGGATCTTGTCAATCTTACAGAATTCCATGCGTTTCCAACATGATTCTTCTATGTCATCATCTTTTTCCCAAGCCTTTTCATTTTCCCGAGTTTCAGCACTTACCAGGTCTTTTCTCTAACTCTAATGTCTTCAGTGCTTCTGTTTATATCTTTTTTCCATACTCCACAGCTATCAATCTTGGAGGACTCAGGAACCTATAGATTGTTGTACCCACAGACCGCAGTGGAACTCCCATCAATTAGGCCCCTCCCAACCCATGGATGAGAGAGGTTTTTGTTCTAGTAAAGTCTGTCATTTTGTTCTTCTTTTGTATTTGTGGCTGATGTTTCTTTATTGTTGTTATTCATCTATATATTGTCATCCAGTCTTTATGGATCTGTATTCTCACTATGTGGCATTGTAATACTCCTTTCTAGTTTCAGATCTGTTACCGACTTTGTATCTGGAACCTGAATGATCTCTCCTTTTTCTCTATGTTTGATGGCAGCTACTTTACTGTCCCTTCTTGAGATCTGTAACAGTCAGGTTTTATTGGGGACCATCAGGATCTCAAAGTCTCAAGCTAGTGGCAGCTTCCATTTTGTATTTTCTGTCCCAAACCTGTAACTGTCACTTTCTGTCAGGGAACATGGGCTTGTGAGAGTGAGCCTCCTGACTTCAGAAGGAGCTCAAGATTCTTAAAGTGTGTGGTACACTTATAGTTTATTACCAGAAACATGATTTTTCAAATACAAATTTAAATTTATTTTTATTGGGTATTTTATTTATTTACCTTTCAAATGGTATCCCCTTTCCCAGTTTCCCATCCAGAAACCCTATCCCATCCTCCATCCCCCTGCTTCTATGAAGATGCTCCTCTCAACCCACTCCTGCCTTCCCACCCTGGCATTCCCCTACACTGCAGAATCAAGCCTTCCCAAGGGCCTCTCCTCCCATCAGTGCAAGACAAGGCCATCCTCTGCTACATATGTGTCTGGAGCCATGGGTCCCTCCATGTGTGCTCTTTGGTTGGTGGAGCTCTGGGGAGTGTGGTCTGGTTGGTTGATATTGTTGTTCTTCCCATAGGTTGCAAACCCATTAGGCTCCTTCAGACATTTCTCTAACTACTCCATTGGGTACCATGGGCTCAGTCCAATGGTTGGCTGCAAGCATCCACCTTTTTGTCAGCCTCTGGCAGAATCTCTCAGGCGAAAGATATATTAGGCTCCTGTCAGCATGTACACCTTGGCATCTGCAATAGTGTTTGGTATCTGTATATGGGTTGGAACCCAGGTAGGGCAGTCCCTGGGTTTCCTTTCCTTCAGAATCTGCTCCACACTTTGCCTCTGTATTTTCTCTCTTAAGGATTTTGTTCCATCCTTCTAAGAAGGACTGAAGTATCCACACTTTGGTCTTCTTTCTTCTTGAGTTTCATGTGGTTTGTGAATTGTATTTTCGATATTCTGTGCTTTCGGCCTAATATCCACTTATCAGTGAGTACATACCATGTGCGCATGTGAAAACCTGAGTTTGAATCATCAGAAGCTTCATAAATCCAGGAATAGCAGGTAGCACACATCTCTAACCCCAAGTGTTCCTATGGAGAGATGGCCTCTGATCCTCTAAAGGGACAAATTTTAAATTTATTTCTATTCTATACGCCTAACACATAGTATGAGTTCAGTATTTGTAGGGTGATTAAATACAGGAAATGCAAATATTCTGATGAGCAAAATAATTAATAATTTATATTATTTTGAAGCCATAAATTTGTTTCATTCATTTGAATCCCTCCAAAACCATTTGATTAAAATTAGAACTAGTGTATTAAAGCCTAGATTCTCTGAGTTGTGTATAAGATTGACCAACATTAATGTATTAAAGTTTTCTGGGCTTCAAAGGCAATGATTAGTATTTTCATGTGTCTGACTATCTATCTGTGACATTTTCCTCTAGAAATTTATTAATAATAAACATATTTATGGTGCCCCCCACTATGCCAATTTGCTTAATTCCTTAAGAAGCATTAGATTACTAAATGCTTCTCATATTTTGAAATAACAACTTACAAAAAATTTAGAAGAGATGAGAAATCAATATATTTTAGAAATGATATTAGATAAAGTTCATTGAAAATCTGCCTGGTAATCACAGCATCCTCAATCAAGTTGGTTTAAGCCAGAGAAAAGGTGCTTACTCAACAAAGAGAAGGTTCATAGGAAGGAAATGCTGAGTTATAAACTTTAGTCAAGTTGATGATTATACACATCACCTGTAAATACAATGCTTTCCTTTCATATTTCCATATGCATTCCTATGTATGTGTATATGTGAATTTGTGCATACATGTGTGTGAGGGTGCATGTGTATGTATATGCACATGCATAAGAAAGAAAGAAGTGAATGTTAAATGTCTTCTACGATTGTTCTCTTATGAGGCAGGGTTTCTCACTGAACCTGGAACATACCTATCCAGTTAGAGCCACTGGCCAGTGAACTCCAGAAATCCTATTATATCTGCTCCTAGCACTGAGATTGAAGTCATATACCACAAAATTTTTTTTATGGATGTATTAGAGTCTGACATCATTTTTTCCAAAGAAAAAGAAGAGATGATGCCACTTGATTCTCTTTTCAAACAAGGAAAACTTTTTTTTAAAAAAACAACTTTATTTTACAAAACAAAGTTAAATGTACAGATTGTAAACAATTTTTGCTTAAAATTATATATTTTTGTCAGTACTTTTTTCCGACTTTAACATAGTTTTTACATAAAACTATATGAATATATTTTTTAGTCATTACTTGATTTTTTTCGAGGTTTGATAGTATGCCTTGAAAACTTAATAGTTACAATGAGCATAAAGTACATGTAAAACAAAATGTAACATGGAAATAGTTAAAGTTTTTTGTTTTGTAAATATTTGTTTTGTTTTGTTTTGTTTTCTTTATTTCTTGGACTTCATACAGTCTGTGAGTTGTTTCTGGGGGAGTGCAAGCCTCTGGGGTTAGCATCCCGCTATCAGTGACTGCATATTATGTCTGTTCTTTTGTGACTGGGTTATCTCACTCAGGATGATATTCTCTAGATGCAGCCATTTTCTTAAGAATTTGGTTAAGTCATAGTTTCTGGTGGCTGAGTAGTATTCCATTGTGTATATGTACCACAATTTTTGTATCCATTCATCTTCTGAAGGACATCTGGGTTCCTTCCAGCTTCTGGCTATTATAAATAGAGCCGCTATGAACATTGTGGTGCATATATCTTTGTTGTGTATTAAAGTGTCTCTGGGGTATATGCCCAGAAGTGGAATAGCTGGGTCTTCAGGTAGTACTATATCCAATTTTCTGAGGTATCGCCAGACTGATTTCCAGAGTGGTTGTATTAGCTTGCAACCCCACCAACAGTGGAGAAGTGTTCCTCTTTCTCCGCAGCCTTGCCAGCATCTGCTGTCATCTGAGTTTTGGATCTTGGCCAATCTGACTGTTTTGAGGTGGAATCTCAGGGTTGTTTTGATTTGCATTTCCCTGATGGCTAAGGATGTTGAGCACTTCCTCAGATGTTTCTCGGCCATTCGGTGTTCCTCAACTGAAAATGTTTTGTTTAGCTCTGTACCCCATTTTTTAATAGTGTTATTTGATTCTCTGGTGTCTAGCTTTTTGAGTTCCTTGTATACCTTGGATATTAGGCCACTATCTGATGTGGTGTTGGTGAAGATCTTTTCCCATTCTGTTGGTTGCCATTTTGTTTTCTTGACGATGTCCTTAGCCTTACAGAAACTTTGCAATCTCATTAAGTCCCATTTGTTAATCTGACCTTAGACCTTGAGCCATTGGTGTTTTGTTCAGGAAATTTTCTCCTGTGCCCATGTGTTCTAAGGTTTTCCCTACTTTCTCATCTAATAGTTTCAGTGTATTTGGTTTAATGTGGAGATCTTTGATCCACTTACACTTGAGCTTTGTACAAGGAGATAAGAAAGGGTCTATTTTCATTCTTTTGCATGCTGAGTGCCAGTTGGACCAGCACCATTTGTTGAATAGGCTGTCCTTTTTCCATTGAAAGTTTACTGCTCCTTTGTGACCATATACATGAGGGCTCATTTCTAGATCTTTTATTCTATTCCATTGATCCACATGCCTATTTCCATAGCAGTACCATGCAGTTTTCAGCACAATTGCCTTGTAATATATAGCTTGAGGTCAGGGAAAGTGATTCCCTCTGATGTTTTTTTGTTGTTGAGGATGGATTTTGCTATTCTAGGTCTTTTGTTATTCCATATGAAATTGCACATTGATCTTTCCAATTCCATGAAGAACTGGGTTGGAATTTTGATGGGAATTGCATTGAATCTGTAGATTGCTTTTGGTAGGATGGCCATTTTTAAGATATTGATTTTTCCAATCCATGAGCATGGGAGATCTTTCCATTTTCTGAGATCCTCCTTAATTTCTTTCTTTAGATGTTTGAAGTTCTTGTCATATAGGTCCTTCACTTGCTTAGTTAGAGTCACACCAAGGTATTTCATAGTTTTTGTGAGGATTGTGACGGGTACCTTTTTCCTAATTTCTTTCTCCACATGTTTGTCCTTTGAGTATAGGAAGGCTACTGATTTGTTCAAGTTAATTTGGTATCCAGCCACTTTGCTGAACTTGTTTAACAGCTATAGGAGTTCTCTGGTGGAATTTTTGGGGTCACTCAAGTACACTATCATGTCATCAGCAAAGACAGATGTTTTTATCTCTTCCTTTCCGATTTGTATCCCCTTGATCTCCTTTTGCTGTCTAATTGCTCCAGCCAGGACTTCCAGTACTATGTTGAATAGGTAGGGGGAATGTGGACAGCCTTGTCGAGTCCCTGATTTTAGTGGGATTGCTTCAAGTTTCCCGCCATTAAGTTTGATGTTGGCTGTTGGTTTGCTGTATATTGCTTTTATTATGTTTACGTATGGACCTTGGATTCCTGTTCTTTCCAGGACTTTTAACATGAAGGGGTGTTGGATTTTGTCAAATGCTTTCTCAGCATCTAGTGAGATGACCATTTGATTTTGATCTTTGAGTTTCTTTATATGGTGGATTACGTTGATGGATTTCCTTATGTTAAACCATCCCTGCATCCCATGGATGAAGCCTACTTTGTCATGATGAATGATCGTTTTGATGTGTTCTTGGATTCGGTTTGCAAGGATTTTGTTGAGTATTTTGCATCAATGTTTATAAGTGAGATTGGTCTGAAGTTCTCTTTCCTTGTAGGGTCTTTGTGTGGTTTAGGTACTAGGGTTATTGTAGCCTCAAAAAAGGAGTTAGGTAGTACTCCATCTGATTCTATCTTCTGGAATAGTTTGGAGAGTATTTGTGTTATGCCGCAATAAATGTCTGATAAAATTCTGCACTGAACCCATCTGGACCTGGGCTTTTTTTGGTTGGGAGGCTTTTGATGACTTCTTCTATTTCTTTAGGTGTTATAGGGTTATTTAGATGGTTTACTTGGTCCTGGTTTAGCTTTGGCATCTTGTATCTGTCTAGGAATTCCTCCATTTCCTTCAGATTTTCCAATTTTGTGGAGTATAAGTTTTTGTAGTAGGATCTGATGATTTCTTGAATTTCCTCAGTTTTAGTTGTTATGTCTCCACTTTCCTTTCTGATTTTGTTAATTTGGATACTCTCTCTTTGCCCTCTAGTTAGTCTGGCTAGGGGCTTATCAATCTTGTTGATTTTCTCAAAGAACCAACTCTGGGTTTTGTTGATTTTTTAAATGGTTCTTTTTTTTCTATTTGGTCTATTTCTGTCCTAATTTTGATTATTTCTTGCCGTCTACTCTTTTTGGGTATATCTGATTCCTTTTGTTCTTGGGCTTTTAGCTGTGCTGTCAGGTTGCTGATGTAAGCTCTCTCCAATTTCTTTTTGGAAGCACTTAGGACTATGAGTTTTCTTCTCAGTACTGCTTTCTTTGCATCCCATAGGTTTGGGTATGTTGTGTTTTCGTTTTTGTTGAATTCTAGAAAATATTTAATTTCTTTCTTTATTTATTCTTTGACCCAGCTATCATTTAACAGAGCGTTGTTTAGTTCCATGTGTATGTGGGCTTTTTGTTTTCTTTGTTGTTGTTAAAGACCAGCTGTAGACCATGGTGATCTGAGAGGATGCATGGCAGTATTTCAATCTACTTTTATCGATGGAGGCTCGTTCTGTGTCCAATTATGTGGTCAATTTTTGAGAAGGTGCCAAGGGGTGGTGAGAAGAAGGTGTATTCTTTTACTTTAGGATAATATGATAATATGTTCTGTATATATCTATTAATTTTAGTTGGTTCAAAGTCTCTGCTAGTTTTTCAGTGTCCTTGTTCAGTTTCTGTTTCCATGATCTGTCCATTGGTGAGAGTGTGGTATTAAAGTCTCTCACTATTATTGTGTGGGGTGAAATGTATTTTTAAGTTTTAGTAGGGTTTCTTTTATGAATGTTGGTACTTTTTTATTTGGAGCATATATGTTAAGCATTGAGAATTCCTCCTGACAGATTTCCCCAGTAATGAGTAAAAAGTGTCCTTCCTTATCTTTTTTGATAACTTTTGGTTGGAAATTTACATTATTCGATATTAGAATAGCCACTCCAGCTTGCTTCTTGGAGCTGTTTGCTTGGAAGTTTTTTTCCCACCCTTTTACTCTGAGATAGTGTCTGTCTCTGTCTCTGAGATGAGTTTCCTGTATGCAGCAAAAGGCTGGATTTTGTTTATGTATCCATTCTGATAGTCTATATCTCTTTATTGGGGTGTTGAGTCCATTTATATTGATAGATATCAAGGAATAGTTGTTTCTGTTTCCTGCCATTATTGCTTTTTTGGGTTGAGTTGTGTCTGTGTTTTTTTCTTCTTTTAGTTTTCTTGTTTAGGAGTTTTCTTGTTTTTACTAGGCTGTAGTTTCCCTCATTGTATTGGGTTTCCCACCTATAATTCGTTGTAGTGCTGGGTTTGTGGTCAGATATTGTGTAAATTTAGATTTGTCTTGAAATATCTTCATTTCTCCATCGATGGTGATTGATAGTTTTGCTGGGTATAGCAGCTTGGGCTGGCACTTGTCCTCTCTTAGGGTGTGCATGTTGTCTGTCCAGGCTCTTCTAGCTTTCATAGTCTCTGTTGAGAAATCAAATGTGAGTCTGATTGGCTTGCCTTTATATGTTACCTGACCTTTTTCCCTTACTGCTTTTAGTATTTTTTCTTTGCTTTGGGCACTTGATGTTTTTACTATTATGTGTCGGGAGGTATTTCTTTTCTGGTCCAACCTATTTGGAGTTCTGAAGGCTTCTTTTATGCTCGTGGTCATCTCATTCTTGAGGGTAGGGAAGTTTTCTTCTATGATTTTGTTGAAGATATTTACTGTGCCTCTCAGTTGATACTCTTCTCCCTCTTCTATTCCTATTATCCTTAGGTTTGGTCTTCTCATTGTGTCTTGGATTTCCTGGACATTTTGGGTTAGGAGCTTTTTGTTTTTTGCATCTTCTCTGGCTGTTTTGTCTATGTTTGAAATGTTGTCTTCTGTCCCAGAGATTCTCTCTTCAATCTCTTGTAATCTATTGGAAATGCTTGCTTCTGTTACTCCTGATTTCTTTTTTTGTTGTTCTGCCTCTAGAGTTATCTCTTTTAGGGTTTTCTTTATTGTGTCAATTTTTGTTTTAATTTCCCTCTTCCATTCCTTTATTTCTTGGGTTCTGTTTTTCTCTAGTTCTTTGAGTTCTTTGAGTGTTTTTCTTGTTTCTTCTCTAAAAGCTTCTGAATCTTTTTGCTTTTCCTCTCTTTCTTGTTTAAGTATCTCTATAAGCATCTTGAGGTATGATTTCAGGTCTGCATCTTCTTTTTCTGAGTGTTTATAATTCCGATGTTTGCTGTCATGGGAGAGCTGGGTTCTAGTGTTTCTAGATTGTCTTGGTTTCCTTGGGATATACTCTTTCGCTTTCCTCTTGCCATTTTGTTGTCAGTGATATGTTCTTGCCCTTTTCTTGTATCTGGTCTGTGTCTCTGGATCTCCACTGGTCCATGTGTCAAATGTGATGAGCCCTGTTCTATGTCTCAGAGTGGTCGGGTGGGAACAGAAGTTCCAACGTTCTGTTTTTGGTCGCTGGCTCAGGCAGGGCAGGGCAGGGCAAGGCAGGGGGTGCACTTTCCGTGTGCACTCCGCAGAGATCTCTCTGCTCTTTGGCAGCCCAGGTCTCCCACCCACCAGTTGCTCAGCCTCTACGAGCCGCCGCTCTGGGTGGCAGATGGGCCAGGCTCCGCTCTGCGTCCAGAAGTCGCCGCCAGGTGGAAACAGAAGTTCTAATTTTCTGTTCCCAGTTGCTGGATCAGGCATGGCAGGGCAGGGCAAGGCAGGGGGTGCACTTTCCGTGTGCACTCCGCAGAGATCCCTCCGCTCCCCTGCAGCCTAGTTCTCCCACTCACCAGTTGTTCAGCCTTTGTGAGCTGCTGTTCCGGGCAGCAGATATGCCGGGCTCCGCTCTGGGTCCTGATGTAGCTGCCGGGTGAAAACAGAAGTTCTAATTTTCTGTTCCTGGGCGCTGGATCAGGCAAGGCAGGGCAGGTCAAGGCAAGGGGTGCACTTTTTGTGTGCACTCTGCAGAGATCTCTCTGCTCCCCGGCAGCCCAGGTCTCCCACCCACCAGTTGCTCAGCCTCTACCATTTTTTTTTAACATTCAAGAGTTCATCTCTCTCCTAGTCCACCCTCTGGCTGCTCTACATCCCATACCTCCTCCTCTTGTCTCCTCAAGGATGTCCCTACCCCTTAAACCCCCACCACATCAGACTTCCTCACTACCTGGGGCCTCCAGTCTCTTGAGGGTTAAGTAAATCTTCTCTGAATGAACCCAGACCAGGAAGTCCTCTGCTGAATATGTGTTCAGGCCTCATATCAGCTAGTGTATGTTGGTGCCCCAGTGTTTGAGAGATCTCAGAAGTTCAGGTCAATTGAGACTGCTGGTCTTCCTCCTACAGGGTCACCCTCCTTATCAGCTTCTTCCATCTTTCCCCCAGTTCAATTACAGGTGTCAACACCTTCTGTCCATTCGTTGGGTGCAAATATCTGCATCTGACTCTTTCAGCTGCTTGTTGAATCTTTTGGAGGGCAGCCATGATAGGTCTTTTTTTGGGGGGGGAGCACACTATAGTCTCAATAAAAGTGTTAGGCCATGGGCTTCCACTTGAGATGGATTCCAGTTTGGGCTTGTTGCTGGACTTCCTTTTCCTCAGGTTCTTCTCCATTTTTGTCCCTGCAAGAACTAGGAAATCTTTAAGAGAAGCCATTACCTTTTGTCATCTCATCTCTAATGAGCTACAGTAAAGTCATATGCCCATTCTTCATTGAATTAAAAGTGACAAGACTGATATTCAGTGGAAATACAGGTGGCCTGATGTTGAACCTAGAGCACATGAAAAAGTCAACAATTTCACTAACACTAGTGTAAGCCTATTGCACTGTCGATTGAAACCTGAAGTCATGTTTTGACCAACATGTTCTTATGTTCAATAAAAACCAATAAGTTAGATTTAGATGCATATTCTAGCAACCATAGTTAGTAGAGTGGAGTTGCTGAAATCTATGTCAAATTTGTTCTATTTCAAACTAATGCCTTAAGCTTATGGAATGTAGAATACAGTATGTCCAAAATCTCTACAGGAAAAAGAACTAAAGAAAGCTCAGCAGGCCAGTAAACACAAGAACAAAATTGAATCTTGACTTAGTCACTGGTGAAAAGTAATGTCTTGGCAAAATAATTACTATCTCAAAGCCTTTTATGGCACAATGGCTCTAGAATAATGGGAGTTGGCAAAGCATAGCCCTCTGGTCAGATGAGGTCCATTGCTTGCTTTATAATCACAATGTTATTGGCACACAGTCACTTCTATTTGCTGATTTAGCCAGTAACAGCACAGCTGAATAGTATGACAGGCCATATGTCCATTAAAGCTTCAAGGTGGTGATTAGCTGGTTCTATATAGAAAATATTTGCCAAACCTTGTACCAGAGCTGTTTTTCTTCAATATGTTGATGGCTTAAATATTTAAAAATTGATGAAAAGAAACTGATGATTTCCCAGTTTAACATTCAGAAGTCTTTATTTAATTAGTCTAAGGCAGAGTCCAGTCAGAGTCATTATTTTTAGTAATTTAGATAAATATTATGTAGAGCTAGAAATTCTGAATGTACTTTTAATTGAAGCCATAAAGATGAACCTGATCAGGGAATGTTCTTTCTTGTTGGTACTCAAATGACAGAACTCAGATCCACCCTATTCCTGAGGTCAGGCTTGTTGCCACTACTTACTAGCCTATCTAATCCCCTTCTATCATCATATGTGTTTTTCAGTTATAAAATAAGAATAATAGACCAGCATAAGACAAAACTAGTTAAAATTCTTTTATGGCTCAGGAAGTCCTACCTCTGGATAAGAAGTGGCAGGAGAGAGTAGGTAGGTGGGAGGTGGAGAACCCTCATAGAAACTGGGGTAGGGAGGATGGGATAGGGGTTTCTAAAGGGGAAACTGGGAAAGGGGATAATATTAGAAATGTAAATAAAGAAAATACCTAATAAAGAAATTAAAAGAGTAAAAACTATTAATAATAATAATGTGGGAAAATTAAGCCATTGGTAGTCATAGAGGAGAGTATATTTTCTTTAGGGATATTTCCCCTGAAAGTCTACTCAAACTTTAGTTAATAGTCATACAACAGTGTAATATATATCACTATCACTACAAATATCACTACAGATATCCCTGAGTTTTGAAAAAAAAATATACCATATGAAGTTGGAAAGGAAAACTAGAGAGCAATAGAAATCAAAGGAGACTGTATGGGAGAAGATTAGATCAAAACTCATTTTATGCATGCATGAAATACTCAAAAAAATGTAAGTACCCTCTGAAAAATCCAAAATAAGTGTAACAAAATGTTTCTCTGCTTCAATGAGCAAAGTATATTGAGATGGGTTTTCTATATGTACCTTAAAAACCCAAAAATAAATAAATGTAAATACAATTTTGTGAACTTTGTTAGACTCAAATGAAAATATTTTATGTTAACAGATTTACCTTCGACTATAAAAAGAAAACTTACATTAAGTATACATATTTCAAATTTTATTCATTTCATGCATCCTCATTAAGTCCCATTTGTTAATCTTTGACCTTAGAGCTTGAGCCATTGGTGTTTTGTTCAGAAAATTTTCTCCTGTGCCTATGTGTTCTAAGGTTTTCCATACTTTCTCATCTAATAGTTTCAGTGTATCGGGTTTAATGTGGAGATCTTTGATCCACTTACATTTGAGCTTTGTACAAGGAGATAAGAAAGGGTCTATTTTCATTCTTTTGCATGCTGAGTGCCAGTTGGACCAGCACCATTTGTTGAATAGGCTGTCCTTTTTCCATTGAAAGTTTATGGCTCCTTGTTATAAATCAGGTGACCGTGTACATGAGGGCTCATTGCTGGATCTTCTATTCTATTCCATTGATCCACATGCCTATTTCAGTACCAGTACCATGCAGTTTTCAGTACAATTGCCTTGTAATAGAGCTTGAGGTCAGGGATAGTGATTCCCGCAGATGTTTTCTTGTTGTTGAGGATATATTTCGCTATTCTGGGTCTTTTGTTATTCCAGATGAAATTGCACATTTATCTTTCCAACTCAATGAAGAACTGGTTTGGAATTTTGATGGGGATTGCATTGAATCTGTAGGTTGATTTTGGTAGGATGGCCATTTTTAAAATGTTGATCCTTCCAATCCATGAGCATGGGAGATCTTTCCATTTTCTGAGATCTTCCTCGATTTCCTTCTTTAGAGGTTTGAAGTTCTTGTCATACAGGTCCTTCACTTGCTTAGTTAGAGTCACACCAAGGTGTTTCATAGTTTTTGTGACTATTGTGAAGGGTATCTTTTCCTTAATTTCTTTCTTCACATTTTTGTCCTTTGAATATAGGAAGGCTACTGATTTGTTTGAGTTAATTTTGTATCCAGCCACTTTGCTGAACTTGTTTATCAGCTGTAGGAGTTTTCTGGTGGAATTTGTGGAGTCACTTAAGTACACTATCATGTCTTCTGCAAAGAGTGATGTTTTTACTTCTTCCTTTCCGATTTGTTTCTCCTTGATCTCCTTTTGCTGTCTAATTGCTCCAGCCAGGACTTCCAGTACTATGTTGAATAGGTAGGGGAAGAGTGGGCATCCTTGTCAAGTCCCTCATTTTAGTAGGATTGCTTCAAGTTTCCCGCCATTAAGTTTGATGTTGACTGTTGGTTTTCTGTATATTGCTTTTGTTATGTTTAGGTATGGACCTTGGATTCCTTTTTTTTTTTTCCCAGGACTTTTAACATGAAGGTGTGTTGAATTTTGTTAAATGTTTTCTCAGCATCTAGTGAAATGACCATGTGATTTTGTCCTTTGAGTTTGTTTAAATGGTGGATTACATTGACGAATTTCCTTATATTAAACCATCCCTGCATCCCAGGGATGAAGCCTACTTGGTCATGGTGAATGATCATTTTGATGTGTTTCTGGATTTGGTTTGCAAGGATTTTGTTAAATATTTTTGCATCAATGTTTATAAGTGAGATTTGTCTGAAGTTCTCTTTCCTTTTAGGGTCTTTGTGTGGTTTAGGTACGAGGGTTATTGTAGCCTCAAAAAATGAGTTAGGTAGTATTCCATCTGATTCTATCATTTGGAATAATTTGGAGAGTATTGGTGTTATGTCCGCAATAAATGTCTGATAAAATTCTGCACTGTACCCGTCTGGACCTGGGCCTTTTTTTTTTTTTTTTTTTTTTTTTTTTTTTTTTTTTGGGAGGCTTTGATGACTTCTTCTATTTCTTTAGGTGTTGGGATTATTTAGATGGTTTTCTCCGTCCTGGTTTGACTTTAGGATCTTGTATCTGTGTAGGAATTCATCCATTTTTTTCCATATTTTCCAACTTTGTGGAGTATAGGCTTTTGTAGTAGGATCTGGTGATTTCTTGAATTTCCTTAGTTTCAGTTGTTATGTCTCTACTTTCCTGTCTGATTTTGTTAATTTGTATACTCTCTCTTTGCCCTCTAGTTAGTCTGGCTAGGGATTTATCAATCTTGTTGATTTTCTCAAAGAACCAGCTCTTGGTTTTTTGATTCTTTCACTGGTTTTTTTTTTTTTTTTTTTTTTTTTTTTTCTATTTGGTATATTTCTGCCCTAATTTTGATTATTTCTTGCCGTCTACTACTCTTGGGTGTATATGCTTCCTTTAGTTCTAGAGCTTTTAGATGTGCTGTCAAGTTGCTGATGTATGCTCTTTCCAGTTTCTTTTTGGAATTTCTCAGAGCTATGAGTTTTCCTCTTAGTACTGCTTTCATTGCATCCCATAGGTTTGGGTATGTTGTGTTTTCGTTTTCATTGAATTCTAAAAAATCCTTAATTTCTTTCTTTATTTCTTTTTTGACCCTGCTATCATTTAACAGAACATTGTTTAGTTTCCATGTGTATGTGTGCTTTTTGTTGTCTTTGTTGTTGTTAAAGATCAGCCTTAGACCATGGTGATCTGAGAGGATGATGCATGGGAGTATTTCAATCTTCTTATATCGATTGAGGCTCGTTCTGTGTCCAATTATGTGGTCAATTTTCGAGAAGGTGCCATGGGGTGCTGAGAAAGGGTGTATTCTTTTCCTTTAGGATGATATGTTCTGTAGATGTCTATTAATTCCAGTTGGTTCATAGTCTCTGCTAGTTTTATAGTGTCCTTGTTCAGTTTCTGTTTCGATGATCTCTCCATTGGTGAGAATTGGGTATTAAAGTCTCCCACTATTATTGTGTGGGGTGAAATGTAGTTTTTGAGCTTTATTAGTGTTTTTTTTTATGAATGTGGGTGCTTTTGTATTTGGAGCATATATATTAAGGATTGAGAATTCCTCCTGACAGATTTCCCCTGTACTGAGTAAAAAGTGTCCTTCCTTATTTTTTTGATAACTTTTGGTTGGAAATTTACTTTATTCGATATTAGAATAGCCACTCCATCTTGCTTCTTGGGTCCGTTTGCTTGGAAGTTTTTTTTCCAACCATTTACTCTGAGATAGTGTCTATCTTTGTCTCTGAGATGAGTTTCCTTTATGCAGGAAAATGCTGGATTTTGTTTATGTATCCAGTCTGATAGCCTATGTCTCTTTATTGGGGAGTTGAGTCCATTAATGTTAATAGATTTGAAGTAATAGTGATTTCTGTTTCCTGCTATTATTGCTTTTGTAGGTTGAGTTGTGTCTGTGTCTCTTTCTTCTTTTGGTTTTCTTGCTTAGGAGTTTTCTTGTTTTTACTAGGATGTAGTTCCCCTCATTGTATTGGTGTTTCCAGCTATAATTCATTGTAGTGTTGGGTTGTGGTTAGATAGTGTGTAAATTTAGATTTGTCTTGAAGTATGTTCATCTCTCCATTTTTGGCGATTGATAGTTTTGTTGGGTATAGTTTTGTTCCAGCTTGGGCTGGAACTTGTTGTCTCTTAGGGTGTGCATGATGTCTGTCCAGGCTCTTCTAGCTTTCATAGTCTCTGTTGAGAAATCAGGTGTGATTCTGATTGTTCTGCCTTTATATGTTACCTGACCTTTTTCCCTTACTGCTTTTAGTTTTTTTTTCTTTGCTTTGGGCACTTGGTGTTTTGACTATTATGTGTCGGGAGGTATTTCTTTTTTGGTCCAACCTATTTGTAGTTCTGAAGGCTTCTTTTATGCTTGTGGTCATCTCATTCTTAAGGGTAGGGAAGTTTTCTTCTACAATTTTGTTGAAGATATTCTCTGTGCCTCTTAGTTGATATTCTTCTCCCTCTTCTATTCCTATTATTTTTAGGTTTGGTCTTCTATGTACATTTTTCTAAGCATGATTTCAAAAGCATCTACTACAGAGAGGATCACTTCTTCAACTTCATACAATGAAGCCTATCAGTGTGGTCCAATGAAAATTGTCATTTATTGACATTGTTGCTATTTGCTTTTCCTTTTATTATTCTTCACATTATTTAATTTTCTACACATAAATATTTACCTCACTGTTCTATTCCGGCTTATTTTTTAGTAGAGCAAACAAAGCTTTATTAAGGAAAAGCAAGAAGCAACTCCCAATAGTGGGAGGGCTTATAAGGGAAGAATACCACTGTTTCAAATATATTTCTTTTCTGTTTTTCTTTTTGCATATTATATTAAAGGAAGGTTTATTGGTTATTTGCTCTTGGGCAAGATCATTGACCTCAAGGATTCAGACCAGGGGAATCACCATGGGGCAAGGGGTTGTGTTGGGGAGAGAGAGATAAATGTTGTACACACACACAGAGAAAAGAGGAGAAGAAGAGCCAGATTGCTTAAATGCTAGCTATTACTGTGAGTTTGTTTTTCCCCTTAGCAGCAACTGTTATTTTATTTATGCAAAGACTGATGCACATGTTACATTACTAGCTAGTAAACTATGACTTGAAAACCAAATGCAAAAACTGCCTTCAAAAAGAACATTGTTTATAAGCATATACACGCCTATATATTTACAGCATGTATGTATTCTTGCTTTGTACTAGAACAGGTTTAGAAATTGAGAGTGGGACCATATGGTGTGCAAAGTCTAAAATATTTACTCTCTAACCCTTTACAGGAAGTTTGCTAAGTCCTGTGACAAATGAATGCACAGGTTTATACATTAACCATATACTACAATAAGGTAATTAACCAGGATTGATTTATATTTCTCTTTCATTTTGTACATTTTATGTTAAAATGAATATAGATGGCTTTACTAGATATTCCACATTCCATGAACAGCTGATAGAGGGATTTCAAGGAAGAAGGAATACTTGTCTTTTCTGTGGTTTTCTGGGCTAGTGCCATGTTACTGACAAAGTAGAAAACAAAGCCTGGAAGCAAATCTCTTCATGTGGCAGACTAGAGAAAGGAAGACAGAGTGGTGTGATAAAAAGTGATGCACAGAAGGGTCCTACTGTAAGCAGGAGAGTACATTTTGAGTAACATTTTCAGTTCATTGGAACATATGAAAGAGAATTTATATGAAAACCAAGAGTGTTTTATGTAGAAGAGAGTGTGAGAGCTTAGACATGCAGGAGAAAATAAGCTTGTGTATTCCCCAAACAAGAAATTTCTATACTGTTTAAGGAAGAATTGAGCCAAACTTCAGAGATTAAAGATACTATGACAGAAGCCAGATTTTCTTGGTTCCTGTGGCACAAGGTAGAGGAATCTAGAATTTATACAGTAGAAACTCATGAAAGGGGGATGAGTGTGGGAGAGAACTGCTATGATATGTTTGTGAGGATAGACATTATTCTCTCTAAAGAAGGAATTTAGAACAGAAAGAGACAAGAACCATTGCTGTTGAATAGTAACACAATATTATCTCCAATTACAGAGACACATTTGTAACATTTAAACTTAAACTTCTACTAGAAAATGGAGGTCCGGTTTATATATAAGGGTGGAGGGTATTATTTCAATAGCCATAAATTAGTCTGGAGTTTGTTAGATCCCCTAAAAGAAATTTAACAGCAATCTATAGGGACAGGGAAAATGAGATGCGGCTTGTAAGTTGGAGAGTGTTAACAACTTGAAGTGTTGAAAAATATCACCTTATGCTTGGGGGAAAGCGAGGACAAATACATTCACTCAGCAGGTAGTTTTAATCACTCCAAACAACATGAGAATGTCAAAATCCTTCCAGGAAAATACATTGCTATTAATATGACATTAGAAATGAGAAAGTAAATACTTTTGTATTAATTAATTAATTAACTAGTTTTAAGTAGAATGCACTCATCATTTTTACCAGTAGATGTAATTGTTTTAGCAGATCTTAAATGTTAACTTTATTAGTGAATGCATAGGACTTTAATAATGGTACAGATGAAGTTTAACATTTTCCTTTTAGCTATTCTTTAAATTTTGCCTTAAAATATCTAATATCATGATGCAAATAGAGGAAAGAAAAGACTGTGTAGATATATTCAGTGAACAGAGAAAGTACTATCTGTAGACTATTGAGTTCACTGTGATCTCATACATATACAGAGACCAAGTGTGAGTAATCTCATCAATCGTTGCAGACATTAAATAATATATGGGAAAATATTTTAAAAATTATAAAGTTTCAAAGAACCTTTGAAAATTACATATGATCATTTGTTTCCTAATGTATAAGAGAAAATGAAGGCTGAACTAATATACTAATTTGGAGAAATTGCAATGTATCTGAGCATTATTAAGAAATTGTATATATCTAGTTCACAGGGCAAGAAAATGAGCAAAGTTTATAGAATGAGAACACAATATAACTAGACTGATAATGCTATATGATTCAACAATGATAGAGCACATACATATTAATGTACATTTTTCTTTTTTGTTTTTATTATATATTTTTATTTCAAAAAATTTTCAAGTTTAAATATATTTTGATCTTCTTCTTCTCCCTTAAGTCATTCCACATGCTCCTTTTCTCCCTACATATATAATTTTCAGTTTTTATCAAAAAACAAAAACAAAAGCCCTAAAATATCAATGGCACCCAGGAAACAAAATAAAACCATGTCTAAAGATAAAAGGCAACACATATGAATTAATTAATTTTAAATATAACTAAAATAAAATATAAGATAAAACAAACCTATCACCTTGAAGTTGAACAAGACAACTAAACAAAAGGAAAAGAGCCCAAGAGAAGACTCAAGAGTCAGAGACCCACTTGTTTACACACTGAGGTATGTCATAAAAACACTAAATTCCAAGCCATAACTTAAGAATAGAGAACCAGGTATAAGCCCATGCAGGTACTGTGCATGCGGCCTCAATCTCTGACTTCATCTGCGCTTTGATCATGTTGTTATACAAAACATTCTTAGTTTTCTCATGCCCTATGGCTTTGATTTTCTTTATACCTCCTCCTCTGTGGGATCCCATGAACTCAAAGGAGACATCCAGGTAGGGCTGAGTGTGTCAAGGACTCTTGGTCTCTGCCTAATTTCTAACTGTAGTTTTCTATATTTGTTTCTCTATATTTGTTTGCATCTGCTACTGGGAGAGCTTTCTCTGCTCATAGATGACCAAGGCATTGATCTACAAGTACAAAAGAATATGATTAAGAGTCATATCACTAAATTTCTTTCTTCCTTCCTTTCTTTCTTTTTCTTTCTTTTTTCCTTCCTTCCTTCCTTCCCTCCTCCTCCTCCTCCTCTTCCTCCTCCTCCTCCTCCTCCTTCTTCTTCTCTCTCTCTCTCTCTCTCTCTCTCTCTCTCCCCCCCCCCTCTCTCTCTCTATATATATATATATATCAGTATTAATTGCTTTTTTATCTTATCTCTCTGAGCTATCTAGTGTCAGCAATTTATCACTCAAACTGTCAGGATGTATGGATTCCATCTTGTGGAGTAGGACTTAAGTCAAATCACTTATTGGTTGGTTACTCCAATAAACTTTGTGCCACCACTGAACTAGCATATCTTGCAGGCACTACACTATTGTAGACAAAGTTTTGTGGCTGGCTTGGTATTTACCTTTCTCTTTTGAGTGTACACAGAGAACCTTCCTATATCAAAAACACTGAAATTTAGGAGTCGTTTATTTAGACACTGACTAAACATCTCCATTTGCAGCCAACACCAAACTTAACGGTGGGAAATCTAAAGCAGTCCCACTAAAATCAGGGACACTAAAAGGCTGCCCACTCTCCCCCTTCATAATCAACACAGTACTGGAAGTCTTGGGTGGAGCAACCAGACAGCAAAAGGTAATCAAAGGGATAAAAATTGGAAAGGACTAAGTAAAAAACATCACTATTTGCAGATGACATGATAGTGTACGTAAGTGACCCCAATAATTCCACTAGCCAACTTCAACAGCTAATAAACAAGTTCAGCTGGATATAAAGTGGCTGGATATAAAAGTAACTCAAAAAAATCAGTAGCCTTCCTATATTCAAAGGACAAACATGTGGAGAAAGAAATTAGGAAAAAGATACCCTTCACAATAGTCACAAAAACTATGAAATACCTTGGTGTGACTTCACCTAAGCAAGTGAAGAACCTGTATGACAAGAACTTCAAACGTCTTAAGAAGGAAATTGAGGAAGATCTCAGAAAATGGGAAAATCTCCCATGCTCATGGATTGGAAGGATCAACATAGTAAAAATGCCCATCTTACCAAAAGCAATCTACAGATTCAATACAATCCCCATCAAAATTCCAACCCAATTATTCATAGAGTTTGAAAGAACAAAGTGTAATTTCATCTGGAATAACAAAAGTCCTAGAATACCTAAATCCATCCTCAACATCAACAAAACATCTGCGGGAATCACTATTTCTGACCTCAAGCTATATTACAAGGCAATTGTGCTAAAAACTGCATGTTACTGGTACAGAGATAGGCATTTTAATCAATGGAATTGAATAGAAGATTCAGAAATGAGCCCTCACATATATGGTCACTTGGATTTTGACAAAGGAGCTGTAAAAATTCAATGGAAAAAGGACAGCCTCTTCAACAAATGGTGTTGGTCCAACTGGCATTCAGCATGTAGAAGAATGAAAATAGACCCTTTCTTATCTCCTTGTACAAAGCTCAACTGTAAGTGGATCAACGATCTCCACATTAAACCCGGTACACTGAAAATATTAGATGAGAAAGTAGGGAAAACCTTAGAACTCATAGGCACAGTAGAAAATTTCCAGAACAGAACATCAATTGGCTCGAGGTCTAAGGTCAAAATTTGACAAATGGGACTTAATGTGATTGCAAAGTTTCTGTAAGGCTAAGGACACTATCAAAAAAAAAAAAAAAAAAAAAAAAAAAAAAAAAAAAAAAAAACAAAACTGCAGACAAAAGATTGGGAAAAGATATTTACCAACCCCACATCAGATAGAGGCCTAATATCCAAGGTATACAAAGAACTCAAAAAACTAGACACCAGAGAATCAAACAACCCTATTAAAAATGGGGTATAGAGCTAAACAAAAAGTTCTCAATTGAGTAATATTGAGTGGCTGAGAAGCATCTAGGGAAGTGCTCAACATCCTTAGCCATCAGGGAAATGTAAGTTAAACCAACCCCAAGAATCTACCTCACACCAGTCAGATCGGCCAAGATCCAAAACTCAGATCACAGCAGATGCTGGCAAGGAAGCAGAGAAAGAGGAATACTTCTCCACTGTTGGTGGGGTTGTAAACTGGTACAACCACTCTGGAAATCAGTCTGACGATTCCTCAGAAAATTTTACATAGTACTACCTGAAGAACCAGTTATTCCACTTCTGGGCATTTACCTAAGAGATGCTCCAACATACAACAAAGACATGCACCACATTGTTCATAGCAGCTCTATTTATTATATAGCCAGAAGCTGGAAAGAACCCAGAAGTCCTTCAGTAGATGAATGGATACAAAAATTGTGGTACATTTACACAATGGAGTACTACTCAGCTATCAGAAACAATGACTCAACAAAATTCTTAAGAAAATTGATGCATATAGAGAATATCATCCTGAGTGATATAACCCAGTCACAAAAGAACAGACATAATATGCAGTCACTGATAATAGGATACTAACCCCAGAAAGCTTTGAACACCCCAGAAACAGATTACAGACTGTATGAAGTTCATGAAAAAAATAAAGAAAATGAAAAACCTTTATGCTTAATCTTTACACACCAAGAAAACTTTGACTAATTCCAGGTTACATCTTGTTTTACATGTACTTTATGCTCATTGTAACTAGTAAGATCTTAATGCATACTATCAAACCTTTAAAATACCAAGTAGTGACCAAAATATATTCATATACTTTTCTGCAAAAATGCATAAAATCTGTACATTTATCTTTGATTTTTAAAATAAATTTGTTCAATTTAAAAAAACAAATAAACAAACAAAAATTTATTATTTCCACTTCTAGATGTGTAATAATATTACTCTGTCAATGTCTGTTATTAGGAGTAAAATTTTCCATCACCTTTACCACTGTTCTACTATATATATCTAAGCTTCCAGAATAACCACCTGAAAACCAGAAAATACCTCTTATGACACTACAACTGAGTAGTGTTATATTATTATTGAAACGAAATTTTTTGACACTGACATTAGTAATATTTGTCCAAATGAGCCCTGGGACATATTCGTTCTAGAGGAATTTTTGAAAAAAATATAAGTTTTTGTACTTAAATACATTGAAAAAGATATGAACCATATTTTCTTAATTCTTGTATTTGCTATGTACCTTTATATGAAGAATATTGTTTCTAAAATATTTTCCAAAAGTTTTGACTTCTCATCCTTAATCCATGGAAGTCTTTCCATGAGACCTTTTCTTGGAGGACAGTAGGAGCATGTGTTGGGGCAATGCTGGCTTAAAATGGAATCTTCAAAAGAAGAAATCAGCCTCCAGGAAACAAAACCTAAGAGAAGAAAGTTCAGATAGAAAAGGGGAAGGAGAGAGTGTTGGAGACCATTCTCACAGTAGCCTTCTCCCAGTACTGTTGGCCTTTTCAGTGATTTGAGATATGGAACAAAGTCCTATTCTGGGCTGCCTTGTTGCTCAAGGAATTTTTAAGAGACAAGGGTGAAGGATTCCTACTGCAAACATATATACATGTGGGTGTAAGAAACATAAACACAAAAGAACACTTATGAGTAACAGAAGTGCCAGCTGGGACTTTAAAGCTGGGTGGTTTGTGTTTGCACAGATTGTTTTTTTCAGTTAAGAGTACTTCTCAGAGTACATAATCCATATGGTGTGTTTAAACTAGACCACATAGTCTGAAAATGGAGCTCCTGAGAAATTTACAGATAAAAATCTCACTGTTATTTTCATATGTAAGAGCTGGAATCATCTTGTAAAGATAATTCAAGATGAAATATTTCCATTTCCATTTGAACACAGGATTAGGTGGTTTACATTGCAAAATGCTCCAGCCAGAGTCTTCTAATAAAGCTGCGTGCCTGACTCCAGGCATTTTTAAAGTATCTGTTACAAAATTTCAGTGTCTAGCTCACAAGAAAAGATATAAAGAGAAGATAGGAAAATACAATAAGGAAAGTTCTGGAATGCAATGTTCTAATAATTAGTTCTACAGGGGTCAAGGAGAGGTAACCCATAGAATAAGTATAGTGGGCACATAGGTACTAAACTATAAGAGAAAAATCTAAAGTTACTTTCATTAATTTCTTCCTGAAAATTATTTAATTATAACTAGGTTACATTAACTAGATTATATATATATATATATATATATATATATGTATATATATATATATATATATATATATTGAATAGATGAAAATATGGACTTTGAACCAAAATATAATGTTATAAAGCTTTTTTATGACATTTATTTGTGATAACCTTTTTTCCTTTTCTATTTCCAGATTTTTATCATTTAAAGCTCATGGTTGGATTATTCACAACAAAGTTATAACACAGGAATATGCTCTGTGGTAAACATTAAAGTTAAATGTGATTATATTTTAAAATAATGAAAACGCACAAATGGTCAACAACCATCAACATTCTTTTGCCATTTTTGCTTGGCAAAAGAACCAAACATTCTTTAGGTTTATTCAAACATGGCAGACACGAAATTTGTTACATATCATTGCATTCTTTGACCAATTGTATGAGGTATATTTAGCAAGTATGTGCTTGCCTAAATTGATAAACTTGACAAATCCCTTCCTACATATTTTACAATGGACATTTTTATATTCTGGAGAAAAAAATAAATTGTAGAAAAATTATATAACTTTTTGAAAACCTATGACAAGATTTTTTAACTATGCAGTATTATATATTAAATAGTACACATTATACAGTACACTTTTTAAGTATGTAGTGTAAATACTTTTCAGCTTACCTTAGAAAGCATTGTACTGTTTGCTTAATGGAAAAGACTTTCATTTCAGACTAAATGCTGGAAGTAAATAACGTGCTCAGGGACCTAGGCCAAGTTTATATACTCATAATAAATTAGCCGACACAACTTTACACGGCAGTTTTGGAACGACTGACTCCAAATAAGTCAAGCAAAGAAAGATTAGTCTGTTGGAAAAGTCCCAGAATAGTCTAACCAAAGAAAAAAACTGTTATCCAGGATTGGCTGCTAACCAGCTCTGTGGCCTTAGAAAAGTCACATGTCCTCAGGGAGGCCTCATTCCTCATTTGTAGTAGAAAGGGAATGGTTACAGTAGATACTCATTAAAGTCTAAATATCCATGTTCTATGAAGCTAATGTTTTGTTTAGCCTCTTAAAGTAGACACTACAATACATGTGGGATTTCTAATTTGTTATAGTTCCACTGGCTGCAAATTATACTAAAACTTGCTTATACATGTAACACAATGATCAGAAAGAGATGTCTCTCTATACGGTGTTTAGTATTATATTCAGAGCTTTATTCATGCTGGACAAGTGCTCTATCCTAAAGCCAAAACATAAATATACTCTCAGCCCTTGAGAGTTGAGTATTTGGGAACAAAAACATTCTAAGTTATCTCACTTCACCTTTAATTGCAGAAATTATAGGGCCACATTTGGTACAAAATGAATTTAAATCCATTAAATAGAGTAAAATATTCTTAAAAATTATCATAACAAATCATTTAGAAGCCATACTTACACAATTGTTCTTTGAGTTGGAGTCAATAAGTCGTCACACACTGTCTGCCTGTACATCCTTTATAGAGTTTACTTTGCTTCCAACTGTAAGAATCAACTCCAAGAGAACTGTTTGATGTTAGGAGAATTTAGTTGCCATTACTTAATTATCAGACTGCTTTGGAAGTCAGCTTAATGCTATCTGTGTGTCATTTATATGATGATGTATGTTAATATATATGTAAGATTTTCAGAAATAAGAAAACAGAGTTGCACCTTCAATGGAAATATCCAAAAGTCTATAAATTTGAAAGTTCTTTAATAGAGCTTATATTAACATCTATGAACCCACAGAATGATAAATATATTAATATTAAGATTTTCTCAGCCTTGAGGTAATTGACATTTGGGACTAGGTAATTTAATATTTGGTTGTTTAGGTTGTCCTGAGTACTATAAAAATGTTACTTGTTTTTAATCACTGGGTTTTAGTAACACACAAATCTCATTTTTCTTAAATTGGATATTTTCTTTATTTACCTTACAAATGTTATTCCCTTTCCTGTTTCCCCTCCAGAATTCCCCATCCCACCATCTGCCTTTATGACAGTGCTCCCACACCTACACACACCACTCCCTCCTGTCTCCGCACCCTGGCATTCCTCTACTCTGGGACATAGAGCCTTCACAGGACCAAGAGCCTCTCCTCCCATTGATGCCTGACAATGCTATCCTCTGCTACATATGCAGCAGGAGCCATGGGTCTCTCCATGTGTGCTCATTGGTTGGTGATTTATTCCCTGGGAGCTCTGGGGGGGGGCGTCTGTTTGGTTGATATTGTTATTCTTGCTATGGGGTTCCAAACCCCTTCAGCTCCTTCGGTTCTTTCTCTAACTCTTCCATTGGGGACCCTATTCTCAGTCCCATGGTTGGCTGAGAGCATCTGCCTCTGTATTTGTTAGGTTCTGGCAGAGACTCTCAGGAGACAACTCTATCAGGCTTCTCTCCGCACACACTCCTTGACATCTGTATTTTGTCTGGATTTGGTGATTGTATATAGGATGGATCCCCAGGTGGGGCAGTCTCTTGATGGCCTTTGCTTCACTCTGCTCCACTCTTTGTCCCTGTATTTCCTCCTGCATATTGTTCCCCTTCTAAGAAGGACTGAAGCACTCATACTGTGATCTTCCTTCTTACTGAGCTTCATGTGGTCTGTGAATTATACGTTGGGTGTTCTAAGCTAGTATCCACTTATCTGTGAGAGCATACCATGTGTGTTTTTTTGTGACTGGGATACCTCATTGAGGATGATATTTTCTAGTTACATCCATTTGCCTAAGAATTTCATAAAGTCATTGTTTTTAATAGCTGAGTAGTATTCCATTACGTAAATTGCCACGTTTTTGTATCCATTCCTCTGCTGAAAAACATTTGGGTTCTATTCAGCTTCAGGCTATTATAAATAAGGCTGTAATGAACATAGTGGAGCATGTGTCCTTGTTATATGTTGGACAATCTTTCGGGTATATGACCAGGAGTAGTATATTGGGTTTCTCAGGTAGTACTTATATCCAATTTTCTGAGGAACCACCAGACTAATTTCCAGAGTGGTTGTACCTGCTTGTATTCCCACCAATAATGAAGGAGTGCTCCTCTTTCTCCACATCCTTGCCAGCATCTACTGTCAACTGAGTTTTTTTTTTTTTTTTTTTTTTTTTTTTTTTAATCTTAGTCATTCTAACTGGTGTGAGGTGGAATCTCAGGATTGTTTTGATTTGCTTTTCCTGATTACTAAGGATCTTGAGCATTTCTTTAGGTACTTCTCAGTCATTCCATATTCCTCACTTGAGAATTCTTTCTTTAGTTTTGTTCCCCATATTTTTAATAGGGTTATTTGATTCTATGGAGTCTAACTTCTTGAATTTTTTGTATATATTGGATATTAGCCCTCTATTTTATATATTTCTTCGGTATTTTTCAATGATCCTAATAGGAAAAATTGCAAACCCCACCACAGTTCAAAATTACTGTTTCATAGCAAAGTAAGTTATTGACGATTTTACATCATAACATTTGTTTTCCTGAATATAATGGTGGTATCATTATACATTTGACAAAAAAATTGTTTGATTCTAATTACTAATTTAACTCTAACTTATATTTTTAGTGCTGTCATCTTGAATTTTTTTTGTGAGTGTGGTTAGTAATGGTAAGCTGTTGCTTTTTAAAATATTTAGGCAATATAGAATCATTTTGCAAATGTTGAGTAGAAGCTGGACAGGGAATTAGGGGTCAGTCCATACGTTAAAATTGATAAGGAGACGTTACTATCAAGGTTAGAAAAAGAATTTGCTTCTTTCCCTTGGAGTGGACAAAAGTAACTTAACCCATGCCTGTTTCCTACTATAATATTAGAAGCAAGGAAGATAAATACAGAAAACAAGTACATTTAAAAATAAATAAAACAAACCAAAGTCATTTTTTGCACAGTTATTTCATTTGGGAAGAGAAGTTCTAATAACTGATATTATAATAGACCTTTATTCAAATTACTTTTCTATAAAATCTTTTATTATATGATACATGATAATAGTTTGTGAAAATATCTAAAAACGATAAAGTCCAATAAAGTTATGCTTGCATTTAGAGTTTATGTTTTTTGTTTGTTTGTTTGTTTTCTTTGTGTGTGTGATCCTTGGAAGTATCAGAGACCAGCTGGGACCACTATGATCATCCATATAGGGATACTGTATTTTAGATGTGACTGAAAAGTGAGAAGGTGGTTACATGAAGAAGTGACAGAATTTTCAGTGGGTCAGATATAAATATGGGATGAGTCCAGGATGTCTTTAAGTTCTTCAGCTGAAGAACTTGATTAAATGAAGAGATGTCGTTAAATGCAATGGAGCAGCATAGGAGGAAAAGGAATAGTAGCAAATGGTACATGGGGAGAATATGTAAAGGAATATTGTAATATTATACTTTAAATGAGAAATTAAACACTTGCTTTCCAGTTCATTGTGTTATATAAGTTTTAGATTACGGGGCCTTGCTGGAGAAAATGTTTCACTAGGAACAAGATTTGAGAATTTTATAGCTGTATCCCACCTCTAGTTCATTCTCTTGATTTTCTAAGTATGGTAGTTTAAATAGGAATAGCCACCACAGGCTTATATATTTTAGTGCTTAGTCACTATGAGTGGAACTGCTTAAGAAGGATTAGGATGTGTGGCTTTGTTGGAGTAGGTATGACCTTTTTGAAATAGTTGTGACCTTATGAATGTTTAGCTTTCAAAAGCCCATGCCAGGTCCAGTGAGTCTCTCTCTCTCTCTCTCTCTCTCTCTCTCTCTCTCTCTCTCTCTCTCTCTCTCTCTCTCTGTGTGTGTGTGTGTGTGTGTGTGTGCGTGCCTCTCCAGTGCCTTTCTATCCCTCTCCCTTCCTCTCCCTCTCTCTTTGCCTACACATCAGGATGTACCTGTAAACTGCTTCTCTACAACTATGCCATCTGCCTGCCACCATGTTCCTGAAGTAATGATACTAGACTAAACCTCTAAAACTATAAACGAGGTTCCAATTAAATATTTTCTCTTATAAGAATTGCCTTGGTCATGGTGTGTCTGTTTAGCAATAGAATAGCTAGTAAGTCATTAAGTATGGTTATAAACTTAATCTCTCAATTCAATTTTTATGTTAGCATACCTTCCCCACCATTTTAGATATCTAGCCCTTTGGAACCATATACCCAAATAAACTACTCTTTTCATTGGTTTTAATCATTTTATTTTTATCAAAACAGAAGAACAGTAATTAATATAAGTTTCATTTTGAAACTGGGCATAGTAGTGTATGTCTGTAACTCCAAAATGTTGGGAGAATAAGATGAGAGTCTAATTTGACTCCAGGCATTCAAGATTAACCTTGTGTAGAATGGGAAGAAACACATTATTTTTTCTATTAATTAATTCATTGACTTTATAGCCTGATCATTGCTTCTTCTCTCTCGTCTCCTTTCAGTCCCTATACTTGCCTCATCCCCTTCTCCTTTTTTTCCCCAACTTTATTCTTGCATATCTTGTAGCTAGGACAAATTGTGGGTCTAAGATTTTGTAGGTGGTTGGTGTCCCATTCCCTTCATTGAAAGACTTGCCTTGATGTAGAAGGTGGTTCTTTCAGGTTCCATAACCCCCATTGCTAGGAGTTGTAGCTAGGGTAATCCTTGTAGCTTCCTGTGAGTTTCTATTGTCCTATATTCTTAGTTCATTCTAGAGATGCATATTTGCCACCTAATCCAGTTCTTTCTGGGCGTTCTTTTCTCTTCCCTCCTGTTCCCTTTCCCACCTCTTCTCCCACTGATTACCTTCATCCACCCACTCTCATGTCAATTTTATTTCTCCTTCTCAGTGAGATTCAAGCATCTTCCTTTGGTCCCTCACTGCTACTTAGCTTCTTTGGGTATGTGGATTGGTTATCGTGTGATTTAAGGCCAATATCTACTTATAAGTAAGTTGGTATCATGTTTGTCTCATAGGTCTGGAGTATCTCACTCAGGATGATCTTTTATAGTTCTATCTATTGAAGCAATTATTTTAATTGTGTATCATGTTTGTTTTCTTGATGAAGTACCCTTTTTAGACAGGCTTATTGGTATTAGAAAATATAGCTTCCTACAAATAATGTTGCCTACAAATACAAAATTAATACAATGCATTAGTACTTTTTGTCATAGAATAAAGGCATAGTTTGGTTTCTGCTAGTCTCTTTAAAGAGAAACCTTTGTAGAGCAAAGAAATAAACCAAGAAGCCAGCTTGAAATAATGTACAAGTCTAAAGTCAGTGTGCTGAGCTGGAAAGAAGTGAGTGTGTACACACATGTGTGTTTATTGAGAGTGTTTTAGTGCAAATGAAACTCAATTTTATTACAAAATAAAGAAATTCAAGGAGCTCCAAAGTACAGATAGTAGAACTTGAGCCAGAAAACACTGACATTTCTTTAGAAGAGTTCTGTTATAGACGACATCTGTTATAGAGGCCCAGCATGTGGTAACTAAAGAGAAATTGGAATAAATATGTATTTTAAAATTAGAAGAAACAGTGTAAAATATTAACCTACCCTCTTCCAAACTAGTTTCTTAAACACTACTAATAGATGAATATACTAGCACATGAGTACAGATTATCCTCACCTAATATTATCATGCAAAAACCCAAATATCATTTTTGTTTTCCACCTTCAGATGAAGGACTGAAATCAGAGATATTTGCTTTCTAAGGTATTGATATGAAAACTCCTGTAAAATTCTTAATTTTTACAATTATTTCCATAAAAATTTCTCCAATAAGACTGTTGTATGCCTTTGTCATATCAATGGCAGGATGAAAGGAGAAAAACAAAGATGGGAGCTAAACGTTTCTTTGCATAATCTGTTTGTTTTATGAGTTTCAGTAAAAGTATACTGTGTTAACATATAAGAATGATGAATATGGAGACCTAGTATTAAGGATGTCCTGGAATCCACTTTCCTCTGTCTAAAGTAGGGAAAACATAGAGTACGATGCATGAGGAGTCAACCTGCCAAACATCTGCTTTTAATTTTTCAACAGTAGTGACCACCCAGGGGGCAACAGAGTTTTCCCAGGGAAACTCAATTACACCAGCATGAGGTGCCTTAACTTCCTGGAGGAAAAATTATATCTTTGGTCAAGCAGAAAAAAAATGCTTTGGAAATAGTTTTCCATAATGTTGTAACAGTTTGAGTTCAGAAAGTGTCTTTCAAAACGTCTTTTCCTTTTCTTTTTCCTTCCTTTCTTCCATTTCTTTTTAATTTTAGAGGAAAACATTATAACTTGGTAGTTTCATCTATTTTCCCACTATCAAATTTGAGAGGAGGAAGGGGAGGTCAAAGAAGGTTCATTTGGAAGCAAGTCAGTCTGTCAGACGTTGAAGAAATCACATGTTTTCTGCCTAGTCTGCTGAAGTCATTATCATTGGAGGCTGTAGTATATAAATGGGGTATGTTCATGAGAGAATTCATAATTATATTCCATTAGGTCAGTACTTTTCTTTGGTCATTCCGAAATGACAGGATTTTCAAGCCTGGCTTCCAGATGTTAGTATGTGTTGGCAGCATCCTCAGATGATCCAAGAGAAGTCAGGGTGGATTTAGACAGAGACTCAAGTACTCTTGGTGCTTTGGGTACCATGTTTTAGTCTAGCAAGTCTTTCATCCTGTGTTATTCTTAAATGGCAAATCATATTTCCTTTAGTGTTATACCAGCTATTTTTGAAGTGCATCGCTTAAACTTTTTTATGCAATAAATTTTTTTCAATTTTAGCTCATTATACATTATGAAATTTACCTTTATTAGAATCAATGACAAGACTTAAGTTATTTTTATTGTTTTTGTATGAACTGATCTGTTTGAATACTTTTTATACTTGTAGTATTCTTTCTTGATACACTTTGAATACCCAGAAGACAGTGTCTGTGTATCTTCTATTCCATTTGCATTTTAATCAAATGATAAATCGCCCTTTTCCTATCTATACCACTGCTTGAGGAGAAGTTAGACGCCAGAGAAACAAACAATCATATTAAAATGGAGTACAGAGCTAAACAAAAAATTTTCAATTGAGGAATATCAAATGGCTGAAAAGTACCTAAGGAAAGACAGCATTAGCCATCAGGGAAAGGCAAATCAAAACAACCCTGAGATTCCACCTCATACCAGTCAGAATGGCTAAGATCAAAAACTCAGTTGACAGCAGATGCTGGTGAGGATGCAGAGAAAGAGGAACACTCCTCCACTGTTGGTGGGGTTGTAAACTGGTACAAGAACTCTGGAAATCAATCTGTTGGTTCCTCAGAAAACTGAATATAGTTATATCCAGTTATTCTACTTCTGGGCATATGCCCCAGAGATACTCCAACATACAATAGGGCACATGCACCACAATGTTCATAGCAGCCCTATTTATAATAGCCAGAAGCTGGAAAGAACCCAGATATCCTTCAGTAGATGAATGAATACAAAAATTGTGGTATATTTACACAATGGATTACTACTCAACTATTAGAAACAAAGACTATGAAATTCTTAAGAAAATGGATGCATCTAGAGAATATCATACATCATGAGTGAGGTAACCCAGTCACAAAAGAACAGACATAATATGCAGTCACTGATAATTGGATACTAGCCCCAGAAAGCTCTGAATAACCCAGAAACAACTCACAGGCCATATGCTCAAGAAAAACAAAGGCCAAAATAATTAAAGTGTCAGTTGTTCTTAGGAAAAAATAAATGTATAACACCGGCTTAGAGTGTGGTACATGTGGACCTTAAATCATTAATAGTCCAAGAACTAAGAATATAGTCTTGTGTCAATTTTTTGTATTCAAAGATCATTATGCCTAATCTATACTTCCAAGAAAACTGACTGTTTCTATGTTACATTCTGTCCTACATGTACTTTTTGCTTATGGTAACTAGTGGGATTTCAATGCATTCTATCAAACCTTTAAATGAATTAAGTACTGACAAATTTATATTCATTTAGTGTTATGCCAAAATGCCTTTAAAATTGTATATATATTCCTCTTTTTTCAAAAAATAAAATTGTAAGAGAGGAAAAAAAGAATTTAAGATCTATCTGTTTTGTCTTCTATGTCAGTGAATGTGCTTGGGCTGAATAAATGAACAAATGAACACTCGAGTACTATGAACTGCAAAGTTATTCCCAGTCTAATTCATATTCTCTGTGCCATTTTGGTGGGATTAAGTTGTTGACTTTCATTGAAGGTCTCCTTAATTTGAATTCTTAGTTTCATACCCTGTTGAGCATTTATTCTTTCTTAGTTTTCTTATTTCTTGAATGAGAAAATTGCAATTCGTTCCAAAAAAGAATTTATTCCCAAATTCTATCCATTCTAACAATTTGATACTTTGAGGATATCTACCTGCCTTTTGGAATGCTTTCTTCTTTCTATGTCTTATCATACAAACTAAAGTAAAATGTCTTTCTTGGAGTCTGAAGTATATGCAATCAGCATCATTCATAGATTTACATTATACTACATAACAGATGCAACATAAGGTTTACATTGGTTTCTCAGTTACATGTTGTCAGTCTTTCCAAGTGTGAATTTATGGACCCAGATAATATCTCAAAGTAATTGTATATGTCCAGGTTTGACTCAATGTTTACAAGTCTTTAAAGGGATAGAAGTCTTAGGGTAGTTTGCCCTCCTGGATTTTTAGAAATGTTAAACTAAAGCTGAAAGAGAGTGTGGAAATTACAAGCAGGTGAAAGAATGTGAAACCTAGGCAAGTACTTATCAGATTCCAAGGGCAGTAAGTTAAATAAAAGCAGAGGCAACAAAGAAAGAACGTTTATAAACTGATATGGTTTTGTTGTAGACAGAGAAGGCAAAGCAGTTCACACAGTGATGGAAAACTTCTAGCAAGGTTCACAACATTGGAAGCTCCTTCTAGACTCAGGAGGAGCAATGTTATGTATAACACATTATTATAATCAAAATCCTTGGAACGCAAATAAAATCCTAATTATGTCTATAATTGGTACAGACAAAATTTAACCTAGACTCTAGGTTTATGTCCCAAATATAAGCTTCATCTTCAGAGCATCTAAAATAATCTGATATTATTAGTTATTTCCATAGTCAAATTTGAAACTATCTGGTTCAGTTTTTATTAGTATTTTCATTATCTAGAGCACTACATTTTATAATATTCTTATAGTAATTAAGGTGAAGAAATGTTTTCTATAATTGTTAAGGTTACATATCTGTTGCTTTATATCACTGTAACAAAACACTTGATACAGGCTAACTTTATTAAGGCAAGAAATGTATTTCGTTTATAGTTTTAGAGAGTCAATAATGATATCACCATAAGCTAGTATTATGCTAGCTCATAGCAAGCTACAGAGGGATTCATGGGTCAAGCTTAGGTTTTTATACTGGACAACTCACTTGCAGGGAACAGAATTTTGTGCTGAGTGAAACACTCCTAAGAATCTAAGGACATCTCATTTATTTATACTTCATACACTTTTTATCAGCTTCACATTGTAAACCAAGTTCCTAGTATAGAACCCTCACCTAATATATATTCAGACTGTGGGACTTTAGTTATTAGAAAGGACTGAATGTCACACTTCAAATAAGATTAGGGCTAGATGATATTTGAATATAACCTTTCCATTTGAGGACCTTGGGAAAATTTATGAAATTCTTCAGGTTGATGCTTTTTCTCTATAAAATAATGGTCATGACTATTATTTGTTTAGAGAGTTGTGAGTTAGCACATGATAATGTCTTTCAATATTCTATAACATTAAATAAAAAATAATAAATGAGCACTGTTTTACACAGTTTGGTGTGTGTGTGTGTGTGTGTGTGTGTGTGAGGGATGGAATTGTAGGTGTTCTCATTTGTGGTTTCCATGTCGGATCCACTCTGAGCTTTGAGATGTTTATTATTGAGCCCTAATTTCTAACAATTAAGTCCTAAACTCAAAAATGAAACACCTGGATATAAGTGTTCTTGTTGATTTGAGCCAAAATGTTTAAGAGTTGTGATACCCGTGTGATAGCTATTGACTTAGATACAAATTACTTGAAAGTGGGTTTATAGGGAATTTATCCAAAAGTTCAACACAGGTAATATATAAGTGAACAGTTCTATTCCTAGGTATGTTCTCAAGTAAATGAAACATGTTAGTTGTCGCATCTTTTTTTCATAAGAGCCAAGGAGATAGGAATAATGGAAATGACTATTATTTGATGAATGGATAAATGAGATGTGATATATTCATCATATGATAGAATATTATTTAATCACAAACAGGAATGGAGTAGTGACTCACGCTACAATGTGGATGGACTTTGAACATAATGGTAAGTGCACAAAAGACCAAATATTGTATATATTTATGTAAAACATCCCCCAAATTATTTCATAGAGGCGGAAAGTATACTAATATTTGCCATCACTTTAGGCATACACAGATAGGGAGTGACCGATAGTGAGTAGGTATGAGATTCTATTAAGGGTAATTCAAATGTTCTATAATTTGACAGTAAATATTTTATACAACTTGGTGACTATATAAAAAACATCTCCTGTATGCTTCAGAATGTTGAATTTTACAGTATGGGAATTTTATCTTGGAAAAACAAAACTAGGCCCAGCCCTTGATTAACATTTGACTTGAGCTTATGAATTATCATAATTGGTGGAAGTTCAAGTGTCTCACTTTAGTAAAATGGAAGAGAGGCTCCCAAAAGAGATGGTGGCCAGATGAATTTTCATGTTATGAAATGCCTATACAAAATCTGTTCTTAATACATGGAAGTCTGTGCTTCCCTCATAACTTGCTTCCCCAGCCTCAGAGAGAGACTCCATGAAGATACTATATGCATACAGAGAAATAAGAAGAACTAAGTGGAAAGGTAGAAGTTGTTTAGTCACTCTTTTCTTGTTATACACCCCCTGCCCCTTTCTCTGTGAGTCTCTGGACATTTGGATGTTTAGGGGTAAATCTTTGGATCTTTATGAAGTTTACATGTTGTAGTCTTAGCCTCCATGTTATGGTTATTTAGTAAGCTCTTGGGAGGTATTTAACTAAGAAGAAGTCGTAGGGTGGGGTGCTCATGTTGGGATGAGTTTGTTATAAGAGAGAAAACTAAACAACACAATTACACATATGAGTGTACAAATACCACATACCTCAAGCTTTCTTTTCCTTTTTTTTCCTCCCATGCTCCACACTATGTGAGGCTGTAGCACAAAGTTAGCCATCTGCAATACATGAAGATAGACAAATCTCACCAGACATCAATTGGCCAGCACCTTGATATTGAGTAAAGAATGCTAGGCATATAACCTTTTAAAGATTCCTTTTATTTGCCATAAACTTGTGCATGTATCATACGAACAGCTGTGAACAAGGCTGATTTATTAACCCATGATATTTTTTTTGAACTTATGTCCTGGTTCTGGAAAGAAATCCTGATCTTGACTTTTGGTTGTTCCAGAATCCCATGCGTTTTCTTTTGGCTTTCTGTCAGTGACTTCCTTCAAATATGTTCTGTCTCTATGCAGACTTTTCTGTTTTAATTTGCAGAGGAAAATTATAACAGCTTTTCTTATTTCCTGGATGTCTCAATTTATTTTCCAAGAATTTAACTCCACATAGGTGGGGTTAGCCTTCATTTATAGAATTTTGACCTAGCAAGCATAAGCAAAAGTTTGATTCCTAGCACTACAAAGTAATTTGAGAAGCTACATATAGATTAACTTGATGATTTGAGGAGGCTGAGCATATTATTTGTCATACGGCTTGGCCTGGTTATCTACTGACTTGGCTGGATATGGTAAGGTAGAAAGACTGATATCTGGAGACAAATTGTTACATTTGAACATATTAAGAGTTGCAGGGTTTAAATACAGTTTTGACTGTAGAAGAAAGCATGATATGTTCTGAAAGCCATGTATACCAAGTGAGCTAGTGTGTGTGTGTGTGTGTGTGTGTGTGTGTGTGTGTGTGTGTGTGTGTATGTGTGTATGTGTGTCGGTGGGTAGGTGGGTGTATGCACACATGTACCTGGCAAATTTTCTAATTTTCAAGAGTAAAACTGGCCAAAGACCCCCTGTGTTCTAAAGTTAATTTCTGTGTTTCCACCAAGTCCTAACAATGCCTAATTGTGATGGGAAGAGTCTCAGCCTGGCTTATCCCTGGAACACATGGTATCCTTTTATTGGCCTACTTTTACTTACCCTAGTGTATTTGGGGTACAATCTTCATGCTACATGAAAATTTAGAATCATCTTTTTTCTTTCTTATTTTGGAAGTCAATGTACTTCACAACTGACTATATTCCCAGTCATTTTCAATTCTAGTTCTTTGTGTATAGGAGTGTGTCTTTATTTCTCATATACTTATGACATCTGCTTCTGAGAGAATATAAACTAATGGATATAGATAACAATAAACAAATATGGTACCTACAGGAAATGGGAGTATAGATGTGTATACAGTGGAGTGTATAAAATAGGGGAAATACTAGCAAATGATACAAGTGCATTATCAGCAGCAGGAAGGTAAGAGATTAGTTGAAGTTTGTTGGTTGGATAAATATCACAAAGCATTTAGAAGCTTAAGATGATTCTGGAGTATAGATCCCAAGCAATCTATGATCTGGGAGGAACCCACAATGAACACAAAGAAATATAGTTGTAAGAACTAGGAATGAGATCAAAACCAAAGTGGCAGCCCAGAGGTCTGAAACAATGTTCTGGAGATTAATCCAGATATCCTTAAATCTTCCCATTGGAGATTAAAGTTGAGTCTAGATACTAGTATACATCTTATCTATTAGTTATGGCAAAGAATTTTTGTACACAATATATGGTGGTGTCCTGGGAGAGAACAGATTTATTTTGAAGCTTCATGATAGCATATACTTAGCTTGGAGAATGGGGACATCAACTGAGGTGGCCTATTTCTGAGTGCTGGACTAGCATATGATCTATGACTATTTATTATTTCCTATCAATAATTTTAGATATCTACCAAATTCATAGACAGACTAAAATACACACTTTGTTTTTATTGGGCTTCCACCATTGAGTATGGTATAAAATATTCCAATTACTTTTAAACAAAGCATAAATATTAGGGAGAGTTCTCACCAAGTAGGTACAATGTATAAAAGATGGCATCTTTTTCAGGTAAAACCCAGGAGTAGTTCTGGCCTGGGCATTGATAGAGTGTCCTGGTATTCAACATCATCGTGTGAAGAAATAGACAATAACTTGATGCTACACCATGGTTAAGTCTTTGGTAAGAACAATGGCTCTTTGTTTTTGTATTGACTGCAATAATATCACCTTTCCTCCCTATATTACTTCATCATCTTGATTATCTTAGTTAATTAACCTAATTCCCATTAATTTAAATATTTCAAATTAACCATCAATTCTACAAATCTCACCTGGTTCTTTTCTAAATGACACTCCCTGTACTTCATTTCATTCTGTATTTGTTTCATTCTGTATTTGTTTTGTCTCCATAACTATTATGTTTTATCATGAATGTTTGCCTAATTTTATCTCCTAATATAGTTTTAACACCATTAAAAAAGAATTTGTATCAGTATTACTTACCAGCCTGTTGCACAGAGCCTGACCCTATGATCAGCATCCAATAAATACTTATTTGCACAAACACATATAAAACAATTATATAGAATCATTTTTCTTATGGTGATCATGAGTAGTTAAGCAATATAATTCTAGGAGATGCTAATCACATACAAGGCTTTGTAGATGCTTCTTTTTTTGTAATTGTATGTTGTAAAACTGACACAGTCTTACATGATAGCATTCATCCCATCTGCTATGTGTTGCAATCAAATTGTTCTTTGCTGAGTTAGTTGAAATACAGATGTTTGGTGGATAATAAAAGACAGAAATGGCATTTGAGTCTGCGTATCCAAAAAAAAAAAAAAAAAAAAAAAAAAAAAAAAAAAAAACTCAATAAAAGTTCCTTAGAAAACTTTATATAATGTACCAATCTAATATTTGCATGGCCCTTCCTGAAGATCAATGTTTCATAATCTGGAACAGCAGGAAATTGTTTATTATTAGAGAATATTTTCTGATTGTAGTGGACAAAAAATAAAAAGGAAATTAAGACACTATCTTATTTACCACAATCTTTAAAAATATATTTTATATACACATATACATAAACCAGGCCTGCAAAAGCATACACATACACACACAAACACACACATACACCCCCCTCGCACACACGAAGGAAGAGATGCAAGTGGGAAACAAAAAAGAGAGGAAGAGAGAGAAAACTTGCAATATCCAGGAATAGACACAAACACACACATTCACACACAGACACACTCACAAAAATGAATAAATAAATAAATAATAAAAATATTAAAACTTGAGTATATAGTTCAGATTTTAATATTTAAATGTTTTTAGGCTATAGTGTTATGGATGCCAACTATAAATTTAATGCCAGTTTCTCTGACTTTTACCAAACAAGTAGAAGTACAGATGAACTCAATTAGTTATGTGCAAAGAGGTGACCTAGGAGATAATTTGACAGTGTGGGATTAGGAAGTTATTCATAGTTCAGACTGCTGATCTATAGTTAACTAATAAATGCAACATCCAGGGATATAATTTTTCCAGCAACTGTCAGTCTTCTATAGTATTCCCAAGAATATTTTTTCTATGTTCCAAAGTTATACTCCCTTATAAAATCTATGTCTTTCTTTTAATGGTTAGTAATACCTTTTGATTAGTAGATATGCTCAAAGAATTTTCTATAATGTAGTCTAATCTGGAGTTAGGTATTTAAATAATATTAGTGACTTTAGATTTGGTTTTTCCATTAATTCAATTAAGATCTTGCTAACTTATGAGTTTATTTATATATTCAATGCCTTAATTATTAGCACTTGAATATTTTAAAGTACATTATGACTAACCATATTCTATTGTGATTTAATACGTTTATTAATTTTTTGAAAACATCATAAAATGTATTTTTATCATATTCACTCCCCATTTTTCCCAGATCGATTCCCATGTACTCACCTCTCCTGATTTTAGGTTATCTTTATTTGAACAACTTACTAAGTCCTATTTACTGTCCATATACTTCTGAGTTTTGACCAAACACTTAAAAAGAACAATCTCTTTTTTCCTCAGAAATCATTACCTGGCTATATCTACTCGGGTAGTGAAAAGAGCCCATTTTTCCATGTTAGACTATAACCAGCCATTTTATAAAAGTTGCAGTTTAAGTGGCCGAAGTGATTTAACCAGCAACATACATTTTTAAAAAACCATAATTAGTTTATAATTATTTTCTTCTCTTGATCTTCATAGCACACTCACATAGATCTTAGAGCAGCTCATCTACTTGTACTACTGTAGGTTTTCATAGCTAATAGACATCTTACTTCCTTTATGAAGGATGTTTACGCCTAATGCTAGATTCCGCCTCTAAAGCCAACAAAAATGTTTGCCTGGAGGTGGGTTTGGAATACCTGTATTTTTAATTAAAATACCATATTAACTCTTTAAGAATTTTGTGCAATGCTTTGACCATTTTCACTGTTCCTTCAACTCTTCTCAAGCATATCATTTTTACTGTCCACCTATCTTTATACCCCCCTTTTGCTTTCTTTTCTTCTTAGTCCCTATCAAGTCCAATATGTCCTGCCAATATATATTGTTCATACCACCTTTCAGTGAAGTGTAGTCACCTTACCAGAGGCTACACTTAAAAAACAAAATTGGCTCTTCTACCAGCAGCTATTAGTTGTCTTTTGCTCTTTGGATATCAATTTTGTGTCCATGCAAATATATAAAGATTAAAACTGGAAACATATGCCTTAATTTATACCTTTTCTAACATACCAATTTTTCTTATTTCAGATTTTTGTTTTGTCTTAGATTTTTAGGATATGATAAATATATCTCTAAAGATATATAGATAGATAAATTGATATATATACATACACACATATATATATATATATATATAAAGATAGAGATAGAGATAGAGATAGATAGAGATAGAGATACATACATATTCCCTTGAGCAGGCATGTAACAATGTTTATGTTTAATAAGTGCTTGAGAAATATATAAAGATGTAAAGCAGGGCATAGTCATATTGAATCTCATAGGGATTGTAATTAATAGACAAGAAAAAACTATGTGCACAATGACTAACAGCTTTTTATTGTCCATTTTCTCTGAATATCCTTGGAATTGTACAGAAAAGTACTTTTGGTTTTACAGTAGCACAATCCAGTAATATTTTTATAATGATGAGGATATTTGAAACTACTCTCTTTAATATGGAAACTACATGTGGCTATTGAACAATTAAAATGTGACTTGGGTACTGAAATTTTAATTTTACAAAATATTTATTGATATTTATTTCAGTATTCTCATGTAGCTAGCAATTTCCTTATTGCAGATAGTTCTTCCCAGGGATGAGCAGACAGTAATGGGTACTTTTAGTTACCATTCTTTATTCTTCCTCTCTATCCTGGCTGGTATTCTAAATTAGCTTATTATTTGGTAATATTGTTAATCTAATTGACTGTTCCATATTGTTTTTTGTTGCCATTTTTCTTAATCAAAAATATGTTTCCTCCTGTGTTTTTGATCTGTCTCCTTGGTCCTATTGGTGAATCTTATATACAAGATAGATGTATTAGGGCCTAAGATGTCCCTTCTTTAGCTTGAAAGAAATTTAGGAATATACTACTTCTATGGGTGAAGGAATCAACAAATACTAATTGAATTTTCTAGATAATTTCTTCGTGGCTCTCCACTGTCCTTGCCTAAACAGAGACTTTGATCTCAGATCCCATGTTGATTGATCATACATGTTAAGAATCACTTTCCCTCTTCTTGCAGAAACACTGAGCTTTGGTAATTCAAATGTCCCACAAAGTAAATTGTTGTAAAAACATAAGTTAAAAAGTCAACCAAGCTGATTAAAAATACAGCCATGCAGTTTAAAGTATCAGACTATTAAAATGTAAAACTGAATGGAGTGATCCTGTGATATCCTAGCCAGAATTATCAAATTCACACACCTGGAGACTGTTTGTAGATGTTGTCAGAAGTGTTTGTTCAAAATCCTTTTCAGCTAAATCCTCTTGTAATGAACTTTGTTGGACAGTCTTAGTTTTGGATGGTTTCCTTGATTGTTAAGGAGAAAGGGGTCATATGGGTCTTACTCTCCTGGCATGGTTCACTGATATACAATATTCACCTAAAAATGACTTAAACAACTTGCTGCATTCAAGGAGGCATTACAAATTTTATAACAGTAATTCATAAGCTTTATCATGACCTGAATATTTTGTAGAATACAGATGTTTGACCTCTTTATCACAGTTTCTGGGTGGTGTTATATACTATGTAATTCATTTACATTTTCAACGAACTCCCAGAGTTCTTCAAAGAGCACACTTGGAGAAATATCTCCTTAAGTGAAAAGTACGCTTCATGATCATCAAAAATTATAAAACTTTATTTTAAGACCTTGCCATTTTCATTCATACAGTTGAAGAGGTAGTCTAGTTTATAAGATGCCTTCCAAGCACTAGGACATGAGTTCAGTCCCCAGAATACACATACAATTTCCAGGTAAGCAGTATTGGGAAAGTTGAGATATGTGGGTTCATGGGTCTTGCTGGCCGGTCGACCTAGCATACATGGCAACTTCAAGGCCAGGAAGAAAGCCCCTCTCTTTAAAAGGCAAGATGGATCCTGCCTGAGAAAGGACATCTGCAGTTGCTTATACCTGGCCTTTACACCCATTTGAACACATATGCATAGGAGCACACCCACACAAACGCATACACACAAACAGCCACATGAAATATTAAACTCATCTTGTGTACATCTATCAGATACTTCATGTGACTACATATACAAATTAATTAATTTAACATTATATTCTACTATATGCAAGATTGTGGAGACGCATTGTATCAGATATTATTATATGGTCAGGAAGTACACTGGAAAATGGACAAATACCTGAGATAATAATGTGCTTTAGGTTACAGAGCACAGCGCATTATGTCAGGATGTGTGATATAAGCTTGTTTGCATCAGGAATATTTCTGAAGCATGTCATCTCTAAGCTGAGACCCAGTGAATATTGAGTTATACAAGTACAAAAGGGAAGGCAGAGAAAAGGAGAAAGATACAATAACATAGACGTATGAAGGTATTCTGCAGGAAGGAATGGGATCTACCCCCTTGCCCCAGTGCAGAATGTGAAGAAGACAGGCCATACAGTTAGGAGGACAATAGGATTCTGGTCATATGACTGCTGCCAAAGTGTTTAGATTAATTGTTATGGCTTCTATCCAGATATTTTGGACCATCATTTTCTTCATCATATTTTTGTTTAATTTTGGAAAATATTATCTGCCAGGGAAAGGGAATGTAGAAGACAAATAAATCAAATAAGGAAAACTCATATAACTATTGCCATGCAACATGACTTCTTACTGCTCACATTCCTGATAAAATTTTATGAGGAAGGGTTAAACATTCCTCATGTAATAAAATTTTATTCTGATTATTCTTATGTAGCATGTAATTCTTGTGGTTATAGACAGTTGCAAAGTCTCAGTTCATAAATCTTACTCTAGACTAAGTTATAGATGATAAATGTAGACAATTTCCCAAGCATGAATCCTCAAAAATACCAGGGCATGAACTTGAATTTCTCCTTTATTTCAAATTTCTAGTACTTCAGGTGAACCAATTAAAAGTGATGCACTAGGGAAAGATGTCATTTATCAAGGCAGGATTAGCTTTTCTTTATGTTGGAAGGAGTCCTTTGTCGTGGATTTTGAGGGTCCCTTGATACACCTTGAAATTCCTGACTTTGATCCTCCTAGGCAACCACTTCTATTCTATTTGGTCTCAAATGTTAGCACTTCCCACTCTCCCCTTATAGTGTCATTTACTAAAACTGATATCAGCACAGCTCGGATGGTTGGACAATTCATACATTCTACCTGAATACCACATTTCAGACTCAGTATCTTCATGGTCAACTATGCGGGGATTTCTCCAGATCAGCAAGAGTTACTTTAGGCCTTAAAAAATCATTTCCTTCAAGTATGACAAGGATGTTACTGACCCAAGAGTGACCCCATTTTCCATCCGTGTTCTCTGTCTTCATTTATTTATTTGTTTCCAATACAGCCTCACAAAACAGTATCACTTAACAACTCACTGTTTTAGGTTCTTTCTTGAGGATTCCCACAACTTAACAGCCTACCAATGTGTGTTACCTTTCACTTATTACCAGAGGTTTTGTTCACTTGTTTTGTTTTGTTACCTTATAGGGATGTCAATTAGATGGAATGCAAAGCCAAGTTCTACTTTCCATTTCTTTGTGATCAATGTCTTTGGAAAAGGAACTACGAACATACCAATTGTTTCACAAAACCCTGTAATTTTCTAATTGGTTACAATTGCTTAACTTTTAGAACCCACCAATACCATTTATTTGTAAATCTCAGAACCATTTTTCCTTAAACTCTGTAATGATGCCATATATTTTTCATATACTAATCTGAAGACGCTTAAGACTTTAAGGTAAACCTTACAATGTAAAGCTTTACAATGGAGCTGATGGTACAGCATGGATATACCTTAAGTGCCGAGAACCCCACTATCCACCAGCAATTATCACCCTTAATTCTACATTATCCTCATAAATCACATAATAAAATCCACTTGCAGTTGATAAGAACCCTTATACACACATGTGTGTTTTATATATGTGTATGTATGCATGTACATATATTTATACATATATGTACATATATAGACATATATGTACACACACACACACACACACACACACACACACACACACATATATATATATATATAATTCATATTTCTAGTGCAGCAAATAAAAGAGGCATAACAACCTCTTAAGCCATGTGGCCAATGCACATAATATAAGGAAAATGTATCCTATGAAAAGCAGGAAAATAATAAATACTATAGTGGTTATACTCAAAATAAAATACTGAGTTAATCAAACAAGTATAAAAGGAGAAGAATCAAGAAAAATATCATTGGAAATGAAAATAAATGATAAGTCTTTGCCTTTTCTCCCATTTTATTTTTTTTTAAAAAAACATGGTGGTATGAAAATTTCTTTTAAGGTATTTTATGTGTGTTACTGTTTTCCCTACATGTATACTACATGTGGGCTTAGTACCTGTGGCAGTCAAAAATTGGCATCAGATTCCCTGAAACTGCAGTTATAGGAAGTTGTAACCTGCAATATAGGTGAATGGAATAAATCACTGGTTCTCTGCAAGAGCAACACATGCTATTACCCACTGAGCCATCCTCCCAGACTCTGTATAAAATTTCAAAATACTCTTATGGAAAGGGAAGAAAATTTGAAGGTGTATATCGAGAGAAAAAAATAATAAAATAGAAGATTAATCTGGAATCTCTAAAAGTGCAATAATGAACACTGCAGAAATTATAGAATAGAAAAAGCAACTGGAAAGACATTTTAAAGAAATAAAGCAGTCCAGAACATTTTAAACATCAGCATCTTATCATAATTCACAATTTTCTTTTGCACTTTCCCCAAGGCCCCTTTTCATATGACTAAAGGAACCATCAGCAAGCTAAACTAATTTTTTCTATCATTCCTACATGTTGACATTCATGAATTTATCCAGCAAGGGTTACAAAGAAAGATTAATTCACTTATGTACTTACTGTCTTAACCAAATCTCAACGAGAGTTCAAGTGTTTCTGCTACATGGAAGAACAAGATCTCTAGAACTCAAATAACATCATCTCCAAAATGAAAATACTGACACTATTAATGATACTCTGTTATGCTTACACACAGGATTCTAACATAATTTTTGTCTAAGAGGCTCCACCACATGAACTGACTGAAGCAGATGCAGAGACCCACAGACAAACATTAGATGGAGCTCTGGTAGTCTTGTGGAGAATTTTGGGTGGGGGGGTGGCAGGCTTGTTGAGAGACCCAAAGAGGATATGGATTCCACATGAAGACCAACAGAGTAAACTAACATGGATCCTAGACAGCTCTCAGAGACTGAACCACCAACCAAAAAGCAAACAAGAACTAGACCTAGACCTCCATACATATATACTAGATATGCAGCTCAGTTGATATTGGGATGTAAAGTGAATAAATATTTTTTAAATATAAAAAGATGAAGGATAAAACCATTTTCATCAACCCTTATCTGGAACGAGACAGAGGAATGTCTTCCAAACATTGTATAGAAAAATAATTGCCAACCTAGACTGTTATATCAGCTGTCCTAGTCACTAAAAACGAAAGTGAATTTTTTTTTAACTTTTAATATATCTTTTCCTGAGGAAGTCCCTGAAATATGGGCAATATTATCATAAATTATGAAAGAAATAAGGATTTGAAACAATAGGTCAAATACAGAAGGAACAACTCCCCAAAACCATGGTAAAAAATGTTTTGAAAAGACAATGATTAGAGATTCAAGAAAAGCAACTTGCTCTAATGGAACATGAAAAGGGGAGATAGTTGGGGAGAAAATGTTAGCCAAAATAGTAACTGGAAGGTCTGATTGAATGGATGAATTTTAAATTGTCATAATGTAGAATATAGAAAGAATTAACAATGAGAATAAAGATAACACAAATGTAAATACAGAGTATCTAATGGAAAAAAAGAAAAAAAAGATAACTAAGCAACGGAATATGAGGCTCTGACCAGCTCTAGAGGAAAAAGAACTTACAAGAAAATTAACTTAATTAGATCATACATTAGCCCAATGATACTAGATAACAACTAACACAAGGTTATACTCTATCTATTCTTGAATGATGAGTTAAAGTGACAGAGGATATGAGACCTACATAATCATGTATCAAAATATCTACTAAATAGATGATGTCACCTTAAATTGGTTTATATTATGAAATTAACTTAATCTGAGCTAATTTGATGTTTTGTAGCATGTTGTCTTTTATTTAATTTCATTTTTATTAGATACTCTCTGTATTTACATTTGAAATGTCATCCCTTTTGCCCACACCACTCCCATCCCTCCTCCCCACACTGGTCTTCACAAAGGTACACTAGCTCCCAATCACTCTCTCCACCTCAGTGCCTTGGCTTCCCCTACATTGGGAAAACGTGCCCTCACTGGACCAAAGGTCTTTTCTCACACTGATGCCAGACATTGTTTTTGTGTGCTGCATATGCTCCTGGAGCCATGGGCCCCTCAATGTATGATAGATAGCTGGGGATCTAGTCCATGGGAGATGTGGAGGGTTTGGTTGGATGACAATGTTGTTCTTCCCATAATGCTGCAACCCCCTTCAGCTCCTTCATTCCCCCCACCCCATCTCATCATCCTCACCAGGGTCCCCATACTCAGTCTGATGGTTAGGTGCAAGCATGCTCAGCTGCATGATTCAGACAAAACCCCTCAGGAGGCATCTCTATCTGGTTCCTGCCAGCAAGTACCTCCCAGCATCAATGATAGCACTTGGTCCTGGTGGCTGCACATGGGGTGGATTCTCAGGTAAGTCAGCCCCTGAACGATCTCCTCTTCAACCCCTGCTCTTCCACTTGAGCCTGTACTTCCTCTCGTAAGTGTTTGTTCTCCCTTTTGAGAAGGACTGAGGCTTCAACTTTTTGGCCTTCCTTCTTTTTGAGCTTCTTGAGGACTGTAAATTGTTTCTTGGGTATTCAGAGCATTCTATGGCTAGTATCCAATTATCAGTGACTGCATTCCATGTGTGTTTTTTGTGTCTCGGTTACCTCACTCAGGGTGATATTCTCTGGTTCTATTTGCCTAGGAATTTCGTAAAGTCACTGTACCGCATTTTCTTTATCCATTCCTCCATTAAAGGACATATGACTTCTTTTCAGCTTCTGCCTATTATCAATAAGGCTGCTATGAACATGGTGAAGCATGTGTCCTTATTATTATATGTTAGAATATCTTTAGGATATATGCTCAGGAGTGGAATAGCTGGGTTTTCAGGTAGTAAGTACTATGTCCAATTTTCTGAAGAACTGCCACACTATTTTCTAGAGTGGTTGCACCAGCTTACAACCCCACCAACAGTGGAGGAATATTCCTCTTTCTCCACATCCTCCCCAGAATCTGCTATTATCTGAATTTTTGATCTTAGCCATTCTGACTGGTGTAAGGTGAAATCTTAGCGTTGTTTTGATTTTCATTTCCCTGATGACTAAGGATATTGATCACTACCTTAGAAGCTTCTCTGCCATTCAATATTCCTCAATTGAGAACTTTGTGTTTAGCTCTATACCCAAATTTTTAATAAGGTTGTTTGATTCTCTGGTGTCTAACTTCTTCTTTTTTCAAACTGAAAAACTTTATTTTAAAAAACAAAGATAAATTTTGTATAGATTTTAAGCATTAATGAATAAAAGTATGTGAATACATTTTTGTCAGTACTTGATGTATTTAAAGGTTTGATAGTGTGCATGAAAATCTTACTAGTTACAATGAGCATAAAGTACATGTAAAACAAGATGTAACCTGGAAATAGTCAAAGTTTTCTTGGTGTATAAAGATTAAGCATAACGGTTTTACATTTTTCTTTTGTTTTCTTTTGGCCTTTCTATTTTCTTGAACGTTATACAGTCTGTGAGTTTTTACTGGGGTGTTCAGAGCTTTCTGGGGTTAGCATCCAATTATCAATGGCTACAGATTATGTCTGTTCTTTTGTGAGTGGGTTATCTCATTCAGGATGATATTCTATAGATACATCCATTATCTTAAGAATTTCATAAAGTCATTGTTTCTGATAGCTGAGTAGTACTCTATTGTCTAAATATACCACAATTTTCATATCCATTCAGCTACTGAAGGACATCTGGGTTCTTTCCAGCTTCTGGCTATTAGAAGTAGGGCTGCTATGAACATTGTCGTGCATGTATCTTTATTGTATGTTGAAGCTTATCTGGGGTATATGCCCAGAAGAGAAAAAATTGGATATTCAGGTAGTACTATGTCCATTTTTTCTGAGGAACCGCCAGACTTTTCCAGAGTGGTTATATCATTTTACAACACCACCGAGAGTGGAGAAGTGTTCCACTTTCTCCACATCCTCCCCAGCATCTGTTGTCATATGAATTTTTTACCTTAGCTATTCTAGTTGGTGTGAGGTAGAATCTCAGTGTTGTTTTGATTTGCATTTCCCTGATGGCTAATGATGTCGAGCACTTCCTTACATGCTTCTCAGCCATTCAATATTCCTCAATTGAGAACTCTTTGTTTAGCTCTGTACCCCATTTTTAATAGGGTATTTGATTCTCTCATGTCTAACTTCTTGAGTTCTTTGTATATCTTGGATATTAGGACTCTATCAGATGTGGGGTTGGTAAAGATCTTTTACCAATCTGTTGCCTCCGTTTTGTTTCCTTGACAGTGTCCTTAGCCTTACAGAAACTTTGCAGTCTCATTGAGTAACATTTGTCGATATTTGAGCTTAGAGCACGGGCCATTGGTGTTCTGTTTAGGAAAATTTCTCCTGTGCCTATGTGTTCTAAGGTTTTCTCTAATTTCTCCTCTAATAGTTTCAGTGTACCTGGTTTAATGTTGATATCATTGATCCACTTGTACTTGAGATTTGTACAAGGAGATAGGAAAGGGTCTATTTTCATTCTTCTGTATGCTGATTGCCAGTTGGAGCAATATCATTTGTTGAAGAGGCTATCCTTTTTCCATTGAATGTTTACAGCTCCTTTGTTAAAAATCAAGTGACCATATATGTGAGGGCTCATTTCTGGATCTTCTATTCTATTCCATTGATTTATGTGCCTATCTCTGTACCAGTACCATACAGTTTTTAGCACAATTGCCTTGTAATATATGTTGAGGTCAGGGATGGTGATTCCCGCAGATGTTTTCTTGTTGTTAAAGATGGTTTTCGCTATTCTAGATCTTTTGTTATTCCAGATGAAATTGCGCATTGCACTTTTAAACTATATGAAGAATTGGATTGGAGTTTTGATGGGGATTGCATTGAATTTGTAGATTGCTTTTGGTAAGATGGGCATTTTTACAATGTTGATTCTTCCAATCCATGATCATGGGAGATATATCCATTTTCTGAGGTCTTCCTCGATTTCCTTCTTTAGAGATTTGAAGTTCTTGTCATACAGGTCTTTCACTTACTTAGTTAGAGTCACACCAAGGTATTTCATAGATTTTGTGACTATTATGAAGGGTGTCTTTTCCCTAATTTCTTTCTCCACATGTTTGTCCTTTGAGTAGAGGAAGGCTACTGATTTGTGTGAGTTAATTTTATATCCAGCCACTTTGCTGAACTTGTTTATCAGATGTAGAAGTTCTCTGGTGGAATTTTTGTAGTCACTTACATGCACTATCATGTCATCTGCAAACAGTGATGTATTTACTTCTTCCTTTTCAATTTGTATTCCTTTGATTTCCTTTTGCTGTTTAATTGCTCTGGCCAGGACCACCTGTACTATGTCGAATAGGTAGGGGGAGATTGGGCAGCCTTGTCCAGTCTCAGATTTTAGTGGCATTGTTTCAAGTTTCTCACTGTTAAGTTTGATGTTGGCTATTGGTTTGCTGAATATTCGTTTATTTTTTTTTTATGTCTAGTTATGGGCCTTGGATTCCTTTTCTTTCCAAGACTTTTAACGTGAAGGCATGTTGAATTTTGTCACATGTTTTCTCAGCATCTAGTGAGATGACCATGTGATTTTTTTTCTTTGAGTTTGTTTATATGGTAGATTATGTTGATGGATTTCCTTATTTTAAACCATCCCTGCATCCTAGTGATGAAGCCTACTGGATCATAGTGAATGATCGTTTTATGTGTTCTTTGATTTAATTTTCAAAGATTTTGTTGAGTACTATTGCATCAATGTTCATAAGATTGTTCTGAAGATCTTTTTTTTCTTTGTGTGGCTTAGGATTGAGGATTATTGGGGCCTCAAAAAATGAGGTAGATAGTATTCCATCTGACTCTATTTTGTGGAATACTTTGGAGAGTATTGGTATTAGGTAGTCAATAAATGTCTGATAGAATTTTGTACTGAACCCATCTGGACTTGGCTTTCTTTGGTTGGGAGGTTTTTGATGAGTTCTTCTATTTCTTTAGGTAATATGGGATTATTTAGATGGTTTATCTAGTCCTGGTTTAATTTTAGTATCTGGTATCTCTCTAGGAATTCATCCATTTCCTCCAGATTTTCCAGCTTTGTTGAGTATAGGCTTTTGTAGTAGACTATGATGATTTCTTGAATTTCCTCAGTTTCAATTGTTATATCTCCACTTTCCTTTCTGATTTTCTTAATTTGGATGCTCTCTCTTTGCTCTCTATGTAGTCTGGCTAAGGGCTTATCAATATTGTTAATTTTCTCAAGGAACCAGCTCTTGGTTTGGTTAATTCTTTGATTGGTTCTTTTTATTCTGTTTGGCCAGTTTCTGCTCTGAGTTTGATTATTTCTTGCTGTCTACTCCTCTTGAATGTATTGGCACCCTTTTGTTCTAGAGTGTTTGACTGTGCTGTGGTGTTGCTAATGTATGCTCTCTCCATTTTCTTTTGGAAGCACTTAGAGCTATGTGTTTTCCTCTCATTGCTACTTTCATTAGATCCCATAGGTTTTGATATGTTGTGTTTTCATTTTCATTAAATTCTAGAAAATCCTTAATTTCTTTATTTGTTTCTTCTTTGACCATGCTATCATAATAGAGCATTGTTTAGTTTTAATGTGTATATGGGCTTTTTGCTGTCTTTTGTGTTATTAATGAACAGCCTTAGACCATGGTGATCTGATAGGATACATGGGAGTATTTCAATCTTCTTATATCTATTGAGGCTTGTTTTGTGACCGATTATATAGTTAATTTTGGAGAAGGTTCGGTGAGGTGCTGAGAAAAAGGTGTGTTCTTTTGTTTTAGGATGAAATGTTTTGTATATGTCTATTAATTCCAATTGGTTCATAACCTCTGCTAGTTTCACTGTGTCTTTTTTCATTTTCTGTTTCCATGATCTATCCATTGATGAGAGTGGGGTGTTGAGGTCTCCCACTATTAATGTTAGGGTACAATGCATTTTTTGAGCTTTAGTAGGGTTTCTTTTATGAATATGAGTGCTCTTGTATTTGGAGCATTTATGTTAAATATTGAGAGTTTCTCCTGACAAATTTTCCCTATAATAAGTAAAAAGTGTCCTTCCTTATCTTTTTAGATAACTTTTGGTTGAAAATCTACTTTATTCGATATTAAAATGGCCACTCCAGCTTGCTTCTTGAGACCATTTACTTGGAAGTTTTTTTTCCCAATCTTTTACTCTGAGATAGTGTCTGTCTTTGTCTCTGAGATGAGTTTCCTGTATACTGCAAAATGCTGGATAATATTTATGTATCCAGCCTGATAACCTATGTCTTTTTATTGTGGAATTGAGTCCATTTATGCTAACAGATATTAAGGAATAGTGGTTGCTCTTTCCTGCTATTTTTGCTTTTAAAGGTAGAATGGTGCCTGTGTGTCTTTCTTCTTTTGGTTTTCTTGCTTAGGTATTTTCTTGTTTTTACTAGGAGATAGTTTTCCTCCTTGTATTGAGTTTTCCACCTATAATTCGTTGTACTGCTGGGTTTCTGTTTAGATATTATGTAAATTTAGTTTTGTTTTGGAATATATTGGTCTTTCTATCTATGGTGATTGTGAGTTTTGCTGGGTATAACAGCTTGGGATGACACTTGCTTTCTCTTAGGTTCTGCATAATATCTGTCCAGGATCTTCTAGCTTTCATAGTCTCTGTTGAGAAATTGGGTGTGATTATGATTTGTCTGCCTTTATATGTTACATGACCTTTTTCCCTTACTGCTTTTAGGATTATTTCTTTGCTTTGGGCACTTGGCCTTTTGACTACTATGTGTCTGGAGGAAGTTCTTTTCTGGTCCCATCTATTTGGAGTTCTGAAGTCTCTTATGCTCATGGTCATCTCATTCTTAAGGTTAAGGAAGTTTTCTTCTATGATTTTTTGCAGATATTTACCGTGCCTCTCAGTTGATATTCTTTGCCCTCTTCTATTCCTATTATCCTTAGGTTTGGTCTTCTCATCTTGCCCTGGATCTCCTGGATATTTTAGGTTAGGAGCTTTAAGGCTTTTGCATCTTTGACTGTTTTGTCTATGTTTTCCATGTTGTCTTCAGCCCCTGAGATTCTCTCTTCCATCTCTTGTAGTCTGTTGGAGATTGTTACATCAGTGACTACTGATTTCTTTTTTAGCTTTTCTACCTCCAGGGTTGTCTCTTTTAGTGTTTTCTTTATTGTTTGCATTTCCATTTTAAATTCCTTCTTCAATTCCTTCATCTCTTTGTTCTGTTTTCCTCTAGTTCTTTGATTTATTTGAGTGTTTTTCTTGTTTTCTCTTTAAAAGTTTCTATTTCTTTATGCTTTTCCTCCCGTTCTAGTTTAAAGATCTGTATCATCACCTTGAGGTATGAATTTGGGTCTGAGTCTTCTTTTTCTTGAGTGTTTGGCATTCAGCTGTTTCCTGTGATGGGAGAACTGGGTTCTGGTGTTGCCAGGTTGTCTTGGTTTCCATTGGGTATGTTCTTTTGCTTTCCTCTTGACATCTTGTTGTCAGTGATTGGTTCCTGTCTCTCTCCTGTACCTTGCCTCTGTCCCTGGATCTCTGTTGTTCCTGTTAGCAGATGGCCTGAGCATTTCGTCCTCATCCAAGGGCCCACCTGGTGAAAACTGAGTCCCTATGGCAGAGTTCCTGTGCTTTCTGAGTGCTCAGTCCAGACCTCTCTGTGCCCTGGCTATGTGCAGAGCAGTCTCACCAGACCTGCTTCCCTGGATCTCTGCTGTTCCTGGTAGCAGATGGCCTGAGCGTTTTCAGCTCACATGGGCCCTCTGGGTGGAAACCGAGTTCCCTGCATCCCCAAACCATTCAGGGTAGGCACACTTTCCATGTGCTTGTCCCAGACCTCTCTGCACCCTGGCCACTTGCCATGCAGTCTCACCAGGCCTGTGTCCCTGGCTCTCTGTTGTTCCTGGTGTCTGATGGCCTTTAGATGTGTTTCTTATATGTAGCAAAATGCTGGTTCCTATTTACATATTCAGTCTTATAGTCTATGTCTTTTATTCGCGAATTGAATCTATTGATGTTAAGAGATATTAGGAAATAATTATTTTTGTTTCCTGTTATTTTTCTTGTTAGCGGTACAATTGTGTTTGTGTGCTTTTCCTCTTTGTTTTTTTTTCTTTTTCTTTTTCTTTTTTTTTTCTTTTCCTATGGTGTAGTTTCCTTCCTGGTGTTGGATTATCCATCTATTATCCTTTGTAGCACTGCATTTGTGGTCAGGTATTTTGTAAATTTGGTTTGTCCTGGAATATCTTGGTTTCTCCATCTACTGTAATTGAGAGTTTTGCTGGATGTAGTAACCAAGGCTGTCATTTTTGTTCTCTTTGAATCTGTATGATGTCTGTTCAAGATCTTCTAGCTTCTATAGTATCTGTTGGGAAATCCAGTGTGATTCTTATAGGTCTGCCTTTTTATGTTACTTGTCCTTTTTCCCTTACTACTTTTAGTATTCTTTGTTTTCAACATTTGGTGTATTGACTGTTATTTATTGGGAAGAATTTCTTTTCTGGTCCAATCTTTTTGGAGTTTTGTAGGATTGTTTTATGCTCATGGTCATCTTGTTTTTAAGGGTAGGGAAGTTATCTTCTATGAAATTGTTGAAGATATTTACTGTGCCTTTTTGTTGATATTTTTAGCTCTCTTCTACATGTACTATTCTTATGTTTATGTCCTGGATATCCTGGGCATTTTGAGTTAGAAGATTTTTATTTTTTTCATTTTCTCTGACTGTTTTGTTTATGTTTTCTATCTTGTCTTCTGCCCCTGAGAACATTTCTTCCATCTCTTATAGTATGTTGGTGTTGCTTGCATTAATACTCCTGATTTTTTTGTACGTTTTTTATCTCCAGGGTTATGTCCTTTTTGTGATTTCTTCTCTGCTTCTATTTCCATTTTCAATTCCTTCACCCATTGGTTGTTTTTTTTCCCTGTAGTTCTTTGAATTATTTCTCCTGGTTCTCCTGTAATTGTTTAGGGGAGTTATTTATGCACTTCTCGAGGATCTTCATTGTCATTATGAAGTATGATTTTATGTCTAAATACTGTATTTTTCCTGGTGTTTTTGGAAATTCACTACTTGCTTTGATGGGAGAACTGTGTTCTGATGTTGCCAGGTTGTCTTAGTTTCCATTGCTTAGGTTCTCATGCTTTCCCTTGCCATTTCGTTATATGTGGTTATAGAAGATCTTGTCTCTGACTGGAGCTTGTCTCTCCTGTGGTCCTGAGGGCCTGTGGGCTCAGAAAAAAGATTGCTCCTGGGATTTAGCTCTTTGTGGGCAGGCAGTGAGTTCTGATGGCAGTGACTTAGTTCTGTCACTGTGGACTCAGGTGTGAGAGTGCCTGTGAGGTTGTTCTGGGACCTCAGCTGTCTGCATGCAAGCCCTGAGTGTTGCTGAGGTCACATGGCCCTCTCTCTGGGCTGGAAAGGGTCTGATCCCAGAGTGTACCAAGCTATCTGTGTTCTGAGAGATCCCAGTGATCCCTTCCTTGATAGCTGGTGGGAGTACATGGCTGACACACTGTTACTCAGGTCTTAGAGCGATTACCAGGCTGTTCTAAGAGCTCAGCTGTCTGCATGCAGGTCCTGAGTCTTGCTGGCCATCACACAACCCTCTCTCTGGGCCAGAAAAAGCTAATTTTGATTTTTATTTATTCACTTTACATTCTGTTCACTTACCCTCTACCACATTCTCTCACCTCCCCCTCTTCTTCCCCTCCCCAGTATGGCATTTGTCTGTGAGGCTAGATGTTTCTTCTCCCACTGTGACCAAACAAGACAGCCCAGCTGGAAGAATATATCCTATGCACAGGCAACAGCTTTTGAGATATCCCACATCCCAGTTGTTCAGAACCCACATGAATGTTAAGCTGCTCATCTGCTACATATGAGTTTTAAGATATAAGTCCAGTCCCTGTAAGCTCTTTGATTGATGGCTCTGACTTTGAGAGATCCCTAAGGACCCATGCTAGTTGACACTGTTGGTCTTCTTGTGAAGTTCTTATCCCCTATGGGACGCACATTTTTTTCTCCTTTTTTTTTGCTAAGAATCCCAAGTTCTATCCACTGTTTGATTATGTGTGTCTGTGTCTGTCTCAGTCAGCTTCTAGGTAGAGTCTCTTAGAGGTCATCATACTTTTGTCTGCAAACATAACAAAGTATCATTAATAATGTTAGGGATCAGTGCTTGCCCATAGGATGGGTCTCAAGTTGGGCCAGTTACTGGCTGGTTATTCCGTTAGTCTCTACTGCATCCTTCCATACCTGCATTACTGGTAGAGAGAATAAATTTTGAATTGAAGGTTTTGTGGCTGTATTTTTGTCTAAATACAGAAGGTGGCCTCTTCAGGTTACATATCCACAATGTAGTAGGTCAAAGGTAAGGTCACCAGCATTGATTTTTGGCAACACTATTTCCCCAGACCATGTCTCATCCTGGAAATGAACCCCACCTCCTCACCTCTGTCAGTTGCAGATTTACATTTATTTTCATGGCCATTTAGCCATCCCTCATGTCCTTCTCCATATCTGACCATGACTCCCCAGTTCCCCTCCTCATCTCCTCTTTTTCCTATTTCCCTCTCTCCATATGTCTTCTGTGACTATAATATTCTCCCTCTAAATGGGATTATAGCTTTCTTGCTGAGGCCTTCATTTTTGTTTAGCTTCTTTGTGTCTGGGTAATGTAGCATGGCACATTTATTTCATAGCTAATATTCACTTATGAATGAGTACATACTATATATGTTCTTTTGGGAGTGGGTTAACTCAATCAAGATGATATTCTCAATTTCCATTTATTTGCCGGCAAAATTCATGAAATCTTGGTTATAATAGCTGAAAAATAGTCTATTGTGTAGATGTGCCTCATTTTCTTTATCCATTCTGCACTTGAGGGACATCTAGCTCATTTGCAGTTTCTGTGCATTACAAATAAAGCTGCTATGAATATAGTTGAGGAAGTGTCTTTGTGAGCTTTTTCTGCATCTTTTCTTCATGTATCCAGAAGGGACATGACTAGGTCTTGACATAGAATTATTTTCAGTTTTCTGAGAAAATGCCAGATTTATTTCCAAAGTGGTTGTGCAAGAATACACTCCCACTAGCAATAAAAGAGTATTCCCCTTGCTCCACATCTTCAACAGCTTGAGTTATCTCTTGAGTTTTTTTTCTTTTTACCTTAGCCATTCTAATGGATTTAGGATGTAATCTCAGAGTCATCTCATTTTGCATTTCCTTGATGTCTAGTGACTTTGAAATTTTCTTTAAGTACTTCATAGCCATTGGAGATTCCTCTGGTAAGAATTCTCTGTTTAGATATGTACCCCATTCTTTAACTAGGTTATTTGGGTTTTGGGTGTCTAACTTCATGAGTTCTCTGTAAATTTTGCATATTAGCTTTCTTTATGTTCAGGTTTGGTGAAAATCCTTTCCTAATCTGTTGGCTACCACTGTGTCCTATCGACAGGGTCATTTGTCTTGCAAAAAATTTGCAGGTTTCTGAAGTCCTATTTATCAACTTTTGATTTTAGAGCATGAACCATTGGTGTTCTGTTCAAGAACTTTTCTCCTCTATCAATTTGTTGTTGAGCGTATTTTCTACTTTCCTTTTTTTGAGATTTAATGTATTTAGTTTTATGTTGATTCAATGTGTGATTTAGGCTTTAAAACTGTTTCTTTTATGAATGTAGGAACCCTTGAATTTGGGAGCATGGATGTTCAAAATATAAGTATCATTTTGGTAGATTTTTCCTTTGATGCATATGTAGTGCCCTTCCCTGTGTCTTTTGATTAATGGTCAAAAGTATATTTTATTAGATATTAGAATGCTTACACCAGCTTGCCTTTTGGATCCATTTCCTTGGAAAACTTTTTTTTCCAGCCTTTTACACGGAGGTAGTGTCTGTTTTTGTCACTAAAGTGTGTTTCATGTATGCAGCAAAATTCTGGGTCCTCTTTTCACATATACTATGTGAAAACTTTGTATTGGAAAACTGAATTGAATCTGTTGATGTTGAACAATAATATTAATGGCTAGTGATCATTATTTTCTGTTTACTGTTATTTTAATGTTGGTAGTTTGTGTGGCAGGAGAGTGGGGGAGAGAAATTTTGTATTTGATTTTCTTGCTTTTGATGGTATAGAATTACTCATTTCTTGTGTTTTCTTGGATGTAGGTATCTTTCTTGAGTTGGAGGGTTTTTTTCTAATATTTTCTGTAGAGCTAGATTTGTGAATATATATTTTTTGTATTTGGATTTTACTTGAAATATTTCATTTTCTCCCACTATGATGATTGAAGGTTTTGTTGGGTATAATATTTTAGATTGGCACCTGTGTATTTTTAGATATTGCAGAATATTTGCACAAACCCTTCTGGTTTTTAGTGTTTCTGTTGAGAAATCAGATGTGATTTTGATAGGTTTTCCTTTCTATGTTATCATTTTTTCTCTTACTGCTTCTAATATTCTTTGTTCATTCTGTAGGTTGTGTGTTTTAATTATTATGTTCTGGGAGGATTTTATTTTCTGGGCACATCTAATAGGGGCTCTATAAACCTCTTATAGGGTTATAGACATCTCTTTCATTAGATTTGGAATTTTTCCTCTTTGATTATGTTGACAATATTTTCTGGGCCTTGGACCTAGAACTCTTTACCTTCTTATAATCCTATTAATTTTAGGTTGGGTCTTCTCATGGCATCCCATATTTCTTCCTTCCTTCCTTCCTTCCTTCCTTCCTTCCTTTCTTTCTTTCTTTCTTTCTTTCTTTCTTTCTTTCTTTCTTTCTGTCAAATCCTTTCTGCCTTTAACATTTTCTTTGACTGATGTGTCAGTTTCTTCCATGTACCTTCTATGCCTGAGGTTCTTTCTTCCATCTCCTGTACTCTGTTGATTAAGCTTGCATCTATTATTGTTCCTGTTCTCTTTCCTAGGTTTTCTATCATCAGGAATTCCTTTTTTGTGTTTCCTTTATCATTTCTATTTCTACTTTTAGATTTTTTACAGTTTTATTTATTTCCTTCATCTGTTTAATTGTAATTTCTTATATGTCTTTAAGGGTGTTATTTGTTTTCTCTTTAAAGACTTCTGTCTTGTTTATTATATTTTCCTGTATTTTTTAAGAAATTTATTCATTTCCTCTTTAAAGGCCTCTATCATCTTTATAAGGTTGGGTTTAAAGTCATTTTCTAGTGTTTCTGTTGTGTTAGGCTATCCAGGGCTTGCTATAGAGGGGCAGCTGTGTTTTAGATTTGCCATGTTGCCCTGGGTCTTGTTGATTATGTTCTTTTGAGGGCCTGTAGCTATCTAGATTGCTTTGTTCCCTGGATGTTCTTGTATTATTGGGAAAGGGGGAACTTCAATGGTCTTGGTATGACAGACCTATCATGGATATCCTTGGGCTCTATGTTTCAGTATCTGCATTTTTGAATGATTCAAGAGCCTCTTGTCCAGTAGAAGTTGGCATAGAGGTAGGAGGAGAATGGATGTCCCCTGGCTATGGTAGTCTTCTCAGGGTAGGTTGGCTTGGTCTGTAGTTCTCAGCCAGTAGGAAAGGTGGGTGTGGGAAAGGAAGCATACCAGTATGAGTCTGGAGTCTGATTGAGGTGGGGGAGATTTAACCAGAGAATGGCAGTTCTTCTAGGATGACAAGCTTCTCAGGGCAGCTTGGCTTGGATCAGAGGTCTCAGAAAGCAGGAAATCTGGATGGAGGAAAGGAAGCTTTTCTGTATGATTTAGAAGTCTTATAGAGATGAAAGAAAGGCAGCAGAAGAACATAGCTTCCACTGGGATCGCAGTCTGCTCAGGGTAGGTTGGCTTGGCACAGAGGGTTCAACCAGCAGGGAAGATGGGTTCTGGAAGGGAAAGTTACATGTATGATTCAAGAGTATGATGAAAGTGCAGGAAAGGCAGTAGGATAATGAAGAGCAGCTTGTTATTTTAAATAAACTGTTTCCTGTATTGTCTAAGATGCTTAAATTTACTATTAAAATGACTTAGAAAGTTCACTCTGAAATACAGTGTTAACTGTTATACAACAGCAAAAAAAAGGATAAAAAATAACTCACATTAAAGTAAATATGTCTCTGACCCACAAATACATAAGAAACAATAGAAGACATAAGATTAATGAAAAGCAGAAATAGTAGCTGGATGTATAGCTCATCAGTAGAGCACCTATTTAGCATGCATGAGGCTCCAGCAAAACAAAAAGTAAAGTAACTGAGCATAACTCTGACATGAAATTTGTTTTTGTGTAAGAAATAAAAATGGGATTCTAGACATTAATAATAAGAGAGGATGTAGAAATTTCTAGCGAGGGTTAAAGAATTAAATATTAATTTCTTCCCATAGCCTAGAGAACAATGGTGCTATAAAATAACCATAATGTTATATGACCTTCGTTCTCTGGACTTGTTGTATTTTGCTTTTGCTATTGTTAATGAAAACTACTTATATAGAAGAAACATTTAAGTTTTGTATGCATGCTAGCATGTCTGAGTAAACTAATATAAATTTTCATCTTTTCAAAAGGATGGTTTTAAAAGTTAATAATCCTACAAAAGTCAGGAAAATAAAACTTGAGAGTAACATAGAAAAATTATAAAGAAAAAAAAAATGTCTGAAGTGATGGCTTGATGACTAAGAGCACTGACTGCTCTTCCACAGGGCCTTGGTTTGGTTCTCAGCACCCACATCATAGCTTACAACCCTCTGTAACTCCAGTTCCAAGCCATTTTATACCCTCTTTTAGACATCATCACCACGCTATGCACATAGTGTTCAGACGCATATGTAAAAAAACACACAACATAATTAAATTTAAAGAGACAAATATGGTACATATATCTATCTTACAAGTAAAATTAATGAAAAATTATTAAACTACAACATTTATTGGATTAAAAAGAAATGTTCTCCACAGTCTACAGAAAACACAATTACCTGAAACAATATGAAGAAAATACTTTAAACGAAAAGGATTTAAAGAGATAGCCACAAGACTGTCTATTTGCCAAACTAGCATGTTAATGAGAGAAAACAAATTTAAGACACAAAATATTAAAATGGGGTGGAATTCTATGAAATACTTTCTACTGGACGGTACATATGGCCATTAGATTCAGGAACTTATAAGACCTGCACAAGATTAATTCAGTCAAAATTCCTCAATGGACAGGAAAGATGCCCCCCCCCCAGGCCATACCTTTTGCTGAGTGACTTTAGCCGTTGATGGTGCTGAGGAATGGGTAATCGTTTTAGCAGGGCAGTGGGAGGAGGATGTGGCCACTAATGGGTTATCCATTCTCCAGTGAATGGCTCTATAGCTACATTCATATGGAAAGCACTACTTGTAAAATAAAAATAAAAGAAGACATGAAGTGAGGAGATGTTTTGGTTATAGGGTCCCAGGGGAGCTGAAGATGGGGAAAACGATGTGTAAATATAGTCAAAATATACTGTATACATGTAAAAAGTAAATATAATAAATGATGTTTAAAATAGAAACAAATTACAAATCAATCTAAGAAAAAAAACAAAGTAAAGAGAGAGAAAGAGAGAGAATATACATAACATTAAAGGGGATATTTGTTAACAATGACACGTTTCATGGTAAAAGGGGGATGAAGCTTAAGCCAAGGAACAAATCAAATACTAATGCCCAGAAGAAAAGCAACACTTGAGAGTTAAGCACTTCAGATTTTTATTAGCTCTTAGTAAATAATGTAAGATTAAAGGAAAGCAACAGAGACAGCCAAGAGATCTTCACTCTTTACCCTGATCTTAGTTTTGGTGGTGAGCACAAAAGAACTAAATGAATACCATATGCTCTACTGTTTAACCTGGCCAGCAGGATGTAGGCTTTTGAAGAAAAGGGAAATAAGAACACTTTCCAAAGCATTCAGGTGCATAGTTCAGTTTGTGGAGTTCATTTTTGCTTTCACTGAAAGCGGTAACTTGCTGCAACCAAGAGCAGTCAGCAGAGGAAAGAATCATGCTCAGCTTGGTTTCTCAGGGAACTTAAGAATTTTCTTTATGACTGCTTCTCGAACTAACTTGACCTTTTCCCTCTTTAAAGCATACTGTGCATACCTCCTATTTACTCAGCAAAACTTTCATTCTGTCTCAGATATTTATACCACGTGGAGAAGGAAACTGAGGCAGAACAGTAAACATGTTTCTTAAATTTGAAATAAGGAGGAAATCTGAACAGGATTTTCTATGTCCCATCTCTTAGAAATGGCCATTGCTGCTGATTTAAAATTTAGGTGAAATTCAAGATAAAGTAAGCTCCCAATCCCCCCCCCCAATGTAATGTTAGGTCTATAAATGTTCCATCTATTACTTCTCTGATATCAAAGTGTGGGTTAGGAACATTATAATAACAGAACTGACAACTGTCCTATACACTGCACTGGGCTCTGAAGTGAGGCTTCTATCTGTTACTCGTCCTTGGTGTAGTCTCCTTATGGCTTCGTGTATGTTTTCTTTATTGGGAGAAATCCAAGGCAGATCGTTTGACTCAAACTCAAAGCCTAGCCACATCCTTTTATTTTCCCAATTAACATGAGCTATTACCAGAGTCTAGAGGAGAAGCATCACACCACCGACACTCAACTCAGGTGAGAGTCACATATGACATTCTCCATTTTGATAACATCAAAAGCAAACTCTTGGCTCAATCTTCATCATTATGAAGGGTTTTCCTACTTATGTTGTTGAAATAAGGTGAAGATCTTAGATTCTGAGCAATACTAAGTCAAAAACGTACAGAGTAATTGTGCTGTCAACCTTTCTGATATCCAGGCAGTTTACCATGGGTGTCTTTGCCCTCACTTCAAATTCTTGTAGTGTAAATATTTAATTTATGTCAGAATTTTGTCAATTTTTTTCTGATTCTTGTCTTTCTCCTAAGTGAATATTTGGCTGGCCTTCACAATATCTGTGGAATATATTAATTTCACTCTTAATAACTGATTATGAGGAATTTTTTCAGTTGAATAGAGACCCTCTTGGTGGATCAATTCATTAAATAAATTGTATAAAGAGTAGTATCATTTATTTAAGTCTAAGTTAAACTTTATATCAGTAAGCCTCTTGTTCATTACCAAAAATTCAGAATAGTATTAATATACATTTTGCTAAAACTTCCAACTTTTTTGCTTCAGTAACAAATTTTCTTAGTTCCAACACACAATTATGGAATTGCCATAAGCAAGAGAGTTCTGATATAAATGGAACTGATATTTGCCAGGCCCTTAAGGAGTTCCATGAAAACTTTGGTAATCATCACAGAAGAGCAAGACAATTACTTTTGACAGTTCTGATCATATTCACCCTCTCTTCACCACCTCCCTTGGGTGCATGTGAGCACACATACACAAACACATACACACAGTGCCAACCAAGCTTGCCTGAAAGCTAATACAGCATTTCAAAGTGTATTTGAAAAATACACCTTTCAAATGTATTTTCAAAATACATCTTTGCTGAGGAAAATCAGCTATAGTATAAAAGAATCACTAGTATATTAGAAATTGATCATTTTTCTTCATTTATACTAGAAACCATGAAAGTCATGGTTCATAAAAATATTCATTAGAATCTTTACTTTCTTCTGCCTTATAGTCCCCACCATCCCCCACCGGCCCTATGGAGAAACACCATGGCAACACTTATAAAGGAAAACATTTTTTGGGGGGTAGCTTACATTATCATTATGGCAGGAAGCATGGCAGTACATAGGCAGACATGTTGTTCGAGAAGAGAATAAGAGTTCTACAAATGAATCGGCAGGCAGTAGGAAATGAATGAGCCATTAGTCCTATCTTGAGCTTCTGGAACCTCAGAAACCAACACCAGTGACTCATTTCTCCAACAAGGCAACATCTACTCCATCAATGCCACACTTCCTAATAGTGCCATCATATAGGAGCCTATGGGGGCCATTTTCATTCAAACCACCACATTTCCCATGAATGTAAAATTTCTATGCCTTGTGCATCATCTAAAACTATGTAACATGCTGGACCACATGGATAATAACAAAACAAAGGACTCTTATTTCAAAGCTCTGAAACTTTGGGGAAATTGGAGTTCTTTTATGGATTCTTAGGCTCATTAATGTAGTAATTTTGAAACATACTTGGAAGGAAGTTCCAATACCATTTTTTTGAGTTTGAAAGAAAATGAAAAGTATAGGCAAATTGTAAATATAAGTAGTTTCTAGAGAGGAGGGATATTGGAAAGAGTTTAGGGTCAAAAAAAGCTCCCAGATTCAAGAATGAAAACTTACAAGCTATTCCTAATATCTCTTAACATCAATGAACTAAATTTCCCAATACAAAGACATAGACTATCAGATTGGATACGTAAACAGAATCCATCATTTTGCTGCATACAGGAAACTCATCTCAGGAGCAAATACAGGCACTCCCTCAGAGTGAAAAGTTGAAAAAAAAACTTTCCAAGAAAATGGTCCCAAGAAACAAGCTGGAGTAGCTATTCTAATATCGAATAAAATACATTTTCAACCAAAAGTTATCAAAAAAGACAAGGAAGGAAACTTTTCATACATCAAAGAAAAAATTCTATCAAGATGAACTCTCAGTCCTGAACATCTATACTTCAAATACAAGGGCACCCACATTTATAAAAGAAACTCTACTAAAGCTTAAAGCATATGTTGGACCACACACAATAATAGTAGAGACTTGAATACTACACTCTTATCAGTAAATAGATCATGGAAGCAGAATATGAACAGAGACACAGTGAAGCTAACAGATGTTATAAACCAAATGAATTTAACAGACATCTATAGAATATTTCATCCTGGAACAAAAGAATATAACTTGTTCTCATTATCTCACAGCACCTTCTCCAAAAATGACCATATAGTTGGTCATAAAACAAGCTTCAACAGATACAAGAAGATTGAAATATTCCCATGCACCCTATCAGATCACTATGGACTAAGGCTGGTCTTCAATAGCAACAAAGACAACAAAATGTCCACACACACATGGAAGCTTAATAATGCTCTACTCAATGATAGTTTGGTCAAGTAAGAAATACAAAAAAAAAATCAAAGACATTTTAGAATTTAATGAAAATGAAGGCAGAACATATCTAACTTAGAAGATAAAATAAAAGCCATGCTAAGAGGAAAACTCACGGCTCTGATTGCTGCTAAAAAGAAACTGACTTTTTTTTTTTTAATTCCTAGGTTTCATATCTTAATTTTTAAAGCTCTCCCTCTTGTGTATTAGATATAAATACAGCAGGTTTTAGAATGAGACTTTTGAAAATCATTGCATCACTATGGCTTTGACTCTTTCTTTGAATTAAACCAATCATTTATTCAAGCTTAATGGCTTATTGGTGGTAGAATTTTAGAAGGTAGAGGCTAATTTGAGGAAGTACATCACAGGGACTATGCCTTTGAAGAAATATTGAAGCCTGGTCCCTTTGTTTGTCTCTTTTCCTCTGTTCTACGGTATTTCCTCCACTATGTAATACATCAGCACAAACCCAGAAAAAATGAGGACAAAAAAACCTTAAGGTAAAATATTTGATATCATAATCCAAAGGAAAATTTCACCCATTAGTTGTCTTTTTTTTAAGCTTCCTTTTCACAGTGGCAGAAATCTGCTCATCATATCACATTTGAGAGGGGCTTTCTCTAGTTCATCATTTTATATTTCCCTCTCCCCAGACCATACTTTCATATGTGTTTTTTTTTAATTTATAGTTTCTACTTCTACCTCTCCTAAAGTATTCCGCTTCCATTCTAATACTTTCATTAACCTCTTTCTGTTCATAAGGATGAATGACCTGCATGTCTTCTTATCCAGTTGTTTGTGGTTAGTTTTCTGTCCTCACTTGATCTAGAGTCAGCATTTAATGACATTGGTCAGTTGGTCCCTGGAACACGTTCGTGGTTCAGCCCACATTTCCTCCCCACTGTCTGTCCCAGGAGAGGCCACCCAGAGCTCTCAGGTTGTACGGCGTTGCCCTTTACCACTTGCTCTTATTTATCCACCTTGCTGGACTTCCACATATTGTGGTTCCTTGGGTTCATCCCATTGTCTATCCTTACTTCTTTGTTGCTTTATTTTAAAAGAAATGAAAATACCAACTGCACCATAATGCCTCAATGAGACACATCAAGCTGATACATTTCACACTCCTGTTAGACCACTGTAGGTTACCTACTAACTACAGAGAATGTGAAGCTAAATTTGTGTGCTTTTATAGAACTAGAGGAATGACAACTGGCTGAATTTCCCTGAGTCAGCTGCGCAAAATCCTTCAATTTATTTTATTATCATATTTAGAAGGAACACTTATTTATTCCATAGTTTATAAAACCCTCAATGTATTTCAATTCTTCTTCCCCCATAACTCATGCTATTGCTGCCGCCTGGCCTCTCATACACGTTCCTATTGGGACCAACAGTCCCTAACACCTGCTGGGATTGTTTTGTACAAAATGATCTTCTCCAGGGCACTTGTCTGATTGGCTTTCCAACCTCTTTCTTGTCTCTACTCACATATCACTTACTTGATTGAAAAATAGTACTTCAGTTGTCCTCAGTCCTTTCAGAGTATTTAGTTTTCTTTATTGCACTCACAGCTCTATGACACAAAGCCAGTCCATCATCTGTTTTTGACCAGTCTTATCAGAATGCAAACTTCACAGATATAGAAATGGGCCATTTTTTTAGCCACTATATTCCTCAGGCCTAAAAAGGTGTCTATACACATTAAATATTTACTTAAATTACTAACTGGTCATTCTGTATAGAAAATCTTTACCTGAATATTGTTAGTGAGCAATACAACATTATAATAGACTTTTGTAAACTTAATACCTCATAAGGAGCACTTCTAATGTGTCACTTTTTCAATGTGGAGAGGTGAGTAATATCATGTGAGGCTTCTCACTGATAACCTTGGGATCCAAGTTATATAAACTGTGAGATTCAGCTTCTTTCACTCACATTTTATTGCTTTATTCATACTTTTTACATATACTGCTTATCCAAAAGTGATTCTTTCTACATCCTTTGGATTTTGAACTCAATATTATAATAAAAAGGGAATAAGAATATTATTTTCAAGTAATGAAATGTGCTTTAAGAATGGTAACTGGAGTTATATCAGAATATTTTTCATTCATGTCCATATGTCTATTTGTATACAATGAAAAAAAAACACATTACTCAACCTTGTGCTCTATACTAAAATAGCTATAAAGTATTAGCTTTATAATATTCTGCAATGTTTGTTTTCCTTTTTCAAAATGTTACAATTTGTATGAAATGATTTTTCCTTTTATTCCTTTGCTCCTCATCAACATTGTTACTGTTGTTGTATTGTTTTACTGATTCTTATTGCCTCTCTGGCTTCAGGTTTTCCATTATTCAAGTTGTTTCAGGACAATCACAGATAACATTACAAAGTAATCAGTTGTATCATTGTCATATTTTAAAATGTCTCTAAACACTTATAGTGTGGTTGCCAAATTATTCCACAATAATCAACTCAACCAGCCATCTGGGCAGCCATCCAGACATCTTTTCTCAAAAGGTTATTATAAAGATAAAAATGATAAATTATGCATAGTATCTATAAACTAGGAAATAGACAAAAGCACAAATCCTCTAAAGAGCTCAAAAGAGTGAGATGACACCTCAAAAAGATTTGAGTGAAGCCACTTATGTATTCTGGTTTGGAAATTTGAAAGAAAACATAGGGACTTCATGAGCCCAAATAAATGGTAGTTCATAGAATGTGTCCTCACCTATATTGATTCACTTTAGAGTTTTGCTAAGAACATATTAAATGAGGTTGGGCCATAGTCTTTCAGGTTAAGTTTTGTGAGTCCATCCATTGTGTAGAGATCCTATGTAGAAATTTACTGTGCCTACATACTGTATGTATTTGTGTATTGTGTGGTATGGAACCTCAGAGGTGAATGCATGCTAAATATGTACTTTACAACTGAGCACATTCCAAACCCAAGTATTATATCTAACATGTTAAGTACCACTTGTTTCACAATACTGAAAAATATATTAATAAATATATTTACATAAATATATGACTTGCTGTTTATAAAATAGTTTATAGAAGGATGAAACTATGACACTCAAGGGACACTTGGTAAAGACTAAAGATATTTGTGGTTGTTGTGTCTTGGAGATCTCCATGGCATGTAGGTATTCGAGTCCAGAGATGCTACTAAATACCATGTAACAAGATGATTCATGTACAGCAAATAATTATTTAGCTCCAAATATTCAGATTAATGAGGTTGATAAAAATCTTGAGCTTTATAATATCATTTCAGATGGGCATAGTTGTACACACCTATAATTCCAACACTCAGGAGGCAAAGGAAGGAAAACCACAAATTTCATTTTATCCAACACTATTTAGCAAGTTCCAGGCTCTTCTAGGAAGCTCAGTAGGACCATATGAAGATGAGGTTCCAAGGCCTGGCATTAGTTCTGATGCTATCCTATGCTTACAAACAGAAGTCTAACATGGCTGGCTTCTGAGAAGCCCAACTAGCAGCTGACCTAGACAGTAACAGATGCTTACTCCCAACCAACAGATAAAAGACAGAGACCCCTGAGGTTGAATTAGGGAAAGGCTGAAAGAGCAGAGGACCACCTGATCTGGCCTCAGTGAGAGAAGATGTATGTAACCCTTGAGGCATCAGGGAGTGGGTAGGCTCGGGGGGATTGGCGTTGGGGGATATTCTCTTGGAGTCAGAAAGAGGAGAAATGGAATATGGAACTTTAGAGGGTAGCATGTAACAACTGGACTGTGAGAAAATAAAACTAGTAAAAAACTCACCACCTTCTAGTCTTCATCTATGCCCCAGAGCTAAGACTTTCCCACAGCTCTCCAGGCCAAAAATCTGCATGGAGAAAGATGGTCTCAAAGTAGTGCTGAAACACTTAAGATCACAGGCTCACAAAGCCACAGGAAGGACAAGCTCCAGTCAGAGACAGGGACACCAACTTACACCAAAGATAGCCAGATGGCAAGAGGCAAGTGCAAGAACCTAAGTGAAAGAAACCAAGGTTACTTATCATTATCAGAACCCAGTTCCCCTACCAAAGAAAGTCTTGAATACTCCAACACAAAGGAAAACAAGATTCTGATTTAAAATCACATCTCATGATAATGATAGAGAACTTTAAGAGGGACATAAATAACTCCCTTAAACAAATACAGGAGAACACAGGCAAACAGGTAGAAGCCCTTAAGGCCCCAAATATTCCTTAAAGAATTACATGAAAACACACACACACACACACACACACACACACACACACACAAACAGGTGAAAAAATAAAACAAAACTATCCAGGATCTAAAAATGGAAATAGAAACAACAAAGAAATCACAAAGCCAGACAATGCTGGAGACAGAAAACCTAGAAAAGAGATCAGGAGTCACAAATGCAAGCATCATCAACATAATACAAGAGAAAGAAGAATCTAAGGTGCAGATGATACCATAGAAAACAGTGGCATAATAGTCAAAGAAAATGCAAAATGTAAAAAGATCCTCACCCAAAACATCCAGGAAATCCAGGACACAATGGAAAAACCAAAACTAAGGTTAATAGGTATAAAACACAACAAAGATTCCCAACATAAAGGGCCAGTAAACTTCTTCAATAAAATTATAGAAGAAAACTTCTCTAACCTAAAAAAAGAGATATCCATGAACATAAAAGAAGTCTACAGAACTACAAATAGATTGGGGCAGAAAAGAAATTTCATTCTTCTCATTACAGTCAAAACACCAAATGCACGAAACAAAGAATACTAAAAACAGTAAGGGGAAATGGTCAAGTAATGTGTAAAGGCAGACCCTATCAGAATCACACCAGACTTCTCAACAGAGACTATAAGAGCTAGAAGATTCTTGGCAGATGTCATATATGTCGTAAGATAACACAAATGCCAGCCCTGATTACTATATCCAGCAAATCACTCAATTAACCTAGATGGAGAAGCCAAGGTTTTCCATTAAAAAACCAAATTTACACAATATGTTACCACAAATACAGTCCTACAAAGGATAATAAATAGAAAACTCTAACACAAGGAGAAAAATTACACCCTAAACAAAGCAAGAAAATAATCCCCTTTCAACAAACCCAAAAGCAGATAGCCACAAAAAATAATTCAACTTCTAACAACAAAAATAACAGAAAACAACAATCTTTGATCCCTAATATCTCACAGCACCAATGGACTTCAGTAAAAAGACATAGGCTAACAGACTGGATACTTAAACAGGATCCAGCATTTTGCTGCATACAGGAAAAATACCTCAGTGACAAAGACATACAGTATCTCGGAGTAAAAGACAAGAAAATAATTTTCCAAGCATATTGTTCCAAGAAACAAGCTGGAGTAGCCACCCTAATATAGAATAAAATTGACTTTCAACCAAAAGATATCAAAAAATATGAGGAAGGACACTTTTTACTTTTCAATGGAAAAATACACCAAGATGAAATCTCAATTCTAAATGTCTATGCTTCAAATGCAAGGGTACCTACATCCATAAAAGAAACCTTACTAAAGCTCAAAGAACACATTGCATCTCACATAATAATAGTAAGAGACTTCAACACTACACTCTCATCAATGGGCAGATCATGGAAACAGAAACTAAACAGAGATACAGTGAAACTAACAGAAGTTATGAACCAAATGGATATAACAAATATCTATAGAACATTTTATCCTAAAAGAAAAGAATATAACTTCTCAATATCTCATATTATCTTCTCCAAAATTGACCATATAATTGGCCACAAACCGGGCCTCAACAGGTATAAGAAGACTGAAATAATCCCATCAGATCATCATGGACTAAGGCTGGTCTTCAATAAGAACAAAAAGGACAGAAAACCCACATGCACATAGAAGATGAACAGTGCTCTACTCAATGATAAATTGGTTAAGAAAGAAATAATGAAAGAAGTTAAACACTTTTTTAGAATTTAATGAAAATGAAGGCACAGCATACAAAAACATAGGGAATGCAATGAAAGCAGTGCTAAGTGGAAAACTCATAGCTATGAGTGTTTCCAAAAAGAAACTGGAGAAAGCATATACTAGCACACATAAAACCTCTAAAATGAAAAGAAGCAAAGGCACCCAAGTCAAGTACACTACAGGAAATAATCAAACTCGTCTGAAATCAACCAAATACAAAGAAAAAGAACAATAAAAAATGAACAAAACCAGGAGTTTGTTCTTTGAGAAAATCTAGATTAATTAGATAGATAATCCCTTAGCCAAACTAACTGGAGGACACAGAGACACTAATGAAATTAACAAAACTAGAAATGAAAATGGAGACATAACAACAAAAACTAAGAAAATTTTAAAAATCCTCAGATCCTAATACAAATGCCTATGCTCAACAAAACTGGAATATCTGAATGAAGTGGACAATTTTCTAGACAGATACTAGGTATCAAAGTTAAATTGGAATCAGATAAACCATCTAAAGAGTTCTGTAACCACTAAAGAAATAGAAGCAGTCATCAAATGTCTCCAAATTAAAATAAAAGAAAAACAAACAAACAAAAGAAAAAACACCCAGTACAAGGGGTTTAGTGCAGAATTCTATCAGAACTTTATAGAAGACCTAATACCAATACTTTCTATACTATTCCACAAAATAGAAACAGAAGGCTAATTCCTTTTATTAAGCCACAATTACACTTATACCTAAACCACACAAAGACCTAACAAAGACAGAAAACTTCAGAACAATGCCCATCATTAACATTTCTGCAAAAATACTCAATAAAATTCTTGCAAACTGAAACCGAAAATACATCAAAAGAATCATCCATCATGATCAAGTAAACTTCATCCCAGTGATACAGGGATGGTTCAACATACAGACATCCTTCAACTTAATCCTATAATGGGGAAATAAAAACACATGATCATCTCTCTAGATTCTGAGAAAACATTTGACAAAATTCAACACCACTTCATTTAAAAAATCTTAGAAAAATCAGAAATTCAAGGCCCATAACTAAGCATAGCAAAAGCAATATACAGAAAAACAGTAGCCAACATAAGCTTGAATGGTTAGAAACTTGAAGCCATCCAACTACAATCAGGGACTAGACAAGGCTGCCCACTCTCCCCCTACCTATTCAATGTAGTACTGGAATTCCTAGTCAAAGCAGTTATAGAGAAAAGGAAATCAAAGGGATACAAAATGAAAAGGAAGAATTCAAAAATATCACTATTTGCAGATGATATGATAGTATATTTAAGTGTTCCCAAAACCTCCACCAGAGTACTCCTAGAGCTGATAAACAACTTTAGCAAAGTGGTTGGATATAAAATTAACAAATCAGTAGCCTTCTTCTACTTAAAGCAGCCTCTAAGAAATTAGAAAAGAAAGAAATTAGGAAAAGGGCATCCTTCACAATAGTCCCAAACAATATAAAATACACTGGCCTGACTCTAACCAGCAAGTGAAAGATCTGTATGACAAGAATTTTAAGTCTCTGAAGAAAGAAACTGATGATCTCAGAAGATAAAATGATCTCAGAAGATGGGACGATCTCTGATGGTCATGGATTGGCAGGTTTAATGTAGCAAAAATGGTCATCTAACCAAAAGCAATCTACAGATTCAGTGTAATTCCCATCAAAATTCCAAGTCAATTCTTCATAGAATTTGAAAGAGCAATTTTTAAATTCATTTGGAATAACAAAAACCCAGGATAGTGAAAACTGTTCTCAACAATAAAATAACTTCTGGGTAAATCATCATCCCTTAACTTAAGTTGTATCACAGAACAATTGTGATAACAACTGTATGTTATTGATACAGAAACAGGAAGGTAGATCAATAGAATTGAATGGAAGATCCAGAAATGAACCTCCACAGCTGTGATCTCTTGATCTTTGACCAAAAAGCTAATACCATCCAGTGGAAAAACAGATAGCATTTTCAACAAATGGTACTGCTCCAGCTGGCAATCTAGAAGAATGCAAACCTATCTATTCTTGTTTCCCTGTACAAAGCTAAAGTCCGAGTAGATCAATAACCTCCACATAAAACCAGATACACACAAACTAATAGAAGAGAAAGTAGAGAAGAGCCTTGAAAACATGGACACTGAAGAAAATTTTCTGAACAGAACACCAGTGGCTTATGCTCTAAGATCAAGAATCAACAAATGGGACCTCATGAAATTGCAAAAGTTCTGTAAGGCAAAAGACACTGTCATTCGAACAAAACGACAACCAACGTAATTGGACAATTTTTTTTTGCTAATCCTACATCTGATAGAGGGCTAATATCTAATATATACAACAAACTGAAGAAGTTAATAACACTATTAAAAGCAGGGTACAGATATAACCAATGACTTCTCAACTGAGGAATATTGAATGGCAGAGAAGCACCTAAATAAATGTTCAACATCCTTTGTCATCGTGGAAATGCAAATCAAAACCACGCTGAGATACCACCTCACACCAGTCATAAGGGTTAAGATAAAAATAAACCCAGGTGATAGCAGATGCTGGAGAGGATGTGTAAAAAGAGTAACACCCCTCAATTTTTGCTGGGATTTTAAGCTGGTAGAACCACTCTGGAAAATTGGACATAGCAAAATCTGAGGACGCATCTATACTACTCCTGGGCATATACCCAAAAGATGATCTAGCATACAACAAGCTCAAGAAGAATGACCAAAGTGCAGATGCTTCCATCATTCTTAGAAGGGGGAGAAATATTCTCAGGAGGAAATACAAAGACAATGTTTGAAGCAGAGACTGAAGGAAAGGCCATCCAGAGACTCCTGCATCTGGGGATCCAGCCCACATACAGATACCAAACCCAGACACTATTGCAGATGCCAAGAAGTGCTTGCTGACAGGAGCTTGTTATACCTGTCTCCTGAGAAGCTCTGCCAGAGCCTGACAAGTCCAGAGTCGCAGGCTTACAGCCAACCATTGGACTGAGCACAGGGTACCCACTGGAGGAGTTAGAGAAAGGACTGGAGGAGCTGAAGGGTTTTGCATCCCCGTAGAAGATCAACAATATCAACCAACCAGAACCCCAGAGCTCCCAGGGACTAAACCACCAACAAAGAGTACACATATAGGGGTCCCTGGCTCTAGCCACATATGTAACAGAAGATGGCATTTTCTGGCATCAATAGAAGGAGAAGACCTTGGTCCTGTGCAGGCTGAATTTTTCAAGTGTAGAGGAATGCTGGGCTGGTGAGGTTCGAGAGAGTAGGTGGGAGTGGGTGCATCCTCAAAGATGCAGGGGAAGAGCAGATAAGAGAAGGGGGTCCCAGAGGGGAAAACAAGAAAGGAGTTAACATTTGAAATGTAAATGCATAAATTATCCAATAAAAATCATCAAGGAGGTGGGCCAAAAAACAAACAAATGAACAGAAAAGGAAAAGACCAAACCACCACCAAACAAACAAAAACAAAAACATACAAACAAACAAAGAACAGTAGCAAAACCCTAGGACATCATGAATTATTAATTCGAATCGATAGCACTAGAAAATATCATCCTGAGTGATAAGTAACTCAGACCCAAAAGGGCATGCATAGTATGTACTCACTGATAAGTCGATATTAGCTATAAACTACAGATTAACCAAGCTACAATCCACAGAACAAAATAAGCCAAATAACAAGAAGGGTCCAATAGGATGGTTGAATTTTACTCAGAGAGGGGAAATTAAATAGATATTGGAGGTAGTGGGAGGAAGAGAACTGGATTGGAGGGGGGGAGTATGGTGGGAAGTCTTAGGTGCACGCACAGCAGGGAGGAAACTGGAGAGTGAATCATGTCTAGGATTTTCCAGAGCCCTAGGATGGGGGGAGTTGGAAGGCATCAGGGTATCTTTGGGAGTGACTCTAGCTGATACTCCTACCAGTAGGAGAAATGGATCCTAAAGTAGGCACTTCCTATAGCCAGGTAGGACTTTTCGTGGAGGAATAAGGACATCAATGCAATAAAACCTTCACCCTGAAGTGTATCCTACCTACAAGTTTGTCTGGGCCAAAGGTAGAGCTGAGACAGAGGAAATTGCCAACTAATCACTGAACCAAATTGAGACCCAGCAAATAGGCAAGAACCAATCCCTGACACTATTAATGATACACTGATATGTTTGCAGTCAGTGGCCTGTCATAACTAGGCTAATATCGGGGTATAAAGTGAATACGTAAAGAGATAAAAATTAAAATAAAATGAAAGAAATTGAAGGATAATAGAAGCAAAGAAGGATAGGAAAGGAAAATAAATAAGGGAAAGAATTACTCTAAATATCTTTTTCTCTTTGATCTGCCAGGAAAACCACTAATAATTAGAAGAAAGCAGTATTTTTACAAACATGATTTACTCCAAAGAATTTGAAAAGTAACATGATATCTCATTGGCTTTGGTACATGGGTGAATTACCCTGATGAAAAACCTGGCATTGTCCTTTTACCAGTGAAGGTTGAAATAGACATTCAGAATCCTAAAAGGAGAACTTGGCAAAGACAAAATATAATTATGAAAAGACCCACTGCCTTGGGAGAAACCTGCATTGAGAACAGATATCTCAGTAGAATCTTGGACCTTCTACTCTGAATGTTGCCTAATTGAATCCATGAGATGCTGAATGTATATGCATCTTGAGTTTCATGGTATTTAACATGCTACATTTTCTGGAATTGCCTGATAAGTAAAAATACACAACTCTGTGAAGCTTGAAGCAACTGCAGTAAACATGTTTATAAAACTGAAAAAGATCAAGAAATGCTAATATTCCATCAATTTTATCTACTCAAAAAGGCAAATATGCACATTGCTAAGTTGCACCATGGCTCAATAAGAGATTGGCATTGTGTGTGTGTGTGTGTGTGTGTGTGTGTAAAAACATTATCAGTGTCCCCAGAAAATGATGTCTACTCTGCATTTCCCTGTTCTGACTGTGAATTTTCCAAGGCAGAATCACTGTCAAGGCAACAACAACATACTCCAAAAGACCCCCTAAACACTTTCAAAAAGATCCTTCTGGAAACCCAAACAAGGCTGGTAAAGAGGACTGAGTTGAAAACCAATGTACTTTTTAGGCTCAGAAGTGCACCTTTGTTCCTGCCACATAAAAGAAAAGCAAATCTTTGTTTAATGGTTAACAGTTTTTGGCAGCTACTACTTTTTAAACTATGCCAGGGCTAAGATTACTATCTGGAGAAGCAAATTACAGATCACTTGGACAGCAGATTATGCCATGTTGACCTGCTCTGAAGTTGATTTTCAACAGTGATTATATTCTTATTGTGCAGTCCGAATTTTCTTCAGCCTTGTTATCTGCACTCAGTGGTAATAGAGCGAGTGCATTTGTGCCAACGTTGAAAATTGACCCAGAAGCTGGAGGCATCCATGGAACACATGACTAAGGTTTAGACTCAAGAAAAGTCTTGTTCTGGCAGAAATGCAAACTGAACCATCAATTTGGAAATTTAGAAAGCACCAATCAGCTGATCTTCAAACCTGAAAATTAATTTCAACATGCCATGTGACTGAACTATGAATTACGTATTATACAAAGATGCAAGTCTCTTTCAAATAAAATTATGTCTTCCTTCTATATACAGTGAAAAAAAAAAACTGCTGTGAGAAAAAAAATTCTTTAAGTAAAATAAACTTAAATTTTAATTTGACTGGAGATCCTAGTACAATTTACAGAGACAAGCACAACACACAGTAACATATTTTATACATTTCATAGTTACATTGTGGAGCTACTGTGATGGATGTATGTTAGGAAGAATGCCAAGTAGAAGAAGCAAGTCCATCTGCCTGCTAACCCCAAAAGAATTCCTTCCTCCATTCCTCCACTTCTGAATTTGTCCTCTCTCAGCTACCCTAGGCCGGTAGTGCCAAGCTATGCATTCTCTGCCAACAAAACCAATTGGCTACACTGTCCAATCATAACAGGCATCTTTTACATATTTTGACTTGTGGGTTAGATGATATGCCAACTCAGTATTCTTAATATCAGCTTCATAATCCTCAAATGCTGTTGTGTAATAAAAATGTAATTTGTGATAGATAAACTATAGCTTGAAAACAATTTGAATTAACTTCAAACCATTTCTGAAAATTGAGTGTAACCACAATCATTTGAGAAAAGTCGAACCTTGGAATTTTAGCTTCCACTTCCTGTCATGAGCAAATTAAATTTAAACAAAGCAATATTTTAAAAGATGCTTTTGTTGTAATTGAAGATATTGGATAACAGAGTATCAGCTGACACTAATAAATTATTATTATTGTTGTTCATGTGATTAAATTTCCTTTAGTTTTAAAGTATTTTTGTAAATTCATACTTAAATATTTACTAGTAAAAATAAAATAAAGTAGGGTATTTATGCATATGTTGTGGTGCTAGGGGTTGAACTTAAGGTCTGGCACATACTAGACAAGTGCTTTATGACTGTGCTACACTCCTAGACCAAGATATGCTTTAAAGGATCACAGTTAAGACAAACAATAACAAATGGAGATGATTAATGAAATGAATTGATAATTGTTTAAACTGTTCAGTTTTTACTGATTCATTATAATTTTCTATTTCTACATATGTTTTTGAAATCATAATATCAAATTAAATTTTCTAGCAAAAATGAAGCTAAAACTATTTTAGAATAGATTGTATAATTAAAACGAAAGGATGTTTGGCACTGGGATAGTAGAGTATGTAAAGGTATTTGACACCAATCCTGACAATCTGAGTTTAGTTCTTGGGACATACACATTAGAAGGAAAGAGCCAACTCCCAGGAGTTTTTCCTGACCTCTGTACTTCTGCCATGGAAGAATACAAGTGTGCACACTTGCTCACACACACACATACACACACACAAACACACACACACAGAAAGAGAGAGAATAAATAAAATACAACTCTATTATTTTTAAACAGAGCTTTTTATATATTTGCATTTTTATTGTTTATTTTATGTATTTACACTTCAAATGTTATCCTCTTTTCAGATTCCCCTTCTCTCATTCTCCTGCCCCTGCTTATATGAGAATGTTCCCTCTCTCACCCACCCACTCCCACCTTACCACCCTGGTATTCCCCTATACTGGGGAAATGAGCCTTCACAAGACCAAGGTCTTCTCCTTCTATTGATGCTAGACAATACCATCTTTTGCTACATATGTTGCTGGAGCCCAGGGCCACTCTATGTGCACTCTTTGTTGGTGGTTTAGTCCCTGGGAGCTCTAGGATTCTGGTTGGTTGACATTGTTGGTCTTCCTATGGGTTGCAAACCCCTTCAGATCCTTCAGTCTTTCTCTAATTCCTCCAATTAGTTCCACATGCTCAGTTTGATGATTAGCTGCAATCATCCTCATCTGTATATAGCAGAGCCTCTCGGGAGACATCCATATCAGGATCCTGTCAGCCATCACTTCTTGGCATTAGCAATAATGACTGGGCTTGGTGGCTGCATATGGAATGTATCCCCAGGTGGGGCAGTCTCTGCATGGCCTTTACTTCATATAAATTAAAATTCCTTCATAAAAATACAGGGCTTTTTGTCCCTGTATTTCCTCCCATGACCTCCACATAAAACTAGATACACTGAAACTAATAGAAGAGAAAGTGGGGAAGAGTCTCAAACACATAGGCACAGGAGAAATTTTCATGATCATAACACCAATGGTATATACTCTAAGATCAAAAATCATCAAATGGGACCTCATAAAATAGCAAAATTCTGTAAATCAGAGGACACTGTTAATAGGACAAAATGGAAATCAACAGACTGAGAAAAGATCCTTATAAATCCTACATCCAATACAGGACTAATATAAAATATAGACAACAAACTCAAGAAGTTAGACTTCACATAGCCAAATAACCCTATTTGAAATGAGGTACCATGCTAAACAAAGAATTCTCAACTTCGAAATATCAAATGGCCACAAAGCACCTGAAGAAATGTTCAACATCCTTAGTCATCAGGGGAATGCAAATCAAAACAATCCTGAGATTCCACCTCACACCAGTCAGAGTGGCTAAAATCAAAAACTCAGGGGACAACAGATGCTGGCAAGGATGTGGAGAAAGAGGAACACTCTTCCATTGTTGCTGGGATTGAAAGCTAGCACAACACCTGTCTGGAAATCTATCTGGTGGTTCCTCAAAAAATTGGACATAGTACTACTTGAGGATCCAGCTATACCCATCCTGGTCATATAACCAAAAGACAGTCCAACCTATAACAAGGATGCAATTTAGTTACATTAAAGGCATACTATACTCACACAATACTGTCATACAAAATATCTAAATCCCAAAGACCTACCACAAAACCAGATATTAAATGCTTGCAGAATGCTTTTTACAATAAGAAAAGGGGAGGAATGGAAGCACTAGGACTGCTCCTGAAAATTTTTTCTTTCTTCCAAACCAAATGTACTTAATTTCTCCCTATAATGTATACATACGTGTGTTCCAGCATCTTGTCAAGTCCAGGTGCTCATTACATCTAGAACAGCTCCAGAGAAGCAACCTACAGATGCTTCAGCCTTCTCTCGCAGACACAGACGCTTATACTGGACCTGTTCCTTCTGACCTATCCTCAGATGGTTCCACAGACCCTGGACAAGAAGGAAACAGCCAACTCTAAGACTGGACAAACATCCCTACCCCCACTTTTCTGGACTCTATAGAAATGTCGCCCCAAACAAGTGTGAAGCAGTCAAGAGATCACAACGACCCTATTCCTGGTCCAGCATCACCTCTAATTTTTCTTTTTAATTAAACAAAAACAGGGGAATGTTGGGATTCTGTAAACCCCACTCCTCAATTACTTGACAGTAGCCAGGTATGCTCCCCGCTCCCGTGACCTGACACTATAAAAGGGGCAGCTTGCCCCCTCCTCTCTCTCTTGTCCTCTTTTGCCTCCTGGCTCTCTTGCTCTCCCACCCCTATCCCTCTTCTTCCCCCTTCCCCCTCTCCCTCCACGTTCTCATGGCCAGCCTCTACCTCTCTCTCTCTCTCTCTCTCTCTCTCTCTCTCTCTCTCTCTCTCTCTCTCTCTCTGTATTTACTACCCTTTTAACTCTCCCATGACCAGAATAAACTCTATTCTTTACTAAATAAAATGCAAAGCATCTGGAAATCTCAAAGACTGTTATTGAGTATGCAAAAGAGTGGGGCATCTTTAACATATTTTAATTTAACAGTTTCTTATGAGTTTAAACATAAAATTATCATGCAGTACAACTGTATCACTTTTTGTACCCAGGGAAAATTAAACTTTATAATCACAGAAAAATCAAGTGTGATTACCAAAAGGAGACATTGGTAAGGAAGCCGCAGAAAGCCTAAGCTGAGATTCTGAGGGAATAAGACATTTCTGTTTAAAATCACTGATTTGGCAGTACTTGTCTTTACTGGTGCATTCAAAGATAGGTACCTCTGCATCTATGGCCTCAGGACAACAGTCAATAAAGTAAGATTATTGTTCATGTATCAGGAGCTGGGATTACTATGACCTATTACTATAGTTTTATAAATGGACTAGCTGGGAGCCATAATCCTTAATGACGCTTGCACATAGCTGGCAGAAGGAGATGGTGGTAGTAGAACAAGAGGAAACTCTAATCAAGATATATTGTATGATAAAAAACTATATTTTTAATAAAATGTAAATAAATGACAAATAAGTGGTCAGAGAGGTATCTCAGCAATTAAGAGCTCTTGTTGCTCACATAGAGGACCTGGGTTTGATTTTTAGTATCCTCATGATGTTTCACAACTATCCATAATTTCAGTTCCTAAAGAGCTAAAACAGAAGAAAACCAACTAAACAAAAACAAAACAGAAATGAACAAAAAGACAATAAAAGCACATAGAACAAAAAATAGAGCAAAATATTCTCAACAAAATATCAGCAAATGAATTTAACAGGACATAAAGTGGATCATATACCCCGATCAGGTAGGATATTTCTAAGTGCTGTAAGAATGGTTTGTAATATGTAAGTCAATTAATGTGCTATAAAAATAAACAAAACAAAGAACCAATAATGATCCTTTAAATTACTGCAAAAAGATATTTGATAAGGCTCACCATCGTGTTATGATTAAAAACTTTCAGTGAATTAGGTATAGAAAAAATATGCCTCATAATAATTGACGTTATAGCTGACAACTACGCAGAAAGTCTGGTGCACAGAGAAAATCAGAAAGTGTGTCCTCGAAGTCTGAAAATAAGAAAAAATGTCACCTTTCACTACTCTTGTTCAATATAACACTGCAAGTCTCAGTAAATAAAGGAAAGAAGTAGTAAAAGACGATAGTAAATAATCCATGTTTGCAGATAATGAAATTCTGTATATAGAAAAGCCTTATATTTCATTTATTTATCTTATTTATCTAATTTATGTATTTCATCCCTAAAATTTTAGAAATTAATAAACAAATTAAGGAACATATCTGAATAGAAAAACAACATACAAAATCAGTAACATTTTTTTCTCTCTTACAACTTTATTTAAAAAAGAGGGATACATATACAGAATTTTAAAGGCATTTTGGCATAACACTATATGAATATTTTTGTCAGTACTTAATTCTTTTAGAGGTTTGATAACATGCACTGAAATCCCACTAGTTACCATAAGCATATAGTACATGTAGGACAGAACGTAACATGGAAACAGATTTCTTGGTGCATTTTTATGTACACGTAATGGATTTGCTGGAAAAGAAATGAAACCAATCATATACATAGTTACTAAATATCTAAAAATGTTTAGAAAAATTTTGGTGAAGAAAGTAATAGCCTTCTGTAGTAAAAGCCAGACAGCTGTGTGAGATATGTTATAGGGTACACAAAAGTGGCAATAGGATCAATGTTCATAGATTAGAAGTATCAATATTTTTAAAATAGTCATAGTACTGAAAGCGATCTCTAGTTTCAATGTTATTACCCTAAAATTACAATGACTTTCTTAAAAATGAGAGGAAAGTGCAGAAGGTCCACAGAGGCAAAAGAGATTCTGAATAAACAATAAACATAAAAAAAATAAAGGCATCATATTACCTGACTTGAAATCTTAATCACACTATCAAACCTTAAAAAAAAAAAAAACAAGTACTGACAAAAATGTATTGTATACTTTTATGCAAAAAAATGCTTAAAATCTGTAAATTTATCTTTGTTTTTTAAAATAAAGTTGTAAAAAAATAAAATAAAATAAAAATAATTATCATTTGAATCTTAAAAAAAAAGAAAGAAAACCTACTGTAAAGATACAGTTACTGAAACAGCATACCATGGATATGACAACAGACACTCAGACAAATGGAGCAAAATAGAGAGTCTGGAAATTAATCCATGCTCCTCCAGCCAACTGACTTTGAATAAATGCTCCCAGAACATGTTGTGAAGGAAAACTGAATACAGGTATGCAGAAGAATGAGAATGAATTTGTGTGTCTGCTGAGACACCGCAAGAATGTGGTGCACAGACATAAATTCAGGTATTTACATCAAATAAATAAATGTCAATAAAATTATACTGTGGCATACAAAGGGAATGAGATTTTATAAAGCCTTAAGGCTAAAGGAAATCTTATCACTTATAATAGTATAGATGGATCAGGATAACAATTTTATGTGGAATGAGACACATGATGCACAGGAACACAAATAATCCATGTTGTCATTCATGTATGGAAACCATGTAGCACTAGTGAACATTTGAGACAGAATAGTAATTAAGATAAACTATTAGGTACTGAGAAGGCTGCTGGTGGGAAAAGGCTTTGTGGGTAAGAAGGGGAGATTAGCAGTCAGTCTATGCAGGTGTGGAAATGCCAGAGTAACTTTAATTAATTGACATGATTAATAAATAGCAATACAATTTAAATAAGATGAGTAATAGTTGTTTGCCACTTTATGAAAATTCAAAGTAATAATTATCTTTTAGGCGAGGGATGTAGTTAGCTTTGGATCTTGAACACTTGTAGCACATTGTTGCTATTCAATAATACTGCGTGAATAATTCTTGTGGATGAGAGCAACAGTGCAGATGGATGAGATTGTCATACTTCTTTTGTTCAAGTTTTTGATTATTTCATTCAATGATTTTACCTGTGTGTTCTTCCAGTTTGGATTCAGAGCCTGCATTCAAACTGAATTCTTTTTTCATCTTAAAACTATTTGTTAGTTTCATGTAACTCTGCATTCCTTCCAGCTAAATATTCCATCACTCTTTTGTTCATTAAAAGAATTCTATTCCAGCAGTTCAGCTTTATAAACAACTTTTCAATAAAAAACAAGTGTTTGCATTGAAAGAATGAGGCCCATTTTAGACAGGAAATAGTCTCCAGGTTCCAAATTCAGTGTCTACGTTTCAACCAAAAACGTGATTGGGAAAACACTGAAAGGGGATTGAGAGGTCTTTTCTGTTCCTTCACAACAATAGCAACAATATCAACAAAACAGCAGCAACAACAAAGTACACTGATAATGAGTATCAAAATTCTTGGCTTTCTTTGATGAACGGAAGGGTTTCCTGTTTTAAATGTCTAAGTGAAAGACAAGGAGAGGGAGAGAACTAGACAGAGAGAACTAGAAACTTACTTTCTGAAGGAAAGCTTTTGCACCTATTCATTTCTTGTGGTTATTCCTCCATTCAACTGATAAAAGTAGGTGTAAAAGTTTGTAACAAAAAGCCATGGCTTCTACTCTCAATTCTTTTGTTCTCCTGTTATGTGACCTTAGGACTTTATAAAATGACACTAATGCTTCTTAGTTGAAAAACCATTGTAAATGGTAACCGATAATAGAAGAAACACCATTAATGGAGGCTGACAGCCCCAGATAAAATCAATCAAACTAAAACACTTATTGATTTCATATATTATATGCAAACAACTTTACCAATGCTGATGAGATAACTGCTAGACATTGGGAAAAAAAGACTTCCATTCTTCTTGTTCTTCATTCATCATCGATATGAGTGAGTAAGGTGGGTTTCATATTTTAATTTTCAATGACAATAAATATAAACAGAAACCTTTAAAAATGAATACTGTGAGTAGGCATCCAAAGTATCCTAGAAGAAAGAACTAGTGATCAATATTGAGAGTGATTCATAAGACTGTAAATCTGAAACTGACACCACTCAGAAGACTGTGGGTGTCACCCAGCTAGAATTAGCTCCAATCTCAGAAAGCAGCTCGCCCTCATGACCCAGTTCTTCCATGCAGCTTCTGATGTTTTCTTTGCAGCATTTAGTACTGTTACCTTGTCCACAAGGTACCTCCATTTGATGGAATTGTTAGATTGTAATGTGGCAACCAACATTTTGTATGTTTAACTGAGATTGTAGTAAAGTGGGAGAATACTTGTCTAGGATGCAAATGACTCTGGATTTCACTCCAAATACAACCTTAGAAAAAGCCAGCAAGGACTTCAGGACTCAGAGCAGAGCCTGGCCCATCTGCCACCCAGAACGGGAGCTCGTAGAGGCTGAGCAACTGGTGGGTGGAAGACCTGGGCTGCCAGGGAGCAGAGAGATCTCTGCGGAGTGCACACGGAAAGTGTACCCCTGCCTTGACCTGCCCTGTCCTGCCCGATCCAGTGACCAGGAACAGATAATAGGAACTTCTGTTTCCACCCAGAGGCGACTTCAGGACTCAGAGCGGAGCCTGGCCCATCTGCCACCCGGAACTGCGGCTCGTAGAGGCAGAGCAACTGGTGGGTGGGAGACCTGGGCTGCCAGGGAGCAGAGAGATCTCTGCGGAGTGCACACGGAAAGTGCACACCCTGCCTGGCCTGCCCCACCCTGTCTGCTCCAGCACCCAGAAACAGAACTTTGGAACTTCTGTTCCCACCCGGCGACTCTGAGGCATAGAACAGAGCTCGACCCATCTGCCACCTGGACCAGTGGAGATCCAGGGACACAGACCAGATACAAGGGAAAGGCAAGAACATATCACTGACAACAAAATGGCAAGAGGAAAGCGAAAGAGTATATCCCAAGGAAACCAAGACAACCTGGCAACACCAGAACCCAGCTCTCCCATAACAGCAAACATCGGAATTCCAAACACTCCAGAAAAGGAAGACACAGACCTGAAATCATACCTCAAGATGCTGATAGAGATACTTAAACAAGAACGGGAGGAAAAGCAAAAAGATTCAGAAGCTTTTAAAGAGGAAACAAGAAAAACACTCAAAGAACTCAAAGAACTAGAGGAAAACAGAATCAAAGAGATAAAGGAATGGAAGAGGGAATTTAAAACGGAAATTGACACAATAAAGAAAACACAAAAAGAGATAACCCTAGAGGTAGAACACCTAAAAAAGAAATCAGTAATCACAGCAGCAAGCATTTCCAATAGATTACAAGAAATGGAAGAGAGAATCTCGGGGGCAGAAGACAACATTGTAAACATAGACAAAAAGCCAAAGAAGATGCAAAAAACAAAAAGCTCCTAACACAAAATGTCCAGGAAATCCAGGACACAATGAGGAGACTGAACCTAAGGATAATAGGAATAGAAGAAGGAGAAGAGTATCAACTAAGAGGCACAGTAAATATCTTCAAAAAAATCGTAGAAGAAAACTTCCCTACCCTCAAGAATTAGATGACCACGAGCATAAAAGAAGCCTTCAGAACTCCAAATAGGTTGGACCAGAAAAGAAATACCTCCTGACACATAATAGTCAAAACACCAAGTGCCCAATGCAAAGAAAGAATACTAAAAGCAGAAAGGGAAAATGGTCAGGTAACATATAAAGGCAGGCCAATCAGACTCACACCCGATTTCTCAACAAAGACTATGAGAGCTAGAAGAGCCTGGGCAGACATCGTGCACACCCTAAGAGAACACAAGTGCCAGCCCAAGCTGTTATACCCAGCAAAACTATCAATCACCATCGATGGAGAGATGAAGATATTTCAAGACAAATCAAAATTTGCACAATATCTGACCACAAACCAGGCACAACAACGAATTATAGGTGGAAAACCCAATACAATGAGGGAAAATGCAGCCTAGTAAAAACAAGAAAACTCCTAAACAAGAAAACTAAAAAAGAAAAAGACACAGACACAACTCAACCCACAAAAGCAATAATGGCAGGAAACAGAAACAACTATTCCATGATATCTATTAACATGAATAAACTCAACTTCCCAATAAAGAGACATAGGCTATCAGACTGGATACATAAACAAAATCCAGCCTTTTGCTGCAAACAGGAAAATCATCTCAGAGACAAAGGCAGACACTATCTCAGAGTTAAAGGGTGGGAAAAAACTTCCAAGCAAACAGCTCCAAGAAGCAAGCAGGAGTGGCTATTCTAATATCGAATAAAGTAAATTTCCAACCAAAAGTTATCAAAAAAGATAAGGAAGAACACTTTTTACTCATTACTGGGAAAATCTGTCAGGAGAAACTCTCAATCCTTAACATATATGTTCCAAATAAAAAAGCACCCACATTCATAAAAGAAATCCTACTAAAGCTCAAAAAATACATTTCACCACACACAATAATAGTGGGAGACTTTAATACCCCACTCTTACCAATGGACAGATCATGGAAACAGAAACTGAACAAGGACACTGCAAAACTAGCAGAGACTTTGAACCAACTAGACTTAATAAATATATACAGAACATATTATCTTAAAGTAAAAGAATACAGCTTCTTCTCACCACCCCATGGCACCTTCTCGAAAATTGACCACATAATTGGACACAGAGCGAGCCTTAATCGATATAAGAAGATTGAAATACTCCCATGCATCCTCTCAGATCACCATGTTCTATGGCTGGTCTTTAACAACAACAAAGACAACAAAAAGCCCACATACACATGGAAACTAAACAACGCTCTGTTAAACGATAGCAGGGTCAAAGAAGAAATAAAAAAAGGAATTAAAAATTTTCTAGAATTCAATGAAAATAAAAACACAACATACCCAAACCTATGGGATGCAATGAAAGCAGTATTGAGAGGAAAACTCATAGCCCTAAGTGCTTCCAAAAAGAAACTGGAGAGAGCTTACATCAGCAACCTGACAGCACAGCTAAAAGCCCTAGAACAGAAGGAAGCAGATATTCCCAAAAAGTGTAGACGGCAAGAAATAATCAAAATTAGGGCGGAAATAGACCAAATAGAATCAAAAAGAGCCATTGAAAAAATCAACAAAACCAAGAGTTGGTTCTTTGAGAAAATCAACAAGATTGATAAACCCCTAGCAAGACTAACTAGAGGGCAAAGAGAGAGTATACAAATTAAGAACATCAGAAAGGAAAGTGGAGACATAACAACTGAAACTGAGGAAATTCAAAAAACCAACAGATCCTACTACAAAAACTTATACTCCACAAAATTGGAAAATCTGGAAAAAATGAATGAATTCCTAGACAGATACAAGATCCCAAAGTTAAACCAGGAACAAGCAAACCATCTAAATAACCCTATAAAACCTAAAGAAATAGAAGAAGTCATCAAAAGTCTCCCAACCAAAAAAAGCCCAGGTCCAGACATGTTCAGTGCAGAATTTTATCAGACATTTATTGGGGATATAACACCAATACTCTCCAAACTATTCCAAAAGATAGAATCAGATGAAATACTACCTAACTCATTTTTTGAGGCTACAATAACCCTCGTACCTAAGCCACACAAAGACCTTACAAGGAAAGAGAACTTCAGACCAATCTCACTTATGAACATTGATGCAAAAATACTCAACAAAATCCTTGCAAACCGAATCCAAGAACATATTAAAACGATCATTCATCATGACCAAGTAGGCTTCATCCCTGGGATGCAGGGATGGTTTAATATAAGAAAATCCATCAATGTAATCCACCATATAAACAAACTCAAAGATCAAAATCACATGGTCATCTCACTAGATGCTGAGAAAGCATTTGACAAAATCCAACACCCCTTCATGTTAAAAGTCCTGAAAAGAACAGGAATCCAAGGTCCATACCTAAACATAATAAACTCAATATACAGCAAACCAACAGCCAACCTCAAACTTAATGGCGAGAAACTTGAAGCAATCCCACTAAAATCAGGGACTCGACAAGGCTGCGCACTCTCCCCCTACCTATTGAACATAGTACTGGAAGTCCTGGCTGGAGCAATTAGACAGCAAAAGGAGATCAAGGGGATACAAATCGGAAAGGAAGAGATAAAAACATCACTCTTTGCAGATGACATGATAGTGTACTTGAGTGACACCAAAAATTCCACCAGAGAACTCTTACAGCTGATAAACAAGTTCAGCAAAGTGGCTGGATACAAAATTAACTCGAACAAATCAGTAGCCTTCCTATCCTCAAAGGACAAACATGTGGAGAAAGAAATTAGGGAAAAGGTACCCTTCACAATCGTCACAAAAACTATGAAATACCTTGGTGTGACTCTAACTAAGCAAGTGAAGGACCTGTATGACAAGAACTTCAATCCTCTAAAGAAAGAAATTGAGGAGAATCTCAGAAAATGGAAAGATCTCCCATGCTCATGGATTGGAAAGATTAACATCTTAAAAATGGCCATCCTACCAAAAGCAATCTACAGATTCAATGCAATCCCCATCAAAATTCCAACCCAGTTCTTTAAGGAATTGGAAATATCAATGTGCAATTTTATATGGAATAACAAACGACCTAGAATAGCGAAATCCATCCTCAACACCAAAAACCATCTGCGGGAATCACTATTCCTGAGCTCAAGCTATATTACAAGGCAATTGTGTTGAAAACTGCATGGTACTGGTACAGAAATAGGCATGTGGATCAATGGAATAGAATAGAAGATCCAGAAAAGAGCCCTCACTTATATGGTCACCTGATTTTTGACAAAGGAGCAGTAAACATTCAATGGATAAAGGACAGCCTATTCAACAAATGGTGCTGGTCCAACTGGCACTCAGCATGCAAGAAATGAAAATAGACCCTTTCTTATCTCCTAGTACAATGCTCAAGTGTAAGTGGATCAAAGATCTCCACATTAAACCAGATACACTGAAATTATTAGAAGAGAAAGTAGGGAAAACCTTAGAACACATAGGCACAGGAGAAAATTTCCTGAACAAAACACCAATGGCTCAAGCTCTAAGGTCAAATATTAACAAATGGGACTTAATGAGATTGCAAAGTTTCTGTAAGACTAAGGAAATTGTCAAGAAAACAAAACGGAAACCAACAGAATGGGAAAAGATCTTTACCAACACCACATCAGATAGAGGCCTAATATCCAAGGTGTACAAGGAACTCAAAAAGCTAGACACCAGAGAATCAAATAACCCTATTAAAAAATGGGGTACAGAGCTAAACAAACAGTTCTCAGTTGAGGAACACCAAATGGCCGCGAAACATCTGAGGAAGTGCTCGACATCCTTAGCCATCAGGGAAATGCAAATCAAAACAACCCTGAGATTCCACCTTACAACATTCAGATTGGCCAAGATCCAAATCTCAGATGACAGCAGATGCTGGTTAGGCTGCGGAGAAAGAGGAACACTTCTCCACTGTTGTTGGGGTTGTAAACTAATACAACCACTCTGGAAATCACTCTGGTGATACCTCAGAAAATTGGATATAGTACTACCTGAAGACCCAGCTATTCCACTTCTGGGCATATACCCCAGAGACACTTTAATACACAACAAAGATATTGCACCACAATGTTCATAGCAGCTCTATTTATAATAGCCAGAAGCTGGAAAGAACCCAGACGTCCTTCAGAAGATGAATGGATACAAAAATTGTGGTACATTTACACAATGGAATACTACTCAGCCACCAGAAACAATGACTTAACCAAATTCTTAAGAAAATGGCTGCATCTAGAGAATATCATCCTGAGTGAGATAACCCAGTCACAAAATAACAGACATAATATGTAGTCACTGATATTGGGATGCTAACCCCAGAGGCTTGCACTCCCCCAGAAACAACTCACAGACTGTATGAAGTCTAAGATATAAAGAAAACAAACAAAAAAATATATTTACAAAACAAGAAAACTTCGACTATTTCCATGTTCCGTTTTGTTTTGCATGTACTTTATGCTCATTGTAACTATTAGGTTTTCAATGCATACTGTCAAGCCCTTGAAAAAATCATGTACTGACTAAAAAATATATTCACATTGTTTTATGTAACAATTATTTTAATATCTGAAAAAACAGTACTGATAAAAATGTATAATTGTAAGCAAAAATGTTTAAAATCTGTACATTTATCTTTGCTTTGTAAAATAAAGTCGTTTTTTTTTTTTAAAAAAATAACCATCTGGAAAATAAAAAAAAAAAAAAAAAAAAAAAAAAAACAAAAAAAGAAAAAGCCAGCAAAACAAATGGAAACACCCTCATTGCGTGCAGGAAAACCTTTCTCAGTCTATGAATTCCATATTAGTAAAAATCTTTTAATTTGGAAAACTCCTGATTCACATAATGGCTTATTTAAGACAACTGAATATGTCTATATCCCCAAACCAGAATGATGAGAACCCCCACTACTTTTGTATTTAAAATCCGAGTTTGTAAGTCAAATGTTTAGAGTCCTCAAATTGCTTAGTGGTGAATATTTTTCAGTAAAGCCACATCTTACAACCACATTTGCTGAACCATGAGGTTTGCTGTGGTCACTCTCCAAATATGGCCTGTGGCTTACTTATTTCTGCCCAAAGGAATGCATGAATATCATCATCAGAATGAGTCTCTAGTCTGTCTCCTGTTTGGTGGTAAAAGTCCTTTATTTCTCACAATATAGAAGCAAATTGCTGACTAAATTCTCAGATAAAAAACAATTTACTTAATATTTGAATTCTAATATTACAAAATAGCATATTAAGACATGGATCCTATACTTCTTATAACAATATTTACTCTAATGAAATCTAAGATATGAAAGCAGCTATTTGATATTTTATTGAAACTGATTCTTTTACTTCAAATCAAATTTATATAAAATGTGGCATGGGTCAAAATGAATTTCCAGACACATGATAGGATATTGTGGGCACTGAAAATATTCAATTATTTTTCTCTTTTCATTCATTTTATGTAATAACCACAGATTTTTGCCTATCTTGCATTTTGCTTACAACTATATAACTTCCAAGTTTGTTAAAATTGTTAAATATCATATTACATTAACAAAGACCTCTAAAGTGTTTTTAATACTACTTAAGAATAAATACAGAGAAATATCTTCACAGGGATTCCAATTCTAGAAAAAAAGATTTCAAAGATTTAAGCAAAGCCCAGAGGGTTATAGTAAAAAGAAAAATAAAACTGATACCTCACTCCTCTAAAAAAAGTTACACACACACACACACTCCTAGAATCAAATTATTTGAAGTTCTCTCCTGGTTCATCCTCATCTACTTAGTCACCATTCAATGTTAAAAGCTTATATTTCAAAAGTATAATGTTTAAACATTACACACAATGGCAGGCCAGAGATGTATCAAATGATGAAGAGAATGCAAGTGTTTTCTTTACTCCAACTTATTAAAATAATTTAAAGCAAGAACTTGGTTCAAATTTCCATGTCATAAAATACCAAGTTAAGAGGACATTTAATTGAGTCAGTCGGTTGTTGTCAGTTTAGATCAAGCCAAAAAAAAATCTTCATATAAAGTACTTCCAAATAAGTGTATAATGTATGTTAGTTAGGGAAATAAGTTATAAACAATTACTTAGTTAACCTCCAAATAATGCTTACTTTTCTATCTAGAAAAAAATCGGAACTAAAGAAAATCAAAGACCCATTAATTCTTAGCCAACATTCCCAGGATGTTGTGCTTTGTTTTTAATTACGCTGTTCAATGTTTTTGTTGTGTTTTTCAGCATCTTCATAGGCCTATAAGGAAAGGCAGGAGATAATCAGGCAATAATAATGAAGTGAGGCCAGCAAAGCACTTTTTTTTCAGACTTGGCAGACTAAGGTTCACTACCGTGGATTCAGCATGCTTATTCCTTTATGTATTTCAAGATGGTAAACCAATATTGAAGAATTCTAGTAGACATCACCTCAGCAAAGTGGGCAAGCTAGGTGTTGCTAGTAGTGGCTATGGACACCATGCACATATGATATACTGTGAAGTATTTTCTTCTGTAGTTTTCTTACCCCAAATTCATATCCAAAATGGACACAGCAGAATATCTAACCAACCTAAGTTGAAGGTCATCCTCCAAAGATGTAGCTGGTACACTCCACAACTATCAAGATGCTGAAAGACATAGGGAAAAGATGGCAAACTCTCAGAGATTAGAAGACTCTAAGGAGACAGGTTTAGTTAATACAAAATATAGTTCTGGATGGGATCATTGAACAAAAGACTCAGGAAAACATAATGTGATTGCATATTTTCTCATTGCCCATTGTATCCACGGATGTCATATTTTACATAATATGTTTCTAGCACAAGGAATAAATTGGAACAATACCAACTGTATCTTCCGAGTAATTTGGCCTTTCGGAGCTTGTAGATGTGGGAGCATCCTATGCATGGAGTGATGCAAATGGACAGCGACACTGACTCAATCAGTCAAAGCACCATAAACAAGATTGAAGATTTGGGTACTGACACTTTCTAGCAATCATTCCTTTCTATAGGAATAGGGGTAGGAAAGTGATTGTGTTTTCTTAAGATGGTGAGTCCACTTACAGGGTAAAATAAATAGACCTCATGGCACCCCGATAAGATTGCCAAAATGCTGATCAGGGAGTATTTGTTTTATTTGAAGATCAGAAGTTTGCAAGGGAGATTATTCCTTGAGAAGAGTGATTGTTGTGTGAGAAAGCAATTGTGGGGGAAGCATTTTATGTACACTATTTACAGAAAAGCAGCACACAGACCATTTAGACATTTGGTTAGACCTTTGACTAAACCAATGTTTGATTAACATTTTTAACTGCAATTTCCAAAGTAATTCAGTATTTTTTTAAAAAAATAGAAATACCTATTCATCTGGAGAGTCTGTCCTTAGAGGAATCTTAAGGAACATTGCTTTAATGTTATTTTTTTCTGTTTACGGAATGAACATTTGTGAGGTTACATACAAATAACAAGAAACGGACGTTTACTGTAAGAAGTTGACATTCAATTTGGAAAGTTAGATAAATGCTCTTAGTACCTGGTGGAAATAACGATATAGAAAAAAAGAAAGCTTGAATTTTATATGTCACAAATTGTTGTGTAGAATTTATGAAGTAAAGTGAAGTATGGAGCTCTAATTTCTAAATAACACAATGGAAGTTTATTAGATATAAAGACAAAAAGGCTATCATAGAATTTTATATTAGTATTGAATAGATACTGAACTCCTAGAGCATGCTTTGTATTTCTTCTCTTTCTTTGTACAGTGCTCATACAAGGTAAGTGCCATGCTGCTGTGAGTCTGGATCAAGATATCTTCTTAGTCACATAACTTAGTAACATAACAGGTATCTATGCCTCTGATTCATTATGAAAAATTTCATCTTTGCTAAATATTAAATGTCTATGTGCATATACACACATACACATGTAGTATATTATCTCAACATACATGCATACAACATGTACAAATTCAATGTATCTATACATTTTTCTATTGATAAAAATTGCTACTGTAGCTCATGCATTTGTTTTTCCCATCCCTGCCTCTTCATAGAATCCCCTACCTTGTTTTTAAAACAGTTCTTTGATGCTTTAGCAAAATTTGTCTGCATTCATTTCTGCTGTCTAACTTCAGTGTCACACCACATGCAAAATTTCAGTTTTATTTGGGTTCTGTACATGTATGGATTTCGTAATCTGTCATTAGTTGCCAATGACACAGAATCAGGGGTCTTTCTTTGTGTTTTTTGGCAAATCTTCCGCTGATCCCACTGATGTTTTATAAGCCTGGTGAGACCCTGCTGGGTTTCCGGGAGTTCTTGTCTAGCAGGTCAGATATCACTGTAGGCAAATTCTACTTGCACCTTCTAGGCGTTTATACTTCTCTCTTTGAAAATTTATTTATGCTTCTGTTTTAGAATATAAGCTTCCATTTTATGATATTCTTTCAAAATATCAAGTCATCTGTGAAAAAGATAAAATATTTTTATTGAATTATCTTTTCTCATTAAGCCTTCGTTATGCAGTTTCTCAGCATGAGGCTAAGGCAAGGTTTGCTACTGACTGTGTGCCAAGCTGTTAACCATATCACATCTATTGAATGCCCATACCATAAGATTTCATGTACAGGGCTTTGAGCATCCTCGGATCATCTCGCTCCCTTCCAAAGCCTTCCTAGGATGATTTTCCCATTTCCTCTCCTGCTGACTGCACCCTTGGAGAAGATTTGAAGTTTGAAACATCTTTGATGTTTTCTTCTAGCAATGCCAAAGCTTCCCCAGGAGAAAACAGGCTCTTGCAAGCTGTTGTAAATGGAGTTTTCAGTGAGGAGCATCTGCCAAGCTGTTGTGTTTCATGGCTTTCTCTTTGATGTTCAGCTAGCATGGTGCCTTGTATAACCACCCAGTATTTAGTGTGTTAGTGAATCCTCATTACCATCACCGTACTATGGAAACTTGCATGGAAAATATTTCTGAAACTTATCCTAACCTTCCTCCTTTAGTACCAAGTTTATTTCCTTCTTCCCATTTCATCCTCTTCCCTCTTCTTTCTAACATAAAGACATTTGCTAGATATAAAGGAACTTCAATAAAAGAAGACAAAACTGAAAATAAAAACAGGATGGAATAAAACCATGGTTCCATTCAATGACCAACTGCAGGGTTAGAGTACATTTAAACATATCATTTTTGTATAGAAAAAAAAATCTGTGATTCTTGGCATCAGATCTTTTGAAAAGGTTTTGGAATCTTTCTATTTGCCAAGTTTAAATATGCTATCTTTTCCAGAGGTTTGATAAGTGTGTCTATAAAGTGGCTAATCAAAAATGATGTTAACAAATTTAACAATCATTTTTACTACTTATCAATATATTCATTGATACCTAAAGACAACTTTCACCAAATTTTATTTTCATCATGGTAGTTTGTTTCTGGGGGATACAACTTTATAGGAGGCAATGCCAAATTGAGAATTTGAATAAATATTGATATCATTCACAGTGCAAAGGTACACTTAAGTTTATAGACTTTTAGAACTCAAAAGGTACCAGAACTTTCCTGTGAAACCCTGTCATTATACAAAGGAAAATGCTGAGACATAGACAGCATACAAACCTTGAATTCAAGTTTAACTACTGAGACATTTGCCCATGAAGTTTTTTTCTAAACATTTTTTCCTTTTAATATAGTTGATTAAGAATTGGACTCTTTTGTGTTCTTACCAGTATTGACTGATATTTAAAACAAGTGACTTGTCAAATATAGATTGACTAGTCTATAGCCTTTCATTCCCACGTTCTTCACTAGCAAGTCCAAGGAGGTAAATCACTTGAGTTTGGAGTTTGGAGGTAGCCTCATCTACAAAGCAAGTTCTAAGACAGCCAGAAATACAAAGAAAAACCATCTTTTGACCCAACCCCCAGCCACCTCACACGTTAGACCAGTCTAGGGCAGTGTCTAGCTAGCATAGTGTGTGTGTGTTTTCCCAGAGACTGGCTAAACCATTTATAGCTCTAAGATTCATAATCTCTTGTTTCTTCCAATGCAATCTACAGAACTCAAGAAGTTTAACAGGTTGAAGGACCCAAGTGAGGATGCTTCAATACCACTTGGGAGAGAGAACAAAGCAATCATGGGGGAAAGGCAGAGAGAGATGGGGGGACTTGGATGGGGGTGTGGAGGGGAAAGGGGGAACATGACCAGTTATTGTCAGAGATAGAAGAGAAGTCCAGAGGGTCAGAAGAATGAATGGAAATATACAACATCTGTGGAAGAGATGAGAAGTGGCAAAACCCTTTAGAATGTACCAGAGATTCAGCATGTGAGAGAATCTCAAGACTCAAAGGGAGGGGCTTTAAATGAAATGCCCAACAGTGGGGAGAAGGAACTTGTAGATGCACCTCCAGGAGAAAGACAGGGCATCAATTGGTGGGATGGGGCTGCCATCCCACAATCAGAAACTCTGACACAGAATTGTCCCTGTCTAAAAGAACTGTAGGGACAAAAATGAAGAAGAGACCGGGGGAAAGGAGGTCCAATGATTGGCCCAAACCAGGATCGACCTCAAGGGAAGGTGCCAAGGTCTGACACTATTACTGATGCTATGATGTACTTAGAGACTGGAGCCTAACATGGCTGCTCTCTGAGAGGCACAGCAAAGAGCTGACTGACACAAAAGCAGATACTTAAACCCAACCAATGGATAGAAGCCTGAAACCCCTGTGGGCGAATTTGGGAAAGGCTGTAAGAAGCTTGGGAGGAGGGCAACTCCATAAAAAGACTAACAATCTTAACTGACCTGGACCCCTGAGATCTCTCAGACCCTGAGCCACCAGCCAGGCCCCATATACTAGCTGGTCCAAGGTCTCTGACACATATAGAGCAGAGAACTGTCTACTCAAGTCTCAGTGAAAGAAGATGTGCCTAATTCCTGAGAGACTTGAGGCTTCAGGGACTGGGATGGCTTGGTGGAAGTTGGAATGTGGTGGGTGCATCCTCTTGGAAATGGGAGAGGAGAACTGGGAAGAAGAACTCTTGGAGGGTGGAAAAAGGAAGGAAGGAAGATGCCAGGAAAGTGGGGTAAGGATTGAAATCATATTTCTGTTGGCTCACATATACCTATGGAACAGAAATAATGCAGATCCTAAACATGATGTGTTCATGAGACTTGGTACTGTTTATTTTATGATGAAATTTGAATGTGAACATTTGGCTTTCCAAATAGATACAGTTCACACATTATGGGTTTAAACACTGCACGGGAGCATTAAACAAGTTTTTGAGATAGCTCTCCTAAAATCCCTGTCCAAGGCTCAGCAGCAGCATTCTACCTCCTAGTGAATCTTATACCATAAAAAGTTTTGGAGAAAAATGTATTGTTCTCCTGGTGCAACATTTTTTCCAGAGCGAGAGAGAGAGAGAGAGAGAGAGAGAGAGAGAGAGAGAGAGAGAGAGAGAGAGAGAGAGAGAGAGAGAGAGAAAGAGAGAGCTCTACTAAATGTGTCACCCAGCTACTCTGCATCTGAATTTTTCCCAAAGGAGACATAGCACAAAAATTCTTGCTATAGTAATTAATAATCAACATACAGGATGCACTATTGAGTGATAGGATTTTTTTTCACGATTATACTAAGTGTGGTTCCAAAGGAAAACATATATAAACTGTTTACATCCATTTTTGTATTTGTGTACTTTATATGTATTTGCTTATTTTAAAGAGAATACATTCTCTTTTATGGTGGGAAAAAATCAGAACTAAATCTCCAATGAACAAAAAGTATTGCACTGAGCACAAGTTTTAAGATCCTTGACAAAGAATTATAGAAGGGACCCTGCATGATGTTTTATGATCTTGATTCTACAAAATCATATAAGATATTCTCTTTACAGTAAAGCACTTATTTTAAAAACAGTTGGCATTCAAGCACATTCATGTGCAGTGTGTGTAACATGAAAGTAAAAGAAAGTTGGTGAAAAGGGAGGAAGAAATCCTGGAGAGAGAACAAAGAAAATAGGGGATAAATTCAAATATTGCATGTTTTCTATCATATTCAGAATTGAGATTTAATTCTCTCCCTTCTTTCTCTCTCTCCCTCTCCCTCTCCTTCTACTTCCTCTTTTTCTGTATCTGCAAATGCATGTGCACCTGTGTGTGAGTATGTCAGTATGTGTTTGTGTGTGTGTGTGTGTGTGTGTGTATGCATACAATATGAAAGCAGAAAATGGTACTATATTTGAAGAAACTGGTAATGGGACAAAAGAAAGGAATAAAGTAAGGGGATAAATAGAATCCATTACAATGACATAACTGTATGCAAATATCACAATGAAATCCATTATATTTACACTAACACTAGTACTATATAATGTTCAATGAAAGAAGGCCACTTGACATAAAATATTGGTTATAGAAAATGGCAGCAAATTTGTCATTTTCACGTAAAATTAGAACAAATATAATCTTTTTCTTTTTGTGTGTTGAAACTATTTTTAAGTTATTGTTTTCTTACTTTTGAGATTTTAATATAATTACATCATTGCTCCTATCTATTTCCCTTCTCTATACCTTGCTTCTTTCTTTCATACAAATTCTTGGTCTCATTTTCATTAATTTTTTTCCATAACTATGTACTTCTACATATATAAACAAACCTTCTCAGTCAGTATAATATTGCTTATGCTTTCTGGGCTGACCATTTGGTACTGGATATCCTAATTGTATTCTTCTCCTTGGGAAGAGGGTGTTATTTCTACTGCTCTCAGCACTCTTTGGTTGCCTGTAGTTCTTTGACTAGGGTTAAAGATTCATGGCCGCTTTCTCGCCCAAGTTAATACATCCATGATTTTGTCTGTTTCCTGCTCATTTTTAAGAAATAATGCAGTTAAAACTTTATGGGTATAGATTCTGACATTCCTAGAAAACATAATCTCATATCAACTTCCTTGATCTTCTGGCTCTTACAATCTTTCTTCACCCTTTTAGGCAGTGATTCTTGACCCTTCGGTGTGCCACCAATTTTGTAGATATAGCAATTGGGCTTTATAAGTCTACATTTTTATAAACTAGAATTTTATGCGGTCATAATTGTCTTTTGCAAAGAAAAATTTCCCTGATGGCAATAAAAAAAAAACTTATCTGTGTGTATATGAATATGTGGCATATATATGTGTATATATATATATATATATATATATATATATATATATATATATATATATATATATAGCTTGAACACACACACATATGTATGTATATGTTCAAGCTCCACCCACTGAAGAAAACAGTCCCATTCTGCTGCCTTTGGATGAAGATGTGGAACTCTCTGCTCCTTCAGCACAATGACTGCTTACATTCTGCCATGCTTCCTGTCATGAAGATAATAGACTGAACTTCTGAAACTGTAAGCCAACCCCAATTAAATATGTCCTTTATAAAAAGTTGCTTTGTTCATGGTGACTATTCACAGCAATAAAAGGCTAACTAAGACAAAAACAGATATTTAGAATGTAGTTAGTTATTGTTCTTGTTTAATAGAGTGGTATTTATAGGTGTCCCTTCAAGACTCATGAGTTCCCTAGCTCAGTTTTGTTAACTGGGATTCTAGTATCAGGCATAATTACCCTCTTGTTAGTGAGTCTTCAGTGCCATTAAGGAGCTTTTGGTTAATGTGAAGGTATGCATGTTACTACTTTATCTTTAGCATTTTTGTTTTGTGTTAGTTGCTGTTTTGGTCTATAGGATGTATAGCTCAGTGGTGCTGACTAGTACCATGAAAGCTAATCCTTAGGGAGCTTTCAGGTTAAATACAACTCGTAACCCTCTGGGCACTGATTTAATTGCATAGTGTCTTAAGCAATAGAGACTTGTCTTCCACCTCTAGGGGACAACAAGAGTGATAGAAATGGCTAGTATGTTTTTGAGGTCTATTGCACAACTCTGACAAACAACTCAAAAGGAGGCTTTTCATGGCTGGTGATAGGGTTTTTGTTACATAGTCTTTGCTTCTTGAAGGGAGGATTGTGAGCCTGTATGAGAAAATTCCATATACATATACAAATATATGAATTTATAAGCTCAAACCTACACATATTATGTGCTATTTAAGTTAAATAATTAATAGTATGACCTTTAATACTGTTCCATACATTCTTACTGTTATTTTACCTTCTTTTTTCTTCTGTATCTAGCACTCTCTTTTTCTGTAAGGGGTTGTATAGCTGTAACCTATGATAAATTTACTTTAAGCATTTTGAGAATTCACCACACTAATTTCCAGGGTGGCTTCATCAGTTTGCAATTCCACCAAGAAGGAATGAAGGTCCCCTTCCTCCTATATTCACTCAGGTGTTTGTTGTACATTGTTTTGTTGATTTTTGCCATGTTGGATAGGTAAGATGATATTCCAAAGTTTTTTGATTTGCATTTTTCCAATTGCTGGGGAAGACAAATATTTTTTCATATACTCCTTAACCATTTTTGTCCTCTTTTGAAAACCCACTATTCAGGTCCTAGGCCTTTTAAAAATAATTTGTTGAGTTTGTGTGTGTGTGTGTGTGTGTGTGTGTGTGTGTGTGTGTGTGTGTGTGTGTTCTTTATTACTGACATTAATCTTCTGTCAAATGGTTAGCTAACAAACAAAAGCTCTCCTCATTTTGTGGGTTTCCACTTTACCAGAATGATTATTTATTTTAGATTTGCAGAGGTTTCTGTTGTATGAAATCTTGCTTGTCAGTTGTTAGTCTTATTTCTAAGTGAAAAGTACTTCTATCCAGAAATTTCTGACACCTATATCATGTAGGTCACTGCCTATATTTTTTTCTAGTAGTTTCAGTGTTTTGTGTTTCATACTTAGGTCTTTGATCCTGTTGGGGATAGCTCTTTTTTCTAGGTAATAGAAACTACTCTAATTTCATTCTTGTGCATGTATTTATCTAGTTTCTCCTAAACCATTTGTTGAAGATGATGTTTATTCACTCCATGTTTTTGGTATATTTCCCAATATTAAATACCTCAATTTATTGGTATTCATGTTTGGGTCTTTCATTTTGTTCCATTTGTCTATATGTCTGTTTTTATACCAGTGCCATATTGTTTTTTTATTAGTATAACTCTGAAAATTACTTTAAGGTCAGGAATGATAATTCTTCTAGCATTGTTCTTATTGCTTAGGATTATTGTAGCTATCTGTGGGTCTTTTCTTACTTCATCTGAATTTTTATGTTTTTTCTTATTTCTTCTTCTTCTTATTTTTACTTATTCACTTTACATCCTACTTACTGCTTCCCTCCAGGTCACCCCTTTCCAAAATCCTTCCACCATGCCCCTCATCTCCTACAAGCAGGTGGGGGACTCCTGAATATCTCCCCACCCGAGGACATCAAATTTTTATGAGGCTAGGTAATCCTCTTCTACGGAAGCCAGACAAGGTACCCAAGCTATAACATATCCATAGACAATGAACGACTTTTTGGGATAGCTCCTACTCCAGTTGTTTGGGATATACATGTTTGGGATATACAAACTCCACATCTACTACATATGTGCAGGGAGGCCTAGGTTCAGCCCATGCATGTTTTTTGATGGTTCAGTCTCTAACAGGCGCAAGGGTCCAGGTGTGTTGATTCTATTGGTCTTATTTTGGAGATCCTATACCCTTTGAGGCTGCAATCATTTCTCCAATTCTTTCATAAGAGTCCCTAAGTTCCATCTACTGTTCAGCTCTGGGTGTCTAATTCTTTCTGACTTAGCCATTGGGTTAAACTCAGAGGACAGCCATGCTAAGGTCCTGTATGCAAGCATAACAGAATATCATTAATAGTGCCAATGATTAATACTTGGACATGAGATAGATCTCAAGTTGGACTAGTTATTGGTCAGCCATAACCACTGCTTCAGTTGGTTATTGAGTCTGTGCTGATGTAGAGTAACATGAAAGTGGGAACATGTAATAGAGATTACTCTTAGCTCCTGAAATACAGGAATCATGTGGAAGAGGGAAGGAGACAGGCAAAAGAGAGAGTGGGTGAGGAGAGGAAGAGACCAAGACAAGAAACAGCCCCAAACTCTCATAACTATATCTTTTAGCCAAGTCACAGATCTTAATTTTTTTTTTTTTTTTTTTTTTTTTTTTGGAATTTCACAAAATAATAACACTGACTTGGAACCAAGATCATCAGATCTTCAGCACATCAGATATGGGGGTTGTTACCTTTAAACCCAAGTCCAATCCATCCCTAAGCATTTCATTGTTTATTCTATTCTATTCTATTCTATTCTATTCTATTCTATTCTATTCTATTCTATTCTATTCTATTCTAGATGATTTTATTTTTATTTCGTTTTGCTGTATGCCAATACATAGTACAATTATTTTCTTGTATGATACTCTTGTTGCAATCTGCTACTTTGTTCAGCTCACTCAATAGTTCTAACATATATTTCAGTGGATTTGAATTTTTCTGTATCAAGCTACTACCTCATCTGGGATACCAGCAGCTGTGCTTCTGCCTTTTAATACAGATGCCTTTATTTTGTAATTTGTTTCTTTGTCTTTAAGTTTCTATACCATGTTACACAGGGGCGGAAAAATGATCACCCTGAATTTGTTTTTATTTTATAAAATTCCCACTCTTTCATAGTGAAAAATACAACTGTAGCTGTAGATTTACAAAGATACCAACTATAACATTGAGAAAATTTTCTTCTATTCCTATTTGCTGACAGAATTTTGTTTTCAGGTATGGAGGTTGAGTTTTTCAACGTTTTCTCTGTGCATGTTATAGTAATCAAATAGTTCTTTTCTTTTTTAAGTTTGTTAAATATAGTAAATTATATTAATTTATTTTTATATTTTATGACATCTTACATTCCTGAGATCAACCATGAATGAACATATGTATTATTCTTTTAATACATTGCTGTTATTATGTCATTGTTTTTAAAGGCATTGTTATACCACCAGTATACTAAGTATTTAACACTGTTAATGAATGTGTCCCACAAACATATATACCTCTTTCATAATTTCTTTCTTTCTTTTTTTGAGTGTGATGAATAGGGCTATAAAAACATATGCTGAGCATTATATATGAGTATTATAAATCTTTGGCTTGGAATTGTCATAGGTGTTTTAGATTCAATTATACTTAAGCTTAAATTGCATTTCTGGATTTGGGGGGACATGAAAATAATGAGCACGGGTTCCTTCCTGTCTATGACAAAGGGATCCAGGTGGGAGTGTCTACCTACATACCAAATATTTATTTTAATTTGCATTTCCACATTTTGACTTATACAAGTATTAGAACATTCTACTGAACCATGGTTAAAGAAACTTTATATCCATAAAGTGTTGTTATATCAGACTTTGAGTTGGGTAAACTTATTTCTACACATTATAGTCTTTAAAAAAATCATAAGTAACAGCTGTTTATCCTTGAGACATAATATATTCAGTTTGGATCCCAGGTAAACATGCTATTGTATAAATTGACAAGCACATCTGTTTAAATATTTGTAACCTTATAACTCCTTTGAATTTGTTGAAAAATACCTGGAACAACTTCTTTGTGTTACTACCTTCCCACATTTCTGGGATTAGCACCCTTCTCTGTATAACACAGTCATTTAAATTGTCTCAGAAGCCTATCTGTTATCAAACACAAACTGTTTACACAACAGATAGACTCCTTGCCAACAGCCGAGTAATTGTAAGCCTTGGAGAAAAGAGCAGTAAATGTATCAACAGTCAACTGTGGGCAGTAGGTTATCTTTTGCATCATGAAATATAATGCAAGCTACTCTATATAATCCTCTTTGTAGAAAGCACTATTTAAACTCAGAATATTTACATGTAAGACCCTTAGTGACACACTGTATATTAGGCTGAAACATTCAGGGTGTGGCAGCAGTTTTATTCTTAAGGTTTCAAATACTAATAAGGCAGGCTTGTTTGCTCTTCCAATTTGCCTTCTGACTTCCCTGAATGATCCCATTTGAGGTTTTAAGAGACTAGAATTTAATATTTTAAAATCAACTTAAGCTATGGTTGAGTGGAGGTACATTTCTGAAGTGAATCATGGCTGTGGGCTAGCCACATTTTCTTCCCTCCTCTTTGAGGTCCTTTATTTATTTATTATTATATTCTGGGAAATGATAGAATGATAAATTAGTAGACATTTTGTTGACTACAGTATGTTGCTAAGAAATCACTGAGCTATTTCACATGAGAAAATATTTTAAGCCTCCTCCCTATGTAGTGGCTTTAAGAACCAGAAGATGCCCTTCTAAAGGAGGGAAGCAACCAACCTTTCTACCTGGCTATAATGCCTTTTAAAAAAAAATTACCAGCATGCTATGATAACCTTAAAGGTGCAATAATGACTCTCATAACTTGGTGGTCCCTAATTGCACTTAAGTCCCACTAACAAGTTAGAGTAAAAGCATCCCTGATACTGAATGCCAAATCATCAACTCTGTGCTAATAAAGATATGGATCTTGGTAAGGAACCCACAAACACCACTGTAGTAAATCACCACAATTCCTATCCATATTCTAAATATTTATCCTTTTCACCATCAAGGAAATATTTCATTGCAATAGACAGAAAGATGACTGCAGAAAAGCTTAGTCAATAAAAATGTATGATGCCCGGTTTCAATTGATATATCTACAAAACAGCTCCAACACCAAAGATCCATAAATTACTGCCTAAGGGGGAGCAGAGGATCAAGGAATTTGATATGAGATTGTGTCTCCTACGAATGTCAGAATCTATACTCACAAAGTTTTACCAGCATGATTGCTTACAAATGAGCTAAAAAAGGACAAGAACAGGATGTATTAACTTGGGCAAGTGAAAGGCCACGAATACCCAATCTTAGTCAAAGAACTATAGGAAACCAAAGAGTCCTGAGAGCAGGATAAATACCACCTTCCTCCCAGGGAGGAGCATATAATTTGGTTATCCGATATCAAATGGCCAGTGTTGAAAACATATATACCGGTAACACTGTAAAGACTAAACAGGTCTTATTTATATATGTAGGAATATATGTATGGAATGTAACTAATGGAGAAAGTGGCCATGAATTTGGACAAAAGCAAAGAGGAGTAAATGGGAATCTTTGGAGGGAGAGAAGGAAAGAGGGAAGAGGGGAGTGATGCAATAAAATTTTAAGAAATAATTGAAAAATAATAAATAAAACAATATTTTACAATAGGTTCTTTAACAAATTATGCAAGCAAAATCAAATATCCACATCCATAAAAGTTCAATTAAATCCATATTTCTCATTTTTAAAAAAATCAATGGTCAATGAACCAAATATCTTTAAATATAAGACCTGGAATTCTGAAGCTACTAGGGGGAAACATAGAAGAAACATTTCAAGATATTGACTCAGACAATGATTTCCTGAAGAGGAGCCAAATAGCTCAGGAAAAGCAAAATTGACACATGGAATTAGGTGAAACTCAATGTTTCTACAGACTGAAGGAAACAATAGTAATGGAAGTAATAGCCAAACAGAACACCAAACAAGTAATCCAATCAACAATCAATCGGCAAGTGATCTGAAAAGATACTTCTCAAAATAAGTTCAAATTGGCAGTATGTAAAAATGCTTTCCCCTTATCTTCATTAGGAAACTTATCTCATTCTATTAAAAATGCTATTATCAAAAAGAAAAGAAATATCAAATGCGGATAAGAATGAGGGGCAGGGGACCCACCACAAATCATTTGACTGGCAGTATAAATTATTTCATCCATTATGTGAATCATTTTGAAAGTTCATTAAAATACTAAAAATAGAACTGCCATATAATCCAGATATATACCACAAAACAAAGTCAGTACCTATAACCAGTACCTACAATCCATGTTTACTGTGACACTATTTACAATAACCACACTATGGAATTATGGAATCAGCCTCAGAGCCCTTCAACAGATAAATGGATAAAATTTAGTTATATATCAAAAGTGGAGTTCTATATATGGAACAAGTTCTTGTTATTTCCATGAAAGTGAAATGGACTAGATAATATCAAATTAGACATAATACAGACCCAGACAAATAAGCACCTTGTGTTGTCTCCCATTGTAGATGCTACATTTAATTTTATATATAATATAAAGGTAGTAGTGAGACTTCTAGGAAGTGTGAACAGACAAGAGTGGAGTATTAGGTTGCTATTTCTTCTGGGATTAAAATATATCTGTGCTGGACACAAACTGGTCATCTGAGAGAATGGAACCTCCATTTTTTTTTAATAATGCCTTTATAGATAGGGCAACAGGAAATCTTGTGGGGGAACTTTCTTAATTAGTGATCATTGGGTGAGAGCCCAGCTCATGGCTTGTGCTATCCCCCAGGCTGGTGGTCCTAAGTTCTATATGAAAGCAGGGTGAGCAAGTTATGAAAAGCAAACCAGTAAGCAGCACCCCTCTAGGGACACTGCATCTATTCCAGCTTCCAGGTTCCTGTCCTGTTTGAGTTCCTGTCCTGACTTCCTTTTTTCTTTTCTTTTTTCTTTTTCTTTTTTGATGATAGCAATAAAGAAGTATAAGCCAAATAATCCCCTCTCTCCACATCTTGTCTCTTGGTCATGATGTTTTATCATAGCAATAGAAGTTCAAACTAAGATGAAAAAAACTGGATGCTTATGAAAGTCAAAAAGTAACATTTATATGTTGTGGCAACATTCACAAGAATCCCTCCCCAGGAGTATAGAAGCAGTAAAGAACTGTGGCTGGAGGACAGTTTAGCCAGCTTTGATCCATAATGATTTCTCAAACCTGTTGAACTGCCTTCAAGTTGTTCAGAAAGTTATAGTCAGTGTCATTCTGTATACATTATTGAGTGACTCCCATCAACTCCAAAGTAGACCATAAAACTCTCAAGCAAAATATAGTCTACAAAATGACTGATAGTGAGAGCCATTGGTTGTTTTTGAACATACTTAAGATTTGGCCACAATAGTGAATACCTTCTGTTTAAAGCTTATTGCTTACCTTAAGATGTCATTAGGAATGATTCCCAATTTTGCTTGTACCTGAATGTGATCAATGATAACAGCTTCATACAGGTATATTAAGAAGATCTTATTAAGTTTCTTACAGAATATTGGTCATGCTTGACTTGTTCACATAAAATGGGTATTTGGTCATCTCAGAGAATGCAGTGATCATGTTGATAAAATGTTCCTTTCAAATTTGCTTTCTCAACATAGGATTGCAGTTTCACCTATACCATAAGCTTCCCTCTTTCTTTTTTTGTAAATAATTAAGTTGATGTGTGTTTTAGATTTGACACTTACCTCACTGGAAGTTTGTTTTTGTTGACTGAATTTGGTTTACTCCTTGTTTTCACATCAATAGCCTGGCTAATTTAGATACATTGAACTCCAAATATAACCATTTAAACTTTTTGGAGTTTGCTGTGGTTTCATGATTCTTTCCTCCATTTAAATACTGTGCACATTTTCAGGCATGATCTCAGTTCTGGGCACTTGAAGGATGGTTATATATTTTAATATCAAACCCAGATGGGTATAATTTGTAACACCCATGACAAGTTTCCCTGCTCTAGGCTAACCAACTCATTGTGGTTTGTCAAAACTTTTTTAGGGTTCTGAGAGTCCCCTCTCTTGGTAACTTTTTCAAACCCAAGCTAATAGGATAATAGGTCATCTTACCATACTTTTACACTCAAACAAAGTAATACAGTGTCCACTCTTGATTGTCCAATAACACATTCCTAGTTACTCAAAGGAAGGAAAGTAGTCAACCTCTGTTAGAAATCATGGACAGCTGTTATATTATTTCTAATGTGTAAGACTCAAGTTGACATAGAATAGCTGGTAGCAATACCCAGTAGTTGATTCAACAGGATGTATTTTTTTCTGAAAATTTAATACTGAATACATAAAAGAATGTTGCTTATACTCCAGTAGAAATGAAATTATAAAACTACCATATTTTGAACAATTAACAAGTAAATTTACACTTGGTTCCTCTCTTAATGTTACTTCTCTTCAATATATTTTACTCTTTGAAATTGCCATTTTAAAAAATTAAAAGTATGACAGATCACCCTTGAACCTCTTGCTCACACATTTTCATACATACACAATAAATAAACATTTTATACCTGTCTTTTACTATATCATGGCATAGCTTGAAATACCACAAGGAATAAAACTGCAAAGGTAAATTCATCACAACTGAATTGCAATTTCAGTATATGAAAAAGCCAATTGGGAACTTCCAGATGCAGAGAGAGAGATAGAGATAGAGATAGAGATAGAGATAGATAGATAGATAGATAGATAGATAGGTAGGTAGATAGAGGAAGAAAGAGAGAGAGAGAGAGAGAGAGAGAGAGAGAGAGAGAGAGAGAGAGAGAGAGAGAGAGAGAATAAAATGCCAACTTTATTATCAGCTTTTTTCAAATGTATGCAAAAGGAAAATGATAGTCAAAAGGAAAATGATAGTCTAAAATATTTAAGTTTGAGGAAAAGGATATTTTTTTATTTAAATTTTTTGGAATTCTACCTGCTTCAACTTCTAGATCCTTTCCACAAAACTTATTCTCTGTCTCTGTCTGTCTGTCTGTCTGTCTGTCTGTCTGCCTATCTCTCTCTCTCTCTCTCTCTCTCTCTCTCTCTCTCTCTCTCTCTCTCTCTCTCTGTCTCTCTCTCTCCCTCCCTCCCTCCCTCCTTCCCTCCCCCCTCTCTCTCTCCCTCTCATTCTGTGTGTGTGTGTGTGTGTGTGTGTGTGTGTGTGTGTGTGTCAGAAACAAAACATGAAGAAGACAAAAAATAACAAAGCTAAAAAGTATACACACACTTACCAAAACATAGTCCAATTTTGTATTAGCCAACTACTTCTCAGCATGGGACCTGCTCTGTTGTGCGGTTGATATACCCAGTAACATTTCATTAAAGAAAATGATATTGCCTTTCCAATCAATTATCACCTGCCAATAAATTGTTTTTAGGAATAGATCTTTGTGTCCAATTCCACAGAAAAAGAAATTTGTGGTGCATAGTGTGAAATTCTAATTTTATATAGTTAAGAAATAAAACTGCCACTCTTACATGACTATCAAGGATAAAGATAAGCACACATTATGGAGATTATAAAAAATTTGAATATTTTTGTTAAATTATATTGTAACAAATTTGAACTTAATTGATGATGACCTTGAAAAATTTCAAAAACTAAATCATTTTAGTAGAGACCTTCAAAACAGAAATATATCTTGACTTGGAAAGGACAATATGTGTCTAGTATTTATGAACTATGATACTATATATGAAGTCAAAGAGCACCCACTACTTTACAAAATCTTAGTAATATAAATACTGTTTTTCCATTAACAAACAAATGCCAGTGCCCTTTCACCAGTATATTTCTATTGTATGGATGATCCATATATCAAGTGGACCTAGATTCAATTTTTTATGCACTAACCCTTTGAAAACCATTCTACTAACTGAACTAACTGTGTCCACACAAAGATATTGGTAATATCTACCTCGAGATTTTATGTGAATAACGGTAGTAATTCTTGAATGCTGTCTTAGGGTTTCATTGAAATGAAGACATTATGGTCAAGACAACTCTTAGAGATGGAAACATTTAATTTGGAGATAGCCTACAGTTTCAAAGTTTCAGTTCATTATCATCAAGATAGGAAGCATGGCATAATGCAGAAAGACTTGGTGCTGGAAGAGAAACCAAAGATTTCTACTTCTTGATCCAAAAGCAGTCAGTAGTATCTTCTTCAGGCCTCCAGGAGGAAGGTTTGTTCTGCACCTAGTGCAGCTTGAGCATAGGACACCAAAGACCACACCCATAGTGACACACTTCCTCCAACAAGGCCTCAGCTATTCCAGAAAGGCCACACTTCTTGATAGTGTCACTCTCTGTGAGCCAAGCATTCAAGCACAAGAGTCTATGGGCCATTCCTCTTCAAACCACTACAGATGCTTACTTAGCACATAACCAGGATTAACACCATGCTAAATATACTGCATTTGTCACTCATTATAGTTTCTCTGTTACACAGAGGAGAAACTGTACTCTCATGGTAATTACAAGAAATCTTTCACAGTAATGTGACATATGGTGGGAAAAAGCTGAGACTTGACTCCATAAACAAATGATTGCACAGGGCTATCTTCTTAATAACTATTAGCAAACTAGTCTCTAAGTATTTCCAAGTAATTATGAATATTCATTTATAACTACATGATTTTGGCCTTTCCACTGTGTGGTCCTTAGAGGTTATAACTACATCGGTGCATATCCAGGGCAAGCAGGTCTTCTTATACATGTCTACATAGTATGCACACATACAGCTTACATAAAACCCAGAACATTTCTCAAGATGTTTTATACTAACATCTCTTACACAAGAATATATCTTGGTGGATCCAGGAACACAGGCCTGGTGAGACTGCACCTTGAGTAGCCAAAGGGCTGCCTTCCAGGTAGGTTCAGGGGAGCAGGAACTCTGCCATTGGGACTCGGTATCTGCCCAGAAAGCCTGTGTGTGCAGACCAAACGCTCAAGCCATTTGCCACCTGGAACAGCGAAGATCCAGGGACACAGGCCTGGTGAGACTTCCCCATGAGTAAGTAGCCAAAGCACAGAGAGGTCTAGGCTGAGCACTGGAAAAATGCAGCCCTCCAGTTCAGTGGAGCCAGAACTCTGGCAGAAGAACTCGGGTTCCGCCCGAAAAGTCCTGGATCAAAGTCTAGATACACAGGCCCACTGTAAGGCACAAGACCTTGTCAGTGGGAGGCAGGTTTGTCCGGGAAAGGCAGTGCTTGAAGTTCAACTCTATAGACCCTCTTACACCTAGACTAGAGAGGAATCTGACACATAGGCCCAAGGAGAGCAAATCAAGAATAAGCCGATGTGTAGGTGCTCTGAAGCAAAACCATGAACAATCACAAATGGTCTGAAAGTACTTATGAAACAGATTTTTAAATGACTGATGTTTGGAAGTAGCTAGGGAGTAACCCTGGAGTATAGGCCAAGGATAAGCCATGGGGTTCTTCCTGCTAATTGTGTATAGCTTGAGTTCAGCTATAGGTCAAGGTTCTGTTAAAATGGAGGCTGATCCCAAGATGCAGTAGGTTTGGCTTCTCATAACTGAAATGATTTGCCAGATACACACTAAGAGAAAAAATTATCAAAATGCACAACCAAACTGATTATTTCAAATACAACCAAATATTTGGAGCAACCACAACTCTGAAAAACTGTTGTCAACATAATATGGCAAAATTTTTAAAACATGAGTTATTTTATGTATATGTGTATGTACCAGAGTGTAAGTTTGTATGCCCCATGCATCCAGATGCCTGTGGAGCAAGAAAAGGTAGTAAAATTCCCTGGAAATAGAGTCACAGGCAGTTGTGAGCCTCCTGACGTGAATGTTGAAAGCTGAATCTAGGTCCTCTGAAAGACCAGCAAGTATTCTTAACTACTAAGCCATATCTGCAGTGAGTAAAATTCCAGATTTCTGGCTTCCTTAAACTATAGGAAGGTCTGTTCACACAAAGGACATTTGTACCCAGCAACCATTGGCTGAAGTTGGAGAGGCAGTATTATTCCTTAAATGAAGTCTGTGGTTTCCCAGTGGTATTTATTTGACTGTGGGTGTGTGCACGTGCACAAGTCGCATTCATGAGTAATGCTGATAAAGGCCAGAAAAGAGGAGGGAGAATGCATCTGTTAAAACTGTAGTTACTGTCATTTGTACAATGCCTGATGTGAATACTGGAATCTGTACTCCTGACCTCTGATAGTGCGCTAAGAGCTTTTGAACCCCTGAGTCATACCTCCATTCCAGTTGCTAATAAAGTAAAAATTACATCTAGAAATTCTATCTTTGAATATCTTACTAAAATAAAATATATTGTCAATAAAGGTTCATAGTAACAATGTTTATAATACCACAAACAAGAATAATTTGAGTATCTATTCAAGTTGAATGGACCTAAAACTGAGATGTATCCATTCAATGAATACAAATCAATAAAGGGAAAACTATTCCCAACCAAACTACGTGACTGAATTTCAAAAACAGCCAGAGGAAAAAAAAATCAGATATATTCACTGGCATAGTATAAAATTCTAGAAATGGCAAAACTATAGTAAAGGATGAGTGGTTGCCTGGAAAAAAAGACTTTCTCTTCATTGTGATGTGAGGAATCGAGGACTCTTATGTTCTTATGAAGTAATGGCAGTTTTATCAATTATGCTTCAAACTTCTTGACATATCTTATATATATATATCTTGACCTCCATTACACAGCAAGGTCAAGGCCATAGTATGCTACATATATATATATATATATATATATATATATATATATATATATATATATATATATATATATAGAGAGAGAGAGAGAGAGAGAGAGAGAGAGAGAGAGAGAGATTTTCTGTATGGTGATAATCCTGTCAATAGTGTCAGAATCAAAATAGGGTCACTTTTATGCAGTCTTGGTATATATTATTACAGCGTTATACTTGTGAAAAAAAATTATACTCATGAAAAAAACATGATCATTGTGTCTGTAGACGTTTTCTGATTGACACATCAAATTCTTGGTGGCAAAAGGGGAGGTAGTTTTAACAAGTTTGAATTCCCTGGGCAGCCAGACGTTGTGAGACTAGGCTAGGCAGGCAA